>NC_088718.1:17238613-17559467 GCF_963576615.1 Watersipora subatra
GCCTACTGTAAGAATTTTACAAACGTCTGACAAAACTGAAAAATGTAACTTTCCAATTTCAACCAAACATGCTAGAAATGTTCCAATTGAGCTAATTAGCTTATTGTGAGAATATTACAAACGTCTGACAACACTGAAAAATGTAAATTTCCAATTTCAACCAAACATGCTAGAAATGCTCCAATTGAGCTAACTAGCTTATTGAGAGAATATTGCAATTGTCTGACAAAACTGAAAAATGTAAAATTCCAATTTCAACCAAACATGCTAGAAATGCTCCAATTGAGCTAATTAGCTTATTGTGAGAATATTACAAACGTCTGACAAAAGTGAAAAATGTAAATTTCCAATTTCAACCAAACATGCTAGAAATGCTCCAATTGAGCTAATTAGCTTATTGAGAGAATATTGCAATTGTTTGACAAAAGTGAAAAATGTAAATTTCCAATTTCAACCAAACGTGCTAGAAATGCTCAAATTGAGCTAATTAGCTTATTGTGAGAATATTACAAACGTCTGACAAAAGTGAAAAATGTAAATTTCCAATTTCAACCAAACATGCTAGAAATGCTCCAATTGAGCTAATTAGCATATTGTGAGAATATTACAAACGTCTGACAAAACTGAAAAATGTAAATTTCCAATTTCAACCAAACATGCTAGAAATGCTCCAATTGAGCTAATTAGCTTATTGTGAGAATACTACAAACGTCTGACAAAACTGAAAAATGTAAATTTCCAATTTCAACCAAACATGCTAGAAATGCTCCAATTGAGCTAATTAGCTTATTGTGAGAATATTACAAACGTCAAACAAAATTGAAAAATGTAAATTTCCAATTTCAACCAAACATGCTAGAAATGCTCCAATTGAGCTAATTAGCTTATTGTGAGAATATTGCAATGGTCTGACAAAAGTGAAAAATGTAAATTTCCATATTCAACCAAACATGCTAGAAATGCTCAAAATGCGCAAATAAGCCTACTGTAAGAATTTTACAAACGTCTGACAAAAGTGAAAAATGTAACTTTCCAATTTCAACCAAACATGCTAGAAATGTTCCAATTGAGCTAATTAGCTTATTGTGAGAATATTACAAACGTCTGACAACACTGAAAAATGTAAATTTCTAATTTCAACCAAAAATGTTAGAAATGCTCCAAATGAGCTAATTAGCTTATTGAGAGAATATTGCAATTGTCTGACAAAAGTGAAAAATGTAAACTTCCAATTTCAACCAAACATGCTAGAAATGCTCCAATTGAGCTAATTAGCTTATTGTGAGAATATTGCAATTGTCTGACAAAAGTGAAAAATGTAAATTTCCAATTTCAACCAAACATGCTAGAAATGCTCCAATTGAGCTAATTAGCTTATTGTGAGAATACTACAAACGTCTGACAAAACTGAAAAATGTAAATTTCCAATTTCAACCAAACATGCTAGAAATGCTCCAATTGAGCTAATTAGCTTATTGTGAGAATATTACAAACGTCAAACAAAATTGAAAAATGTAAATTTCCAATTTCAACCAAACATGCTAGAAATGCTCCAATTGAGCTAATTAGCTTATTGTGAGAATATTGCAATTGTCTGACAAAAGTGAAAAATGTAAACTTCCAATTTCAACCAAACATGCTAGAAATGCTCCAATTGAGCTAATTAGCTTATTGTGAGAATATTGCAATTGTCTGACAAAAGTGAAAAATGTAAATTTCCAATTTCAACCAAACATGCTAGAAATGCTCCAATTGAGCTAATTAGCTTATTGTGAGAATACTACAAACGTCTGACAAAACTGAAAAATGTAAATTTCCAATTTCAACCAAACATGCTAGAAATGCTCCAATTGAGCTAATTAGCTTATTGTGAGAATATTACAAACGTCAAACAAAATTGAAAAATGTAAATTTCCAATTTCAACCAAACATGCTAGAAATGCTCCAATTGAGCTAATTAGCTTATTGTGAGAATATTGCAATTGTCTGACAAAATTGAAAAATGTAAATTTCCAATTTCAACCAAACATGCTAGAAATGCTCCAATTGAGCTAATTAGCTTATTGTGAGAATATTGCAATGGTCTGACAAAAGTGAAAAATGTAAATTTCCAATTTCAACCAAACATGCTAGAAATGCTCAAAATGCGCAAATAAGCCTACTGTAAGAATTTTACAAACGTCTGACAAAACTGAAAAATGTAACTTTCCAATTTCAACCAAACATGCTAGAAATGTTCCAATTGAGCTAATTAGCTTATTGTGAGAATATTACAAACGTCTGACAACACTGAAAAATGTAAATTTCCAATTTCAACCAAACATGCTAGAAATGCTCCAATTGAGCTAACTAGCTTATTGAGAGAATATTGCAATTGTCTGACAAAACTGAAAAATGTAAAATTCCAATTTCAACCAAACATGCTAGAAATGCTCCAATTGAGCTAATTAGCTTATTGTGAGAATATTACAAACGTCTGACAAAAGTGAAAAATGTAAATTTCCAATTTCAACCAAACATGCTAGAAATGCTCCAATTGAGCTAATTAGCTTATTGAGAGAATATTGCAATTGTTTGACAAAAGTGAAAAATGTAAATTTCCAATTTCAACCAAACATGCTAGAAATGCTCCAATTGAGCTAATTAGATTATTGTGAGAATATTGCAATTGTCTGACAAAAGTGAAAAATGTAAATTTCCAATTTCAACCAAACATGCTAGAAATGCTCCAATTGAGCTAATTAGCTTATTGTGGGAATATTACAAACGTCTGACAAAAGTGAAAAATGTAAATTTCCAATTTCAACCAAACATGCTAGAAATGCTCCAATTGAGCTAATTAGCTTATTGTGGGAATATTACAAACGTCTGACAAAAGTGAAAAATGTAAATTCTCAATTTCAACCAAACATGGTAGAAATGCTCCAATTGAGCTAATTAGCTTATTGAGAGAATATTGCATATGTTTGACAAAAGTGAAAAAGGTAAACTTCCAATTTCAACCAAACATGCTAGAAATGCTCCAATTGAGCTAATTAGCTTATTGTGAGAATATTACAAACGTCTGACAAAAGTGAAAAATGTAAATTTCCAATTTCAACCAAACATGCTAGAAATGCTCCAAATGAGCTAATTAGCTTATTGAGAGAATATTGCAATTGTCTGACAAAAGTGAAAAATGTAAATTTCCAATTTCAACCAAACATGCTAGAAATGCTCCAATTCAGCTTATTAGCTTATTGTGAGAATTTTGCAATTGTCTGACAAAAGTGAAAAATGTAAATTTCCAATTTCAACCAAATATGCTAGAAATGCTCCAATTGAGCTAATTGGCTTATTGTGAGAATACTACAAACGTCTGACAAAACTGAAAAATGTAAATTTCCAATTTCAACCAAACATGCTAGAAATGCTCCAATTGAGCTAATTAGCTTATTGACAGAATATTGCAATTGTCTGACAAAAGTGAAAAATGTAAATTTCCAATTTCAACCAAACATGCTAGAAATGCTCCAATTGAGCTAATTAGCTTATTGTGAGAATATTACAAACGTCTGACAACACTGAAAAATGTAAATTTCCAATTTCAACCAAACATGCTAGAAATGCTCCAATTGAGCTAATTAGCTTATTGAGAGAATATTGCAATTGTTTGACAAAACTGAAAAATGTAAATTTCCAATTTCAACCAAACATGCTAGAAATGCTCCAATTGAGCTAATTAGCTTATTGTGAGAATACTACAAACGTCTGACAAAACTGAAAAATGTAAATTTTCAATTTCAACCAAACATGGTAGAAATGCTCCAATTGAGCTAATTAGCTTATTGAGAGAATATTGCAATTGTTTGACAAAAAGTGAAAAATGTAAATTTCCAATTTCAACCAAACATGCTAGAAATGCTCCAATTGAGTTAACTAGCTTATTGAGAGAATATTGAAATTGTTTGACAAAAGTGAAAAATGTAAATTTCCAATTTCAACCAAACATGCTAGAAATGCTCCAATTGAGCTAATTAGCTTATTGTGAGAATATTGCAATGGTCTGACAAAAGTGAAAAATGTAAATTTCCAATTTCAACCAAACATGCTAGAAATGCTCAAAATGCGCAAATAAGCCTACTGTAAGAATTTTACAAACGTCTGACAAAACTGAAAAATGTAACTTTCCAATTTCAACCAAACATGCTAGAAATGTTCCAATTGAGCTAATTAGCTTATTGTGAGAATATTACAAACGTCTGACAACACTGAAAAATGTAAATTTCTAATTTCAACCAAAAATGTTAGAAATGCTCCAAATGAGCTAATTAGCTTATTGAGAGAATATTGCAATTGTCTGACAAAAGTGAAAAATGTAAACTTCCAATTTCAACCAAACATGCTAGAAATGCTCCAATTGAGCTAATTAGCTTATTGTGAGAATATTGCAATTGTCTGACAAAAGTGAAAAATGTAAATTTCCAATTTCAACAAAACATGCTAGAAATGCTCCAATTGAGCTAATTAGCTTATTGAGAGAATATTGCAATTGTCTGACAAAACTGAAAAACGTAAATTTCAAATTTCAACCAAACATGCTAGAAATGCTCCAATTGAGCTAATTGGCTTATTGTGAGAATATTGCAATTGTCTGACAAAAGTGAAAAATGTAAATTTCCAATTTCAACCAAACATGCTAGAAATGCTCCAATTGAGCTAATTAGCTTATTGTGAGAATATTACAAACGTCTGACAAAAGTGAAAAATGTAAATTTCCAATTTCAACCAAACATGCTAAAAATGCTACAATTGAGCTAATTAGCTTATTGTGAGAATATTACAAAAGTCTGACAACACTGAAAAATGTAAATTTCCAATTTCAACCAAACATGCTAGAAATGCTCTAATTGAGCTAATTAGCTTATTGTGAGAATATTACAAACGTCTGACAAAACTGAAAAATGTAAATTTCCAATTTCAACCAAACATGCTAGAAATGCTCCAATTGAGCTAACTAGCTTATTGAGAGAATATTGCAATTGTCTGACAAAACTGAAAAATGTAAAATTCCAATTTCAACCAAACATGCTAGAAATGCTCCAATTGAGCTAATTAGCTTATTGTGAGAATGTTACAAACGTCTGACAAAAGTGAAAAATGTAAATTTCCAATTTCAACCAAACATGCTAGAAATGCTCCAATTGAGCTAATTAGCTTATTGAGAGAATATTGCAATTGTTTGACAAAAGTGAAAAATGTAAATTTCCAATTTCAACCAAACGTGCTAGAAATGCTCAAATTGAGCTAATTAGCTTATTGTGAGAATATTACAAACGTCTGACAAAAGTGAAAAATGTAAATTTCCAATTTCAACCAAACATGCTAGAAATGCTCCAATTGAGCTAATTAGCTTATTGTGAGAATATTACAAACGTCTGACAAAACTGAAAAATGTAAATTTCCAATTTCAACCAAACATGCTAGAAATGCTCCAATTGAGCTAATTAGATTATTGTGAGAATATTGCAATTGTCTGACAAAAGTGAAAAATGTAAATTTCCAATTTCAACCAAACATGCTAGAAATGCTCCAATTGAGCTAATTAGCTTATTGTGGGAATATTACAAACGTCTGACAAAAGTGAAAAATGTAAATTTCCAATTTCGACCAAACATGCTAGAAATGCTCCAATTGAGCTAATTAGCTTATTGTGGGAATATTACAAACGTCTGACAAAAGTGAAAAATGTAAATTCTCAATTTCAACCAAACATGGTAGAAATGCTCCAATTGAGCTAATTAGCTTATTGAGAGAATATTGCAATTGTTTGACAAAAAGTGAAAAATGTAAATTTCCAATTTCAACCAAACATGCTAGAAATGCTCCAATTGAGTTAACTAGCTTATTGAGAGAATATTGAAATTGTTTGACAAAAGTGAAAAATGTAAATTTCCAATTTCAACCAAACATGCTAGAAATGCTCCAATTGAGCTAATTAGCTTATTGTGAGAATATTGCAATGGTCTGACAAAAGTGAAAAATGTAAATTTCCAATTTCAACCAAACATGCTAGAAATGCTCAAAATGCGCAAATAAGCCTACTGTAAGAATTTTACAAACGTCTGACAAAACTGAAAAATGTAACTTTCCAATTTCAACCAAACATGCTAGAAATGTTCCAATTGAGCTAATTAGCTTATTGTGAGAATATTACAAACGTCTGACAACACTGAAAAATGTAAATTTCTAATTTCAACCAAAAATGTTAGAAATGCTCCAAATGAGCTAATTAGCTTATTGAGAGAATATTGCAATTGTCTGACAAAAGTGAAAAATGTAAACTTCCAATTTCAACCAAACATGCTAGAAATGCTCCAATTGAGCTAATTAGCTTATTGTGAGAATATTGCAATTGTCTGACAAAAGTGAAAAATGTAAATTTCCAATTTCAACAAAACATGCTAGAAATGCTCCAATTGAGCTAATTAGCTTATTGAGAGAATATTGCAATTGTCTGACAAAACTGAAAAACGTAAATTTCAAATTTCAACCAAACATGCTAGAAATGCTCCAATTGAGCTAATTGGCTTATTGTGAGAATATTGCAATTGTCTGACAAAAGTGAAAAATGTAAATTTCCAATTTCAACCAAACATGCTAGAAATGCTCCAATTGAGCTAATTAGCTTATTGTGAGAATATTACAAACGTCTGACAAAAGTGAAAAATGTAAATTTCCAATTTCAACCAAACATGCTAAAAATGCTACAATTGAGCTAATTAGCTTATTGTGAGAATATTACAAAAGTCTGACAACACTGAAAAATGTAAATTTCCAATTTCAACCAAACATGCTAGAAATGCTCTAATTGAGCTAATTAGCTTATTGTGAGAATATTACAAACGTCTGACAAAACTGAAAAATGTAAATTTCCAATTTCAACCAAACATGCTAGAAATGCTCCAATTGAGCTAACTAGCTTATTGAGAGAATATTGCAATTGTCTGACAAAACTGAAAAATGTAAAATTCCAATTTCAACCAAACATGCTAGAAATGCTCCAATTGAGCTAATTAGCTTATTGTGAGAATGTTACAAACGTCTGACAAAAGTGAAAAATGTAAATTTCCAATTTCAACCAAACATGCTAGAAATGCTCCAATTGAGCTAATTAGCTTATTGAGAGAATATTGCAATTGTTTGACAAAAGTGAAAAATGTAAATTTCCAATTTCAACCAAACGTGCTAGAAATGCTCAAATTGAGCTAATTAGCTTATTGTGAGAATATTACAAACGTCTGACAAAAGTGAAAAATGTAAATTTCCAATTTCAACCAAACATGCTAGAAATGCTCCAATTGAGCTAATTAGCTTATTGTGAGAATATTACAAACGTCTGACAAAACTGAAAAATGTAAATTTCCAATTTCAACCAAACATGCTAGAAATGCTCCAATTGAGCTAATTAGATTATTGTGAGAATATTGCAATTGTCTGACAAAAGTGAAAAATGTAAATTTCCAATTTCAACCAAACATGCTAGAAATGCTCCAATTGAGCTAATTAGCTTATTGTGGGAATATTACAAACGTCTGACAAAAGTGAAAAATGTAAATTTCCAATTTCGACCAAACATGCTAGAAATGCTCCAATTGAGCTAATTAGCTTATTGTGGGAATATTACAAACGTCTGACAAAAGTGAAAAATGTAAATTCTCAATTTCAACCAAACATGGTAGAAATGCTCCAATTGAGCTAATTAGCTTATTGAGAGAATATTGCATATGTTTGACAAAAGTGAAAAAGGTAAACTTCCAATTTCAACCAAACGTGCTAGAAATGCTCCAATTGAGCTAATTAGCTTATTGTGAGAATATTACAAACGTCTGACAAAAGTGAAAAATGTAAATTTCCAATTTCAACCAAACATGCTAGAAATGCTCCAATTGAGCTAATTAGCTTATTGAGAGAATATTGCAATTGTTTGACAAAAGTGAAAAATGTAAATTTCCAATTTCAACCAAACATGCTAGAAATGCTCCAATTGAGCTAATTAGCTTATTGTGACAATATTGCAATTGTCTGACAAAAGTGAAAAATGTAAATTTCCAATTTCAACCAAACATGCTAGAAATGCTCCAATTGAGCTAATTAGCTTATTGTGAGGATATTGCAATTGTCTGACAAAAGTCAAAAATGTAAATTTCCAATTTCAACCAAACATGCTAGAAATGCTCAAATTGCGCAAATAAGCCTACTGTAAGAATTTTACAAACGTCTGACAAAAGTGAAAAATGTAAATTTCCAATTTCAACCAAACATGCTAGAAATGCTCCAATTCAGCTTATTAGCTTATTGTGAGAATATTGCAATTGTCTGACAAAAGTGAAAAATGTAAATTTCCAATTTCAACCAAATATGCTAGAAATGCTCCAATTGAGCTAATTGGCTTATTGTGAGAATACTACAAACGTCTGACAAAACTGAAAAATGTAAATTTCCAATTTCAACCAAACATGCTAGAAATGCTCCAATTGAGCTAATTAGCTTATTGACAGAATATTGCAATTGTCTGACAAAAGTGAAAAATGTAAATTTCCAATTTCAACCAAACATGCTAGAAATGCTCCAATTGAGCTAATTAGCTTATTGTGAGAATATTACCAACGTCTGACAACACTGAAAAATGTAAATTTCCAATTTCAACCAAACATGCTAGAAATGCTCCAATTGAGCTAATTAGCTTATTGAGAGAATATTGCAATTGTTTGACAAAACTGAAAAATGTAAATTTCCAATTTCAACCAAACATGCTAGAAATGCTCCAATTGAGCTAATTAGCTTATTGTGAGAATACTACAAACGTCTGACAAAACTGAAAAATGTAAATTTTCAATTTCAACCAAACATGGTAGAAATGCTCCAATTGAGCTAATTAGCTTATTGAGAGAATATTGCAATTGTTTGACAAAAAGTGAAAAATGTAAATTTCCAATTTCAACCAAACATGCTAGAAATGCTCCAATTGAGCTAATTAGCTTATTGTGAGAATATTACAAATGTCTGACAAAACTGAAAAATGTAAATTTCCAATTTCAACCAAACATGCTAGAAATGCTACAATTGAGCTAATTAGCTTATTGTGAGAATATTACAAAAGTCTGACAACACTGAAAAATGTAAATTTCCAATTTCAACCAAACATGCTAGAAATGCTCTAATTGAGCTAATTAGCTTATTGTGAGAATATTACAAACGTCTGACAAAACTGAAAAATGTAAATTTCCAATTTCAACCAAACATGCTAGAAATGCTCCAATTGAGCTAACTAGCTTATTGAGAGAATATTGCAATTGTCTGACAAAACTGAAAAATGTAAATTTCCAATTTCAACCAAACATGCTAGAAATGCTCCAATTGAGCTAATTAGCTTATTGTGAGAATATTACAAACGTCTGACAAAAGTGAAAAATGTAAATTTCCAATTTCAACCAAACATGCTAGAAATGCTCCAATTGAGCTAATTAGCTTATTGAGAGAATATTGCAATTGTTTGACAAAAGTGAAAAATGTAAATTTCCAATTTCAACCAAACGTGCTAGAATTGCTCAAATTGAGCTAATTAGCTTATTGTGAGAATATTACAAACGTCTGACAAAAGTGAAAAATGTAAATTTCCAATTTCAACCAAACATGCTAGAAATGCTCCAATTGAGCTAATTAGCTTATTGTGAGAATATTACAAACGTCTGACAAAACTGAAAAATGTAAATTTCCAATTTCAACCAAACATGCTAGAAATGCTCCAATTGAGCTAATTAGATTATTGTGAGAATATTGCAATTGTCTGACAAAAGTGAAAAATGTAAATTTCCAATTTCAACCAAACATGCTAGAAATGCTCCAATTGAGCTAATTAGCTTATTGTGGGAATATTACAAACGTCTGACAAAAGTGAAAAATGTAAATTTCCAATTTCAACCAAACATGCTAGAAATGCTCCAATTGAGCTAATTAGCTTATTGTGGGAATATTACAAACGTCTGACAAAAGTGAAAAATGTAAATTCTCAATTTCAACCAAACATGGTAGAAATGCTCCAATTGAGCTAATTAGCTTATTGAGAGAATATTGCATATGTTTGACAAAAGTGAAAAAGGTAAACTTCCAATTTCAACCAAACGTGCTAGAAATGCTCCAATTGAGCTAATTAGCTTATTGTGAGAATATTACAAACGTCTGACAAAAGTGAAAAATGTAAATTTCCAATTTCAACCAAACATGCTAGAAATGCTCCAATTGAGCTAATTAGCTTATTGAGAGAATATTGCAATTGTTTGACAAAAGTGAAAAATGTAAATTTCCAATTTCAACCAAACATGCTAGAAATGCTCCAATTGAGCTAATTAGCTTATTGTGACAATATTGCAATTGTCTGACAAAAGTGAAAAATGTAAATTTCCAATTTCAACCAAACATGCTAGAAATGCTCCAATTGAGCTAATTAGCTTATTGTGAGGATATTGCAATTGTCTGACAAAAGTCAAAAATGTAAATTTCCAATTTCAACCAAACATGCTAGAAATGCTCAAATTGCGCAAATAAGCCTACTGTAAGAATTTTACAAACGTCTGACAAAAGTGAAAAATGTAAATTTCCAATTTCAACCAAACATGCTAGAAATGCTTCAATTGAGCTAATTAGCTTATTGTGAGAATATTACAAACGTCTGACAACAGTGAAAAATGTAAATTTCTAATTTCAACCAAAAATGCTAGAAATGCTCCAAATGAGCTAATTAGCTTATTGAGAGAATATTGCAATTGTCTGACAAAAGTGAAAAATGTAAATTTCCAATTTCAACCAAACATGCTAGAAATGCTCCAATTCAGCTTATTAGCTTATTGTGAGAATATTGCAATTGTCTGACAAAAGTGAAAAATGTAAATTTCCAATTTCAACCAAATATGCTAGAAATGCTCCAATTGAGCTAATTGGCTTATTGTGAGAATACTACAAACGTCTGACAAAACTGAAAAATGTAAATTTCCAATTTCAACCAAACATGCTAGAAATGCTCCAATTGAGCTAATTAGCTTATTGTGAGAATATTGCAATTGTCTGACAAAATTCAAAAATGTAAATTTCCAATTTCAACCAAACATGCTAGAAATGCTCCAATTGAGCTAATTAGCTTATTGTGAGAATATTGCAATGGTCTGACAAAAGTGAAAAATGTAAATTTCCAATTTCAACCAAACATGCTAGAAATGCTCAAATTGCGCAAATAAGCCTACTGTAAGAATTTTACAAACGTCTGACAAAACTGAAAAATGTAAATTTCCAATTTCAACCAAACATGCTAGAAATGCTCAAATTGAGCTAATTGGCTTATTGTGAGAATATTACAAACGTCTGACAACACTGAAAAATGTAAATTTCCAATTTCAACCAAACATGCTAGAAATGCTCCAATTGAGCTAATTGGCTTATTGTGAGAATATTGCAATTGTCTGACAAAAGTGAAAAATGTAAATTTCCAATTTCAACCAAACATGCTAGAAATGCTCCAATTGAGCTAATTAGCTTATTGAGAGAATATTGCAATTGTTTGACAAAAGTGAAAAATGTAAATTTCCAATTTCAACCAAACGTGCTAGAAATGCTCAAATTGAGCTAATTAGCTTATTGTGAGAATATTACAAACGTCTGACAAAAGTGAAAAATGTAAATTTCCAATTTCAACCAAACATGCTAGAAATGCTCCAATTGAGCTAATTAGCTTATTGTGAGAATATTACAAACGTCTGACAAAACTGAAAAATGTAAATTTCCAATTTCAACCAAACATGCTAGAAATGCTCCAATTGAGCTAATTAGATTATTGTGAGAATATTGCAATTGTCTGACAAAAGTGAAAAATGTAAATTTCCAATTTCAACCAAACATGCTAGAAATGCTCCAATTGAGCTAATTAGCTTATTGTGGGAATATTACAAACGTCTGACAAAAGTGAAAAATGTAAATTCTCAATTTCAACCAAACATGGTAGAAATGCTCCAATTGAGCTAATTAGCTTATTGAGAGAATATTGCATATGTTTGACAAAAGTGAAAAAGGTAAACTTCCAATTTCAACCAAACGTGCTAGAAATGCTCCAATTGAGCTAATTAGCTTATTGTGAGAATATTACAAACGTCTGACAAAAGTGAAAAATGTAAATTTCCAATTTCAACCAAAAATGTTAGAAATGCTCCAAATGAGCTAATTAGCTTATTGAGAGAATATTGCAATTGTCTGACAAAAGTGAAAAATGTAAACTTCCAATTTCAACCAAACATGCTAGAAATGCTCCAATTGAGCTAATTAGCTTATTGTGAGAATATTGCAATTGTCTGACAAAAGTGAAAAATGTAAATTTCCAATTTCAACCAAACATGCTAGAAATGCTCCAATTGAGCTAATTAGCTTATTGAGAGAATATTGCAATTGTCTGACAAAACTGAAAAACGTAAATTTCAAATTTCAACCAAACATGCTAGAAATGCTCCAATTGAGCTAATTGGCTTATTGTGAGAATATTGCAATTGTCTGACAAAAGTGAAAAATGTAAATTTCCAATTTCAACCAAACATGCTAGAAATGCTCCAATTGAGCTAATTAGCTTATTGAGAGAATATTGCAATTGTTTGACAAAAGTGAAAAATGTAAATTTCCAATTTCAACCAAACGTGCTAGAAATGCTCAAATTGAGCTAATTAGCTTATTGTGAGAATATTACAAACGTCTGACAAAAGTGAAAAATGTAAATTTCCAATTTCAACCAAACATGCTAGAAATGCTCCAATTGAGCTAATTAGCTTATTGTGAGAATATTACAAACGTCTGACAAAACTGAAAAATGTAAATTTCCAATTTCAACCAAACATGCTAGAAATGCTCCAATTGAGCTAATTAGATTATTGTGAGAATATTGCAATTGTCTGACAAAAGTGAAAAATGTAAATTTCCAATTTCAACCAAACATGCTAGAAATGCTCCAATTGAGCTAATTAGCTTATTGTGGGAATATTACAAACGTCTGACAAAAGTGAAAAATGTAAATTCTCAATTTCAACCAAACATGGTAGAAATGCTCCAATTGAGCTAATTAGCTTATTGAGAGAATATTGCATATGTTTGACAAAAGTGAAAAAGGTAAACTTCCAATTTCAACCAAACGTGCTAGAAATGCTCCAATTGAGCTAATTAGCTTATTGTGAGAATATTACAAACGTCTGACAAAAGTGAAAAATGTAAATTTCCAATTTCAACCAAACATGCTAGAAATGCTCCAATTGAGCTAATTAGCTTATTGAGAGAATATTGCAATTGTTTGACAAAAGTGAAAAATGTAAATTTCCAATTTCAACCAAACATGCTAGAAATGCTCCAATTGAGCTAATTAGCTTATTGTGACAATATTGCAATTGTCTGACAAAAGTGAAAAATGTAAATTTCCAATTTCAACCAAACATGCTAGAAATGCTCCAATTGAGCTAATTAGCTTATTGTGAGGATATTGCAATTGTCTGACAAAAGTCAAAAATGTAAATTTCCAATTTCAACCAAACATGCTAGAAATGCTCAAATTGCGCAAATAAGCCTACTGTAAGAATTTTACAAACGTCTGACAAAAGTGAAAAATGTAAATTTCCAATTTCAACCAAACATGCTAGAAATGCTTCAATTGAGCTAATTAGCTTATTGTGAGAATATTACAAACGTCTGACAACAGTGAAAAATGTAAATTTCTAATTTCAACCAAAAATGCTAGAAATGCTCCAAATGAGCTAATTAGCTTATTGAGAGAATATTGCAATTGTCTGACAAAAGTGAAAAATGTAAATTTCCAATTTCAACCAAACATGCTAGAAATGCTCCAATTCAGCTTATTAGCTTATTGTGAGAATATTGCAATTGTCTGACAAAAGTGAAAAATGTAAATTTCCAATTTCAACCAAATATGCTAGAAATGCTCCAATTGAGCTAATTGGCTTATTGTGAGAATACTACAAACGTCTGACAAAACTGAAAAATGTAAATTTCCAATTTCAACCAAACATGCTAGAAATGCTCCAATTGAGCTAATTAGCTTATTGTGAGAATATTGCAATTGTCTGACAAAATTCAAAAATGTAAATTTCCAATTTCAACCAAACATGCTAGAAATGCTCCAATTGAGCTAATTAGCTTATTGTGAGAATATTGCAATGGTCTGACAAAAGTGAAAAATGTAAATTTCCAATTTCAACCAAACATGCTAGAAATGCTCAAATTGCGCAAATAAGCCTACTGTAAGAATTTTACAAACGTCTGACAAAACTGAAAAATGTAAATTTCCAATTTCAACCAAACATGCTAGAAATGCTCCAATTGAGCTAATTAGCTTATTGAGATAATATTGCAACTGTCTGACAAAAGTGAAAAATGTAAACTTCCAATTTCAACTAAACATGCTAGAAATACTCCAATTGAGCTAATTAGCTTATTGTGAGAATATTGCAATTGTCTGACAAAAGTGAAAAATGTAAATTTCCAATTTCAACCAAACATGCTAGAAATGCTCCAATTGAGCTAATTAGCTTATTGTGAGAATACTACAAACGTCTGACAAAACTGAAAAATGTAAATTTCCAATTTCAACCAAACATGCTAGAAATGCTCCAATTGAGCTAATTAGCTTATTGTGAGAATATTACAAACGTCTGACAAAATTGAAAAATGTAAATTTCCAATTTCAACCAAACATGCTAGAAATGCTCCAATTGAGCTAATTAGCTTATTGTGAAAATATTGCAATTGTCTGACAAAAGTGAAAAATGTAAATTTCCATATTCAACCAAACATGCTAGAAATGCTCAAAATGCGCAAATAAGCCTACTGTAAGAATTTTACAAACGTCTGACAAAACTGAAAAATGTAACTTTCCAATTTCAACCAAACATGCTAGAAATGCTCCAATTGAGCTAATTAGCTTATTGTGAGAATATTACAAACGTCTGACAACACTGAAAAATGTAAATTTCTAATTTCAACCAAAAATGTTAGAAATGCTCCAAATGAGCTAATTAGCTTATTGAGAGAATATTGCAATTGTCTGACAAAAGTGAAAAATGTAAACTTCCAATTTCAACCAAACATGCTAGAAATGCTCCAATTGAGCTAATTAGCTTATTGTGAGAATATTGCAATTGTCTGACAAAAGTGAAAAATGTAAATTTCCAATTTCAACCAAACATGCTAGAAATGCTCCAATTGAGCTAATTAGCTTATTGAGAGAATATTGCAATTGTCTGACAAAACTGAAAAACGTAAATTTCAAATTTCAACCAAACATGCTAGAAATGCTCCAATTGAGCTAATTGGCTTATTGTGAGAATATTGCAATTGTCTGACAAAAGTGAAAAATGTAAATTTCCAATTTCAACCAAACATGCTAGAAATGCTCCAATTGAGCTAATTAGCTTATTGAGAGAATATTGCAATTGTTTGACAAAAGTGAAAAATGTAAATTTCCAATTTCAACCAAACGTGCTAGAAATGCTCAAATTGAGCTAATTAGCTTATTGTGAGAATATTACAAACGTCTGACAAAAGTGAAAAATGTAAATTTCCAATTTCAACCAAACATGCTAGAAATGCTCCAATTGAGCTAATTAGCTTATTGTGAGAATATTACAAACGTCTGACAAAACTGAAAAATGTAAATTTCCAATTTCAACCAAACATGCTAGAAATGCTCCAATTGAGCTAATTAGATTATTGTGAGAATATTGCAATTGTCTGACAAAAGTGAAAAATGTAAATTTCCAATTTCAACCAAACATGCTAGAAATGCTCCAATTGAGCTAATTAGCTTATTGTGGGAATATTACAAACGTCTGACAAAAGTGAAAAATGTAAATTCTCAATTTCAACCAAACATGGTAGAAATGCTCCAATTGAGCTAATTAGCTTATTGAGAGAATATTGCATATGTTTGACAAAAGTGAAAAAGGTAAACTTCCAATTTCAACCAAACGTGCTAGAAATGCTCCAATTGAGCTAATTAGCTTATTGTGAGAATATTACAAACGTCTGACAAAAGTGAAAAATGTAAATTTCCAATTTCAACCAAACATGCTAGAAATGCTCCAATTGAGCTAATTAGCTTATTGAGAGAATATTGCAATTGTTTGACAAAAGTGAAAAATGTAAATTTCCAATTTCAACCAAACATGCTAGAAATGCTCCAATTGAGCTAATTAGCTTATTGTGACAATATTGCAATTGTCTGACAAAAGTGAAAAATGTAAATTTCCAATTTCAACCAAACATGCTAGAAATGCTCCAATTGAGCTAATTAGCTTATTGTGAGGATATTGCAATTGTCTGACAAAAGTCAAAAATGTAAATTTCCAATTTCAACCAAACATGCTAGAAATGCTCAAATTGCGCAAATAAGCCTACTGTAAGAATTTTACAAACGTCTGACAAAAGTGAAAAATGTAAATTTCCAATTTCAACCAAACATGCTAGAAATGCTTCAATTGAGCTAATTAGCTTATTGTGAGAATATTACAAACGTCTGACAACAGTGAAAAATGTAAATTTCTAATTTCAACCAAAAATGTTAGAAATGCTCCAAATGAGCTAATTAGCTTATTGAGAGAATATTGCAATTGTCTGACAAAAGTGAAAAATGTAAATTTCCAATTTCAACCAAACATGCTAGAAATGCTCCAATTCAGCTTATTAGCTTATTGTGAGAATATTGCAATTGTCTGACAAAAGTGAAAAATGTAAATTTCCAATTTCAACCAAATATGCTAGAAATGCTCCAATTGAGCTAATTGGCTTATTGTGAGAATACTACAAACGTCTGACAAAACTGAAAAATGTAAATTTCCAATTTCAACCAAACATGCTAGAAATGCTCCAATTGAGCTAATTAGCTTATTGAGAGAATATTGCAATTGTCTGACAAAAGTGAAAAATGTAAATTTCCAATTTCAACCAAACATGCTAGAAATGCTCCAATTGAGCTAATTAGCTGATTGAGATAATATTGCAATTGTCTGACAAAAGTGAAAAATGTAAACTTCCAATTTCAACCAAACATGCTAGAAATACTCCAATTGAGCTAATTAGCTTATTGTGAGAATATTGCAATTGTCTGACAAAAGTGAAAAATGTAAATTTCCAATTTCAACCAAACATGCTAGAAATGCTCCAATTGAGCTAATTAGCTTATTGTGAGAATACTACAAACGTCTGACAAAACTGAAAAATGTAAATTTCCAATTTCAACCAAACATGCTAGAAATGCTCCAATTGAGCTAATTAGCTTATTGTGAGAATACTACAAACGTCTGACAAAACTGAAAAATGTAAATTTCCAATTTCAACCAAACATGCTAGAAATGTTCCAATTCAGCTTATTAGCTTATTGTGAGAATATTGCAATTGTCTGACAAAAGTGAAAAATGTAAATTTCCAATTTCAACCAAATATGCTAGAAATGCTCCAATTGAGCTAATTGGCTTATTGTGAGAATACTACAAACGTCTGACAAAAGTGAAAAATGTAAATTTCCAATTTCAACCAAACATGCTAGAAATGCTCAAATTGCGCAAATAAGCCTACTGTAAGAATTTTACAAACGTCTGACAAAACTGAAAAATGTAAATTTCCAATTTCAACCAAACATGCTAGAAATGCTCAAATTGAGCTAATTGGCTTATTGTGAGAATATTACAAACGTCTGACAACACTGAAAAATGTAAATTTCTAATTTCAACCAAACATGCTAGAAATGCTCCAATTGAGCTAATTAGCTTATTGAGATAATATTGCAATTGTCTGACAAAAGTGAAAAATGTAAACTTCCAATTTCAACCAAACATGCTAGAAATACTCCAATTGAGCTAATTAGCCTATTGTGAGAATACTACAAACGTCTGACAAAACTGAAAAATGTAAATTTCCAATTTCAACCAAACATGCTAGAAATGCTCCAATTGAGCTAATTAGCTTATTGAGATAATATTGCAATTGTCTGACAAAAGTGAAAAATGTAAACTTCCAATTTCAACCAAACATGCTAGAAATACTCCAATTGAGCTAATTAGCTTATTGTGAGAATATTGCAATTGTCTGACAAAAGTGAAAAATGTAAATTTCCAATTTCAACCAAACATGCTAGAAATGCTCCAATTGAGCTAATTAGCTTATTGTGAGAATACTACAAACGTCTGACAAAACTGAAAAATGTAAATTTCCAATTTCAACCAAACATGCTAGAAATGCTCCAATTGAGCTAATTAGCTTATTGTGAGAATATTACAAACGTCTAACAAAATTGAAAATTGTAAATTTCCAATTTCAACCAAACATGCTAGAAATGCTCCAATTGAGCTAATTAGCTTATTGTGAGAATATTGCAATTGTCTGACAAAATTCAAAATTGTAAATTTCCAATTTCAACCAAACATGCTAGAAATCCTCCAATTGAGCTAATTAGCTTATTGTGAGAATATTGCAATGGTCTGACAAAATTCAAAATTGTAAATTTCCAATTTCAACCAAACATGCTAGAAATCCTCCAATTGAGCTAATTGGCTTATTGTGAGAATATTACCAACGTCTGACAACACTGAAAAATGTAAATTTCCAATTTCAACCAAACATGCTAGAAATGCTCCAATTGAGCTAATTAGCTTATTGAGATAATATTGCAACTGTCTGACAAAAGTGAAAAATGTAAACTTCCAATTTCAACTAAACATGCTAGAAATACTCCAATTGAGCTAATTAGCTTATTGTGAGAATATTGCAATTGACTGACAAAAGTGAAAAATGTAAATTTCCAATTTCAACCAAACATGCTAGAAATGCTCCAATTGAGCTAATTAGCTTATTGTGAGAATACTACAAACGTCTGACAAAACTGAAAAATGTAAATTTCCAATTTCAACCAAACATGCTAGAAATGCTCCAATTGAGCTAATTAGCTTATTGTGAGAATATTACAAACGTCTGACAAAATTGAAAAATGTAAATTTCCAATTTCAACCAAACATGCTAGAAATGCTCCAATTGAGCTAATTAGCTTATTGTGAGAATATTGCAATTGTCTGACAAAAGTGAAAAATGTAAATTTCCATATTCAACCAAACATGCTAGAAATGCTCAAAATGCGCAAATAAGCCTACTGTAAGAATTTTACAAACGTCTGACAAAACTGAAAAATGTAACTTTCCAATTTCAACCAAACATGCTAGAAATGCTCCAATTGAGCTAATTAGCTTATTGTGAGAATATTACAAACGTCTGACAACACTGAAAAATGTAAATTTCTAATTTCAACCAAAAATGTTAGAAATGCTCCAAATGAGCTAATTAGCTTATTGAGAGAATATTGCAATTGTCTGACAAAAGTGAAAAATGTAAACTTCCAATTTCAACCAAACATGCTAGAAATGCTCCAATTGAGCTAATTAGCTTATTGTGAGAATATTGCAATTGTCTGACAAAAGTGAAAAATGTAAATTTCCAATTTCAACCAAACATGCTAGAAATGCTCCAATTGAGCTAATTAGCTTATTGAGAGAATATTGCAATTGTCTGACAAAACTGAAAAACGTAAATTTCAAATTTCAACCAAACATGCTAGAAATGCTCCAATTGAGCTAATTGGCTTATTGTGAGAATATTGCAATTGTCTGACAAAAGTGAAAAATGTAAATTTCCAATTTCAACCAAACATGCTAGAAATGCTCCAATTGAGCTAATTAGCTTATTGAGAGAATATTGCAATTGTTTGACAAAAGTGAAAAATGTAAATTTCCAATTTCAACCAAACGTGCTAGAAATGCTCAAATTGAGCTAATTAGCTTATTGTGAGAATATTACAAACGTCTGACAAAAGTGAAAAATGTAAATTTCCAATTTCAACCAAACATGCTAGAAATGCTCCAATTGAGCTAATTAGCTTATTGTGAGAATATTACAAACGTCTGACAAAAGTGAAAAATGTAAATTTCCAATTTCAACCAAACATGCTAGAAATGCTCCAATTGAGCTAATTAGCTTATTGTGAGAATATTACAAACGTCTGACAAAACTGAAAAATGTAAATTTCCAATTTCAACCAAACAGGCTAGAAATGCTCCAATTGAGCTAATTAGATTATTGTGAGAATATTGCAATTGTCTGACAAAAGTGAAAAATGTAAATTTCCAATTTCAACCAAACATGCTAGAAATGCTCCAATTGAGCTAATTAGCTTATTGTGGGAATATTACAAACGTCTGACAAAAGTGAAAAATGTAAATTCTCAATTTCAACCAAACATGGTAGAAATGCTCCAATTGAGCTAATTAGCTTATTGAGAGAATATTGCATATGTTTGACAAAAGTGAAAAAGGTAAACTTCCAATTTCAACCAAACGTGCTAGAAATGCTCCAATTGAGCTAATTAGCTTATTGTGAGAATATTACAAACGTCTGACAAAAGTGAAAAATGTAAATTTCCAATTTCAACCAAACATGCTAGAAATGCTCAAATTGAGCTAATTGGCTCATTGTGAGAATATTACAAACGTCTGACAACACTGAAAAATGTAAATTTCCAATTTCAACCAAACATGCTAGAAATGCTCCAATTGAGCTAATTAGCTTATTGAGATAATATTGCAACTGTCTGACAAAAGTGAAAAATGTAAACTTCCAATTTCAACTAAACATGCTAGAAATACTCCAATTGAGCTAATTAGCTTATTGTGAGAATATTGCAATTGTCTGACAAAAGTGAAAAATGTAAATTTCCAATTTCAACCAAACATGCTAGAAATGCTCCAATTGAGCTAATTAGCTTATTGTGAGAATACTACAAACGTCTGACAAAACTGAAAAATGTAAATTTCCAATTTCAACCAAACATGCTAGAAATGCTCCAATTGAGCTAATTAGCTTATTGTGAGAATATTACAAACGTCTGACAAAATTGAAAAATGTAAATTTCCAATTTCAACCAAACATGCTAGAAATGCTCCAATTGAGCTAATTAGCTTATTGAGATAATATTGCAACTGTCTGACAAAAGTGAAAAATGTAAACTTCCAATTTCAACTAAACATGCTAGAAATACTCCAATTGAGCTAATTAGCTTATTGTGAGAATATTGCAATTGTCTGACAAAAGTGAAAAATGTAAATTTCCAATTTCAACCAAACATGCTAGAAATGCTCCAATTGAGCTAATTAGCTTATTGTGAGAATACTACAAACGTCTGACAAAACTGAAAAATGTAAATTTCCAATTTCAACCAAACATGCTAGAAATGCTCCAATTGAGCTAATTAGCTTATTGTGAGAATATTACAAACGTCTGACAAAATTGAAAAATGTAAATTTCCAATTTCAACCAAACATGCTAGAAATGCTCCAATTGAGCTAATTAGCTTATTGTGAGAATATTGCAATTGTCTGACAAAAGTGAAAAATGTAAATTTCCATATTCAACCAAACATGCTAGAAATGCTCAAAATGCGCAAATAAGCCTACTGTAAGAATTTTACAAACGTCTGACAAAACTGAAAAATGTAACTTTCCAATTTCAACCAAACATGCTAGAAATGCTCCAATTGAGCTAATTAGCTTATTGTGAGAATATTACAAACGTCTGACAACACTGAAAAATGTAAATTTCTAATTTCAACCAAAAATGTTAGAAATGCTCCAAATGAGCTAATTAGCTTATTGAGAGAATATTGCAATTGTCTGACAAAAGTGAAAAATGTAAACTTCCAATTTCAACCAAACATGCTAGAAATGCTCCAATTGAGCTAATTAGCTTATTGTGAGAATATTGCAATTGTCTGACAAAAGTGAAAAATGTAAATTTCCAATTTCAACCAAACATGCTAGAAATGCTCCAATTGAGCTAATTAGCTTATTGAGAGAATATTGCAATTGTCTGACAAAACTGAAAAACGTAAATTTCAAATTTCAACCAAACATGCTAGAAATGCTCCAATTGAGCTAATTGGCTTATTGTGAGAATATTGCAATTGTCTGACAAAAGTGAAAAATGTAAATTTCCAATTTCAACCAAACATGCTAGAAATGCTCCAATTGAGCTAATTAGCTTATTGAGAGAATATTGCAATTGTTTGACAAAAGTGAAAAATGTAAATTTCCAATTTCAACCAAACGTGCTAGAAATGCTCAAATTGAGCTAATTAGCTTATTGTGAGAATATTACAAACGTCTGACAAAAGTGAAAAATGTAAATTTCCAATTTCAACCAAACATGCTAGAAATGCTCCAATTGAGCTAATTAGCTTATTGTGAGAATATTACAAACGTCTGACAAAACTGAAAAATGTAAATTTCCAATTTCAACCAAACATGCTAGAAATGCTCCAATTGAGCTAATTAGATTATTGTGAGAATATTGCAATTGTCTGACAAAAGTGAAAAATGTAAATTTCCAATTTCAACCAAACATGCTAGAAATGCTCCAATTGAGCTAATTAGCTTATTGTGGGAATATTACAAACGTCTGACAAAAGTGAAAAATGTAAATTCTCAATTTCAACCAAACATGGTAGAAATGCTCCAATTGAGCTAATTAGTTTATTGAGAGAATATTGCATATGTTTGACAAAAGTGAAAAAGGTAAACTTCCAATTTCAACCAAACGTGCTAGAAATGCTCCAATTGAGCTAATTAGCTTATTGTGAGAATATTACAAACGTCTGACAAAAGTGAAAAATGTAAATTTCCAATTTCAACCAAACATGCTAGAAATGCTCCAATTGAGCTAATTAGCTTCTTGAGAGAATATTGCAATTGTTTGACAAAAGTGAAAAATGTAAATTTCCAATTTCAACCAAACATGCTAGAAATGCTCCAATTGAGCTAATTAGCTTATTGTGACAATATTGCAATTGTCTGACAAAAGTGAAAAATGTAAATTTCCAATTTCAACCAAACATGCTAGAAATGCTCCAATTGAGCTAATTAGCTTATTGTGAGGATATTGCAATTGTCTGACAAAAGTCAAAAATGTAAATTTCCAATTTCAACCAAACATGCTAGAAATGCTCAAATTGCGCAAATAAGCCTACTGTAAGAATTTTACAAACGTCTGACAAAAGTGAAAAATGTAAATTTCCAATTTCAACCAAACATGCTAGAAATGCTTCAATTGAGCTAATTAGCTTATTGTGAGAATATTACAAACGTCTGACAACAGTGAAAAATGTAAATTTCTAATTTCAACCAAAAATGCTAGAAATGCTCCAAATGAGCTAATTAGCTTATTGAGAGAATATTGCAATTGTCTGACAAAAGTGAAAAATGTAAATTTCCAATTTCAACCAAACATGCTAGAAATGCTCCAATTCAGCTTATTAGCTCATTGTGAGAATATTGCAATTGTCTGACAAAAGTGAAAAATGTAAATTTCCAATTTCAACCAAATATGCTAGAAATGCTCCAATTGAGCTAATTGGCTTATTGTGAGAATACTACAAACGTCTGACAAAACCGAAAAATGTAAATTTCCAATTTCAACCAAACATGCTAGAAATGCTCCAATTGAGCTAATTAGCTTATTGAGAGAATATTGCAATTGTCTGACAAAAGTGAAAAATGTAAATTTCCAATTTCAACCAAACATGCTAGAAATGCTCCAATTGAGCTAATTAGCTGATTGAGATAATATTGCAATTGTCTGACAAAAGTGAAAAATGTAAACTTCCAATTTCAACCAAACATGCTAGAAATACTCCAATTGAGCTAATTAGCTTATTGTGAGAATATTGCAATTGTCTGACAAAAGTGAAAAATGTAAATTTCCAATTTCAACCAAACATGCTAGAAATGCTCCAATTGAGCTAATTAGCTTATTGTGAGAATACTACAAACGTCTGACAAAACTGAAAAATGTAAATTTCCAATTTCAACCAAACATGCTAGAAATGCTCCAATTGAGCTAATTAGCTTATTGTGAGAATACTACAAACGTCTGACAAAACTGAAAAATGTAAATTTCCAATTTCAACCAAACATGCTAGAAATGTTCCAATTCAGCTTATTAGCTTATTGTGAGAATATTGCAATTGTCTGACAAAAGTGAAAAATGTAAATTTCCAATTTCAACCAAATATGCTAGAAATGCTCCAATTGAGCTAATTGGCTTATTGTGAGAATACTACAAACGTCTGACAAAAGTGAAAAATGTAAATTTCCAATTTCAACCAAACATGCTAGAAATGCTCAAATTGCGCAAATAAGCCTACTGTAAGAATTTTACAAACGTCTGACAAAACTGAAAAATGTAAATTTCCAATTTCAACCAAACATGCTAGAAATGCTCAAATTGAGCTAATTGGCTTATTGTGAGAATATTACAAACGTCTGACAACACTGAAAAATGTAAATTTCTAATTTCAACCAAACATGCTAGAAATGCTCCAATTGAGCTAATTAGCTTATTGTGAGAATATTACAAACGTCTAACAAAAGTGAAAAATGTAAATTTCCAATTTCAACCAAACATGCTAGAAATGCTCCAATTGAGCTAATTAGCTTATTGAGAGAATATTGAAATTGTTTGACAAAAGTGAAAAATGTAAATTTCCAATTTCAACCAAACATGCTAGAAATGCTCCAATTGAGCTAATTAGCTTATTGTGGGAATATTACAAACGTCTGACAAAAGTGAAAAATGTAAATTTCCAATTTCAACCAAACATGCTAGAAATGCTGAAATTGCGCAAAAAGCCTACTGTAAGAATTTTACAAACGTCTGACAAAAGTGAAAAATGTAAATTTCCAATTTCAACCAAACATGCTAGAAATGCTCCAATTGAGCTAATTAGCTTATTGTGAGAATATTGCAATGGTCTGACAAAAGTGAAAAATGTAAATTTCCAATTTCAACCAAACATGATAGAAATGCTCAAATTGCGCATATAAGCCTACTGTAAGAATTTTACAAACGTCTGACAAAACTGAAAAATGTAAATTTCCAATTTCAACCAAACATGCTAGAAATGCTCCAATTGAGCTAATTAGCTTATTGTGAGAATATTGCAATGGTCTGACAAAAGTGAAAAATGTAAATTTCCAATTTCAACCAAACATGCTAGAAATGCTCAAATTGAGCTAATTGGCTTATTGTGAGAATTTTACAAACGTCTGACAACACTGAAAAATGTAAATTTCCAATTTCAACCAAACATGCTAGAAATGCTCCAATTGAGCTAATTAGCTTATTGTGAGAATATTACAAACGTCTGACAACACTGAAAAATGTAAATTTCTAATTTCAACCAAACATGCTAGAAATGCTCCAATTGAGCTAATTAGCCTATTGTGAGAATACTACAAACGTCTGACAAAACTGAAAAATGTAAATTTCCAATTTCAACCAAACATGCTAGAAATGCTCCAATTGAGCTAATTAGCTTATTGAGATAATATTGCAACTGTCTGACAAAAGTGAAAAATGTAAACTTCCAATTTCAACTAAACATGCTAGAAATACTCCAATTGAGCTAATTAGCTTATTGTGAGAATATTGCAATTGTCTGACAAAAGTGAAAAATGTAAATTTCCAATTTCAACCAAACATGCTAGAAATGCTCCAATTGAGCTAATTAGCTTATTGTGAGAATACTACAAACGTCTGACAAAACTGAAAAATGTAAATTTCCAATTTCAACCAAACATGCTAGAAATGCTCCAATTGAGCTAATTAGCTTATTGTGGGAATATTACAAACGTCTGACAAAAGTGAAAAATGTAAATTTCCAATTTCAACCAAACATGCTAGAAATGCTGAAATTGCGCAAAAAGCCTACTGTAAGAATTTTACAAACGTCTGACAAAAGTGAAAAATGTAAATTTCCAATTTCAACCAAACATGCTAGAAATGCTCCAATTGAGCTAATTAGCTTATTGTGAGAATATTGCAATGGTCTGACAAAAGTGAAAAATGTAAATTTCCAATTTCAACCAAACATGATAGAAATGCTCAAATTGCGCAAATAAGCCTACTGTAAGAATTTTACAAACGTCTGACAAAACTGAAAAATGTAAATTTCCAATTTCAACCAAACATGCTAGAAATGCTCCAATTGAGCTAATTAGCTTATTGTGAGAATATTGCAATGGTCTGACA
Organism: Watersipora subatra; assembly: GCF_963576615.1. Taxonomy (NCBI): domain Eukaryota; kingdom Metazoa; phylum Bryozoa; class Gymnolaemata; order Cheilostomatida; family Watersiporidae; genus Watersipora; species Watersipora subatra. The sequence continues at coordinate 17,264,813 of NC_088718.1, forward strand.
AAAGTGAAAAATGTAAATTTCCAATTTCAACCAAACATGCTAGAAATGCTCAAATTGAGCTAATTGGCTTATTGTGAGAATTTTACAAACGTCTGACAACACTGAAAAATGTAAATTTCCAATTTCAACCAAACATGCTAGAAATGCTCAAATTGAGCTAATTGGCTTATTGTGAGAATTTTACAAACGTCTGACAACACTGAAAAATGTAAATTTCCAATTTCAACCAAACATGCTAGAAATGCTCCAATTGAGCTAATTAGCTTATTGTGAGAATATTACAAACGTCTGACAACACTGAAAAATGTAAATTTCTAATTTCAACCAAACATGCTAGAAATGCTCCAATTGAGCTAATTAGCCTATTGTGAGAATACTACAAACGTCTGACAAAACTGAAAAACGTAAATTTCAAATTTCAACCAAACATGCTAGAAATGCTCCAATTGAGCTAATTGGCTTATTGTGAGAATATTGCAATTGTCTGACAAAAGTGAAAAATGTAAATTTCCAATTTCAACCAAACATGCTAGAAATGCTCCAATTGAGCTAATTAGCTTATTGAGAGAATATTGCAATTGTTTGACAAAAGTGAAAAATGTAAATTTCCAATTTCAACCAAACGTGCTAGAAATGCTCAAATTGAGCTAATTAGCTTATTGTGAGAATATTACAAACGTCTGACAAAAGTGAAAAATGTAAATTTCCAATTTCAACCAAACATGCTAGAAATGCTCCAATTGAGCTAATTAGCTTATTGTGAGAATATTACAAACGTCTGACAAAACTGAAAAATGTAAATTTCCAATTTCAACCAAACAGGCTAGAAATGCTCCAATTGAGCTAATTAGATTATTGTGAGAATATTGCAATTGTCTGACAAAAGTGAAAAATGTAAATTTCCAATTTCAACCAAACATGCTAGAAATGCTCCAATTGAGCTAATTAGCTTATTGTGGGAATATTACAAACGTCTGACAAAAGTGAAAAATGTAAATTCTCAATTTCAACCAAACATGGTAGAAATGCTCCAATTGAGCTAATTAGCTTATTGAGAGAATATTGCATATGTTTGACAAAAGTGAAAAAGGTAAACTTCCAATTTCAACCAAACGTGCTAGAAATGCTCCAATTGAGCTAATTAGCTTATTGTGAGAATATTACAAACGTCTGACAAAAGTGAAAAATGTAAATTTCCAATTTCAACCAAACATGCTAGAAATGCTCAAATTGAGCTAATTGGCTCATTGTGAGAATATTACAAACGTCTGACAACACTGAAAAATGTAAATTTCCAATTTCAACCAAACATGCTAGAAATGCTCCAATTGAGCTAATTAGCTTATTGAGATAATATTGCAACTGTCTGACAAAAGTGAAAAATGTAAACTTCCAATTTCAACTAAACATGCTAGAAATACTCCAATTGAGCTAATTAGCTTATTGTGAGAATATTGCAATTGTCTGACAAAAGTGAAAAATGTAAATTTCCAATTTCAACCAAACATGCTAGAAATGCTCCAATTGAGCTAATTAGCTTATTGTGAGAATACTACAAACGTCTGACAAAAGTGAAAAATGTAAATTTCCAATTTCAACCAAACATGCTAGAAATGCTCCAATTGAGCTAATTAGCTTATTGTGAGAATATTACAAACGTCTGACAAAATTGAAAAATGTAAATTTCCAATTTCAACCAAACATGCTAGAAATGCTCCAATTGAGCTAATTAGCTTATTGAGATAATATTGCAACTGTCTGACAAAAGTGAAAAATGTAAACTTCCAATTTCAACTAAACATGCTAGAAATACTCCAATTGAGCTAATTAGCTTATTGTGAGAATATTGCAATTGTCTGACAAAAGTGAAAAATGTAAATTTCCAATTTCAACCAAACATGCTAGAAATGCTCCAATTGAGCTAATTAGCTTATTGTGAGAATACTACAAACGTCTGACAAAACTGAAAAATGTAAATTTCCAATTTCAACCAAACATGCTAGAAATGCTCCAATTGAGCTAATTAGCTTATTGTGAGAATATTACAAACGTCTGACAAAATTGAAAAATGTAAATTTCCAATTTCAACCAAACATGCTAGAAATGCTCCAATTGAGCTAATTAGCTTATTGTGAGAATATTGCAATTGTCTGACAAAAGTGAAAAATGTAAATTTCCATATTCAACCAAACATGCTAGAAATGCTCAAAATGCGCAAATAAGCCTACTGTAAGAATTTTACAAACGTCTGACAAAACTGAAAAATGTAACTTTCCAATTTCAACCAAACATGCTAGAAATGCTCCAATTGAGCTAATTAGCTTATTGTGAGAATATTACAAACGTCTGACAACACTGAAAAATGTAAATTTCTAATTTCAACCAAAAATGTTAGAAATGCTCCAAATGAGCTAATTAGCTTATTGAGAGAATATTGCAATTGTCTGACAAAAGTGAAAAATGTAAACTTCCAATTTCAACCAAACATGCTAGAAATGCTCCAATTGAGCTAATTAGCTTATTGTGAGAATATTGCAATTGTCTGACAAAAGTGAAAAATGTAAATTTCCAATTTCAACCAAACATGCTAGAAATGCTCCAATTGAGCTAATTAGCTTATTGAGAGAATATTGCAATTGTCTGACAAAACTGAAAAACGTAAATTTCAAATTTCAACCAAACATGCTAGAAATGCTCCAATTGAGCTAATTGGCTTATTGTGAGAATATTGCAATTGTCTGACAAAAGTGAAAAATGTAAATTTCCAATTTCAACCAAACATGCTAGAAATGCTCCAATTGAGCTAATTAGCTTATTGAGAGAATATTGCAATTGTTTGACAAAAGTGAAAAATGTAAATTTCCAATTTCAACCAAACGTGCTAGAAATGCTCAAATTGAGCTAATTAGCTTATTGTGAGAATATTACAAACGTCTGACAAAAGTGAAAAATGTAAATTTCCAATTTCAACCAAACATGCTAGAAATGCTCCAATTGAGCTAATTAGCTTATTGTGAGAATATTACAAACGTCTGACAAAACTGAAAAATGTAAATTTCCAATTTCAACCAAACATGCTAGAAATGCTCCAATTGAGCTAATTAGATTATTGTGAGAATATTGCAATTGTCTGACAAAAGTGAAAAATGTAAATTTCCAATTTCAACCAAACATGCTAGAAATGCTCCAATTGAGCTAATTAGCTTATTGTGGGAATATTACAAACGTCTGACAAAAGTGAAAAATGTAAATTCTCAATTTCAACCAAACATGGTAGAAATGCTCCAATTGAGCTAATTAGTTTATTGAGAGAATATTGCATATGTTTGACAAAAGTGAAAAAGGTAAACTTCCAATTTCAACCAAACGTGCTAGAAATGCTCCAATTGAGCTAATTAGCTTATTGTGAGAATATTACAAACGTCTGACAAAAGTGAAAAATGTAAATTTCCAATTTCAACCAAACATGCTAGAAATGCTCCAATTGAGCTAATTAGCTTATTGAGAGAATATTGCAATTGTTTGACAAAAGTGAAAAATGTAAATTTCCAATTTCAACCAAACATGCTAGAAATGCTCCAATTGAGCTAATTAGCTTATTGTGACAATATTGCAATTGTCTGACAAAAGTGAAAAATGTAAATTTCCAATTTCAACCAAACATGCTAGAAATGCTCCAATTGAGCTAATTAGCTTATTGTGAGGATATTGCAATTGTCTGACAAAAGTCAAAAATGTAAATTTCCAATTTCAACCAAACATGCTAGAAATGCTCAAATTGCGCAAATAAGCCTACTGTAAGAATTTTACAAACGTCTGACAAAAGTGAAAAATGTAAATTTCCAATTTCAACCAAACATGCTAGAAATGCTTCAATTGAGCTAATTAGCTTATTGTGAGAATATTACAAACGTCTGACAACAGTGAAAAATGTAAATTTCTAATTTCAACCAAAAATGCTAGAAATGCTCCAAATGAGCTAATTAGCTTATTGAGAGAATATTGCAATTGTCTGACAAAAGTGAAAAATGTAAATTTCCAATTTCAACCAAACATGCTAGAAATGCTCCAATTCAGCTTATTAGCTCATTGTGAGAATATTGCAATTGTCTGACAAAAGTGAAAAATGTAAATTTCCAATTTCAACCAAATATGCTAGAAATGCTCCAATTGAGCTAATTGGCTTATTGTGAGAATACTACAAACGTCTGACAAAACCGAAAAATGTAAATTTCCAATTTCAACCAAACATGCTAGAAATGCTCCAATTGAGCTAATTAGCTTATTGAGAGAATATTGCAATTGTCTGACAAAAGTGAAAAATGTAAATTTCCAATTTCAACCAAACATGCTAGAAATGCTCCAATTGAGCTAATTAGCTGATTGAGATAATATTGCAATTGTCTGACAAAAGTGAAAAATGTAAACTTCCAATTTCAACCAAACATGCTAGAAATACTCCAATTGAGCTAATTAGCTTATTGTGAGAATATTGCAATTGTCTGACAAAAGTGAAAAATGTAAATTTCCAATTTCAACCAAACATGCTAGAAATGCTCCAATTGAGCTAATTAGCTTATTGTGAGAATACTACAAACGTCTGACAAAACTGAAAAATGTAAATTTCCAATTTCAACCAAACATGCTAGAAATGCTCCAATTGAGCTAATTAGCTTATTGTGAGAATACTACAAACGTCTGACAAAACTGAAAAATGTAAATTTCCAATTTCAACCAAACATGCTAGAAATGTTCCAATTCAGCTTATTAGCTTATTGTGAGAATATTGCAATTGTCTGACAAAAGTGAAAAATGTAAATTTCCAATTTCAACCAAATATGCTAGAAATGCTCCAATTGAGCTAATTGGCTTATTGTGAGAATACTACAAACGTCTGACAAAAGTGAAAAATGTAAATTTCCAATTTCAACCAAACATGCTAGAAATGCTCAAATTGCGCAAATAAGCCTACTGTAAGAATTTTACAAACGTCTGACAAAACTGAAAAATGTAAATTTCCAATTTCAACCAAACATGCTAGAAATGCTCAAATTGAGCTAATTGGCTTATTGTGAGAATATTACAAACGTCTGACAACACTGAAAAATGTAAATTTCTAATTTCAACCAAACATGCTAGAAATGCTCCAATTGAGCTAATTAGCTTATTGTGAGAATATTACAAACGTCTAACAAAAGTGAAAAATGTAAATTTCCAATTTCAACCAAACATGCTAGAAATGCTCCAATTGAGCTAATTAGCTTATTGAGAGAATATTGAAATTGTTTGACAAAAGTGAAAAATGTAAATTTCCAATTTCAACCAAACATGCTAGAAATGCTCCAATTGAGCTAATTAGCTTATTGTGGGAATATTACAAACGTCTGACAAAAGTGAAAAATGTAAATTTCCAATTTCAACCAAACATGCTAGAAATGCTGAAATTGCGCAAAAAGCCTACTGTAAGAATTTTACAAACGTCTGACAAAAGTGAAAAATGTAAATTTCCAATTTCAACCAAACATGCTAGAAATGCTCCAATTGAGCTAATTAGCTTATTGTGAGAATATTGCAATGGTCTGACAAAAGTGAAAAATGTAAATTTCCAATTTCAACCAAACATGATAGAAATGCTCAAATTGCGCATATAAGCCTACTGTAAGAATTTTACAAACGTCTGACAAAACTGAAAAATGTAAATTTCCAATTTCAACCAAACATGCTAGAAATGCTCCAATTGAGCTAATTAGCTTATTGTGAGAATATTGCAATGGTCTGACAAAAGTGAAAAATGTAAATTTCCAATTTCAACCAAACATGCTAGAAATGCTCAAATTGAGCTAATTGGCTTATTGTGAGAATTTTACAAACGTCTGACAACACTGAAAAATGTAAATTTCCAATTTCAACCAAACATGCTAGAAATGCTCCAATTGAGCTAATTAGCTTATTGTGAGAATATTACAAACGTCTGACAACACTGAAAAATGTAAATTTCTAATTTCAACCAAACATGCTAGAAATGCTCCAATTGAGCTAATTAGCCTATTGTGAGAATACTACAAACGTCTGACAAAACTGAAAAATGTAAATTTCCAATTTCAACCAAACATGCTAGAAATGCTCCAATTGAGCTAATTAGCTTATTGAGATAATATTGCAACTGTCTGACAAAAGTGAAAAATGTAAACTTCCAATTTCAACTAAACATGCTAGAAATACTCCAATTGAGCTAATTAGCTTATTGTGAGAATATTGCAATTGTCTGACAAAAGTGAAAAATGTAAATTTCCAATTTCAACCAAACATGCTAGAAATGCTCCAATTGAGCTAATTAGCTTATTGTGAGAATACTACAAACGTCTGACAAAACTGAAAAATGTAAATTTCCAATTTCAACCAAACATGCTAGAAATGCTCCAATTGAGCTAATTAGCTTATTGTGGGAATATTACAAACGTCTGACAAAAGTGAAAAATGTAAATTTCCAATTTCAACCAAACATGCTAGAAATGCTGAAATTGCGCAAAAAGCCTACTGTAAGAATTTTACAAACGTCTGACAAAAGTGAAAAATGTAAATTTCCAATTTCAACCAAACATGCTAGAAATGCTCCAATTGAGCTAATTAGCTTATTGTGAGAATATTGCAATGGTCTGACAAAAGTGAAAAATGTAAATTTCCAATTTCAACCAAACATGATAGAAATGCTCAAATTGCGCAAATAAGCCTACTGTAAGAATTTTACAAACGTCTGACAAAACTGAAAAATGTAAATTTCCAATTTCAACCAAACATGCTAGAAATGCTCCAATTGAGCTAATTAGCTTATTGTGAGAATATTGCAATGGTCTGACAAAAGTGAAAAATGTAAATTTCCAATTTCAACCAAACATGCTAGAAATGCTCAAATTGAGCTAATTGGCTTATTGTGAGAATTTTACAAACGTCTGACAACACTGAAAAATGTAAATTTCCAATTTCAACCAAACATGCTAGAAATGCTCAAATTGAGCTAATTGGCTTATTGTGAGAATTTTACAAACGTCTGACAACACTGAAAAATGTAAATTTCCAATTTCAACCAAACATGCTAGAAATGCTCCAATTGAGCTAATTAGCTTATTGTGAGAATATTACAAACGTCTGACAACACTGAAAAATGTAAATTTCTAATTTCAACCAAACATGCTAGAAATGCTCCAATTGAGCTAATTAGCCTATTGTGAGAATACTACAAACGTCTGACAAAACTGAAAAACGTAAATTTCAAATTTCAACCAAACATGCTAGAAATGCTCCAATTGAGCTAATTGGCTTATTGTGAGAATATTGCAATTGTCTGACAAAAGTGAAAAATGTAAATTTCCAATTTCAACCAAACATGCTAGAAATGCTCCAATTGAGCTAATTAGCTTATTGAGAGAATATTGCAATTGTTTGACAAAAGTGAAAAATGTAAATTTCCAATTTCAACCAAACGTGCTAGAAATGCTCAAATTGAGCTAATTAGCTTATTGTGAGAATATTACAAACGTCTGACAAAAGTGAAAAATGTAAATTTCCAATTTCAACCAAACATGCTAGAAATGCTCCAATTGAGCTAATTAGCTTATTGTGAGAATATTACAAACGTCTGACAAAACTGAAAAATGTAAATTTCCAATTTCAACCAAACATGCTAGAAATGCTCCAATTGAGCTAATTAGATTATTGTGAGAATATTGCAATTGTCTGACAAAAGTGAAAAATGTAAATTTCCAATTTCAACCAAACATGCTAGAAATGCTCCAATTGAGCTAATTAGCTTATTGTGGGAATATTACAAACGTCTGACAAAAGTGAAAAATGTAAATTCTCAATTTCAACCAAACATGGTAGAAATGCTCCAATTGAGCTAATTAGCTTATTGAGAGAATATTGCATATGTTTGACAAAAGTGAAAAAGGTAAACTTCCAATTTCAACCAAACGTGCTAGAAATGCTCCAATTGAGCTAATTAGCTTATTGTGAGAATATTACAAACGTCTGACAAAAGTGAAAAATGTAAATTTCCAATTTCAACCAAACATGCTAGAAATGCTCAAATTGAGCTAATTGGCTTATTGTGAGAATATTACAAACGTCTGACAACACTGAAAAATGTAAATTTCCAATTTCAACCAAACATGCTAGAAATGCTCCAATTGAGCTAATTAGCTTATTGAGATAATATTGCAACTGTCTGACAAAAGTGAAAAATGTAAACTTCCAATTTCAACTAAACATGCTAGAAATACTCCAATTGAGCTAATTAGCTTATTGTGAGAATATTGCAATTGTCTGACAAAAGTCAAAAATGTAAATTTCCAATTTCAACCAAACATGCTAGAAATGCTCCAATTGAGCTAATTAGCTTATTGTGAGAATACTACAAACGTCTGACAAAACTGAAAAATGTAAATTTCCAATTTCAACCAAACATGCTAGAAATGCTCCAATTGAGCTAATTAGCTTATTGTGAGAATATTACAAACGTCTGACAAAATTGAAAAATGTAAATTTCCAATTTCAACCAAACATGCTAGAAATGCTCCAATTGAGCTAATTAGCTTATTGTGAGAATATTGCAATTGTCTGACAAAAGTGAAAAATGTAAATTTCCATATTCAACCAAACATGCTAGAAATGCTCAAAATGCGCAAATAAGCCTACTGTAAGAATTTTACAAACGTCTGACAAAACTGAAAAATGTAACTTTCCAATTTCAACCAAACATGCTAGAAATGCTCCAATTGAGCTAATTAGCTTATTGTGAGAATATTACAAACGTCTGACAACACTGAAAAATGTAAATTTCTAATTTCAACCAAAAATGTTAGAAATGCTCCAAATGAGCTAATTAGCTTATTGAGAGAATATTGCAATTGTCTGACAAAAGTGAAAAATGTAAACTTCCAATTTCAACCAAACATGCTAGAAATGCTCCAATTGAGCTAATTAGCTTATTGTGAGAATATTGCAATTGTCTGACAAAAGTGAAAAATGTAAATTTCCAATTTCAACCAAACATGCTAGAAATGCTCCAATTGAGCTAATTAGCTTATTGAGAGAATATTGCAATTGTCTGACAAAACTGAAAAACGTAAATTTCAAATTTCAACCAAACATGCTAGAAATGCTCCAATTGAGCTAATTGGCTTATTGTGAGAATATTGCAATTGTCTGACAAAAGTGAAAAATGTAAATTTCCAATTTCAACCAAACATGCTAGAAATGCTCCAATTGAGCTAATTAGCTTATTGAGAGAATATTGCAATTGTTTGACAAAAGTGAAAAATGTAAATTTCCAATTTCAACCAAACGTGCTAGAAATGCTCAAATTGAGCTAATTAGCTTATTGTGAGAATATTACAAACGTCTGACAAAAGTGAAAAATGTAAATTTCCAATTTCAACCAAACATGCTAGAAATGCTCCAATTGAGCTAATTAGCTTATTGTGAGAATATTACAAACGTCTGACAAAACTGAAAAATGTAAATTTCCAATTTCAACCAAACATGCTAGAAATGCTCCAATTGAGCTAATTAGATTATTGTGAGAATATTGCAATTGTCTGACAAAAGTGAAAAATGTAAATTTCCAATTTCAACCAAACATGCTAGAAATGCTCCAATTGAGCTAATTAGCTTATTGTGGGAATATTACAAACGTCTGACAAAAGTGAAAAATGTAAATTCTCAATTTCAACCAAACATGGTAGAAATGCTCCAATTGAGCTAATTAGTTTATTGAGAGAATATTGCATATGTTTGACAAAAGTGAAAAAGGTAAACTTCCAATTTCAACCAAACGTGCTAGAAATGCTCCAATTGAGCTAATTAGCTTATTGTGAGAATATTACAAACGTCTGACAAAAGTGAAAAATGTAAATTTCCAATTTCAACCAAACATGCTAGAAATGCTCCAATTGAGCTAATTAGCTTATTGAGAGAATATTGCAATTGTTTGACAAAAGTGAAAAATGTAAATTTCCAATTTCAACCAAACATGCTAGAAATGCTCCAATTGAGCTAATTAGCTTATTGTGACAATATTGCAATTGTCTGACAAAAGTGAAAAATGTAAATTTCCAATTTCAACCAAACATGCTAGAAATGCTCCAATTGAGCTAATTAGCTTATTGTGAGGATATTGCAATTGTCTGACAAAAGTCAAAAATGTAAATTTCCAATTTCAACCAAACATGCTAGAAATGCTCAAATTGCGCAAATAAGCCTACTGTAAGAATTTTACAAACGTCTGACAAAAGTGAAAAATGTAAATTTCCAATTTCAACCAAACATGATAGAAATGCTCAAATTGCGCAAATAAGCCTACTGTAAGAATTTTACAAACGTCTGACAAAACTGAAAAATGTAAATTTCCAATTTCAACCAAACATGCTAGAAATGCTCCAATTGAGCTAATTAGCTTATTGTGAGAATATTGCAATGGTCTGACAAAAGTGAAAAATGTAAATTTCCAATTTCAACCAAACATGCTAGAAATGCTCAAATTGAGCTAATTGGCTTATTGTGAGAATTTTACAAACGTCTGACAACACTGAAAAATGTAAATTTCCAATTTCAACCAAACATGCTAGAAATGCTCAAATTGAGCTAATTGGCTTATTGTGAGAATTTTACAAACGTCTGACAACACTGAAAAATGTAAATTTCCAATTTCAACCAAACATGCTAGAAATGCTCCAATTGAGCTAATTAGCTTATTGTGAGAATATTACAAACGTCTGACAACACTGAAAAATGTAAATTTCTAATTTCAACCAAACATGCTAGAAATGCTCCAATTGAGCTAATTAGCCTATTGTGAGAATACTACAAACGTCTGACAAAACTGAAAAACGTAAATTTCAAATTTCAACCAAACATGCTAGAAATGCTCCAATTGAGCTAATTGGCTTATTGTGAGAATATTGCAATTGTCTGACAAAAGTGAAAAATGTAAATTTCCAATTTCAACCAAACATGCTAGAAATGCTCCAATTGAGCTAATTAGCTTATTGAGAGAATATTGCAATTGTTTGACAAAAGTGAAAAATGTAAATTTCCAATTTCAACCAAACGTGCTAGAAATGCTCAAATTGAGCTAATTAGCTTATTGTGAGAATATTACAAACGTCTGACAAAAGTGAAAAATGTAAATTTCCAATTTCAACCAAACATGCTAGAAATGCTCCAATTGAGCTAATTAGCTTATTGTGAGAATATTACAAACGTCTGACAAAACTGAAAAATGTAAATTTCCAATTTCAACCAAACATGCTAGAAATGCTCCAATTGAGCTAATTAGATTATTGTGAGAATATTGCAATTGTCTGACAAAAGTGAAAAATGTAAATTTCCAATTTCAACCAAACATGCTAGAAATGCTCCAATTGAGCTAATTAGCTTATTGTGGGAATATTACAAACGTCTGACAAAAGTGAAAAATGTAAATTCTCAATTTCAACCAAACATGGTAGAAATGCTCCAATTGAGCTAATTAGCTTATTGAGAGAATATTGCATATGTTTGACAAAAGTGAAAAAGGTAAACTTCCAATTTCAACCAAACGTGCTAGAAATGCTCCAATTGAGCTAATTAGCTTATTGTGAGAATATTACAAACGTCTGACAAAAGTGAAAAATGTAAATTTCCAATTTCAACCAAACATGCTAGAAATGCTCAAATTGAGCTAATTGGCTTATTGTGAGAATATTACAAACGTCTGACAACACTGAAAAATGTAAATTTCCAATTTCAACCAAACATGCTAGAAATGCTCCAATTGAGCTAATTAGCTTATTGAGATAATATTGCAACTGTCTGACAAAAGTGAAAAATGTAAACTTCCAATTTCAACTAAACATGCTAGAAATACTCCAATTGAGCTAATTAGCTTATTGTGAGAATATTGCAATTGTCTGACAAAAGTCAAAAATGTAAATTTCCAATTTCAACCAAACATGCTAGAAATGCTCCAATTGAGCTAATTAGCTTATTGTGAGAATACTACAAACGTCTGACAAAACTGAAAAATGTAAATTTCCAATTTCAACCAAACATGCTAGAAATGCTCCAATTGAGCTAATTAGCTTATTGTGAGAATATTACAAACGTCTGACAAAATTGAAAAATGTAAATTTCCAATTTCAACCAAACATGCTAGAAATGCTCCAATTGAGCTAATTAGCTTATTGTGAGAATATTGCAATTGTCTGACAAAAGTGAAAAATGTAAATTTCCATATTCAACCAAACATGCTAGAAATGCTCAAAATGCGCAAATAAGCCTACTGTAAGAATTTTACAAACGTCTGACAAAACTGAAAAATGTAACTTTCCAATTTCAACCAAACATGCTAGAAATGCTCCAATTGAGCTAATTAGCTTATTGTGAGAATATTACAAACGTCTGACAACACTGAAAAATGTAAATTTCTAATTTCAACCAAAAATGTTAGAAATGCTCCAAATGAGCTAATTAGCTTATTGAGAGAATATTGCAATTGTCTGACAAAAGTGAAAAATGTAAACTTCCAATTTCAACCAAACATGCTAGAAATGCTCCAATTGAGCTAATTAGCTTATTGTGAGAATATTGCAATTGTCTGACAAAAGTGAAAAATGTAAATTTCCAATTTCAACCAAACATGCTAGAAATGCTCCAATTGAGCTAATTAGCTTATTGAGAGAATATTGCAATTGTCTGACAAAACTGAAAAACGTAAATTTCAAATTTCAACCAAACATGCTAGAAATGCTCCAATTGAGCTAATTGGCTTATTGTGAGAATATTGCAATTGTCTGACAAAAGTGAAAAATGTAAATTTCCAATTTCAACCAAACATGCTAGAAATGCTCCAATTGAGCTAATTAGCTTATTGAGAGAATATTGCAATTGTTTGACAAAAGTGAAAAATGTAAATTTCCAATTTCAACCAAACGTGCTAGAAATGCTCAAATTGAGCTAATTAGCTTATTGTGAGAATATTACAAACGTCTGACAAAAGTGAAAAATGTAAATTTCCAATTTCAACCAAACATGCTAGAAATGCTCCAATTGAGCTAATTAGCTTATTGTGAGAATATTACAAACGTCTGACAAAACTGAAAAATGTAAATTTCCAATTTCAACCAAACATGCTAGAAATGCTCCAATTGAGCTAATTAGATTATTGTGAGAATATTGCAATTGTCTGACAAAAGTGAAAAATGTAAATTTCCAATTTCAACCAAACATGCTAGAAATGCTCCAATTGAGCTAATTAGCTTATTGTGGGAATATTACAAACGTCTGACAAAAGTGAAAAATGTAAATTCTCAATTTCAACCAAACATGGTAGAAATGCTCCAATTGAGCTAATTAGTTTATTGAGAGAATATTGCATATGTTTGACAAAAGTGAAAAAGGTAAACTTCCAATTTCAACCAAACGTGCTAGAAATGCTCCAATTGAGCTAATTAGCTTATTGTGAGAATATTACAAACGTCTGACAAAAGTGAAAAATGTAAATTTCCAATTTCAACCAAACATGCTAGAAATGCTCCAATTGAGCTAATTAGCTTATTGAGAGAATATTGCAATTGTTTGACAAAAGTGAAAAATGTAAATTTCCAATTTCAACCAAACATGCTAGAAATGCTCCAATTGAGCTAATTAGCTTATTGTGACAATATTGCAATTGTCTGACAAAAGTGAAAAATGTAAATTTCCAATTTCAACCAAACATGCTAGAAATGCTCCAATTGAGCTAATTAGCTTATTGTGAGGATATTGCAATTGTCTGACAAAAGTCAAAAATGTAAATTTCCAATTTCAACCAAACATGCTAGAAATGCTCAAATTGCGCAAATAAGCCTACTGTAAGAATTTTACAAACGTCTGACAAAAGTGAAAAATGTAAATTTCCAATTTCAACCAAACATGCTAGAAATGCTTCAATTGAGCTAATTAGCTTATTGTGAGAATATTACAAACGTCTGACAACAGTGAAAAATGTAAATTTCTAATTTCAACCAAAAATGCTAGAAATGCTCCAAATGAGCTAATTAGCTTATTGAGAGAATATTGCAATTGTCTGACAAAAGTGAAAAATGTAAATTTCCAATTTCAACCAAACATGCTAGAAATGCTCCAATTCAGCTTATTAGCTTATTGTGAGAATATTGCAATTGTCTGACAAAAGTGAAAAATGTAAATTTCCAATTTCAACCAAATATGCTAGAAATGCTCCAATTGAGCTAATTGGCTTATTGTGAGAATACTACAAACGTCTGACAAAACCGAAAAATGTAAATTTCCAATTTCAACCAAACATGCTAGAAATGCTCCAATTGAGCTAATTAGCTTATTGAGAGAATATTGCAATTGTCTGACAAAAGTGAAAAATGTAAATTTCCAATTTCAACCAAACATGCTAGAAATGCTCCAATTGAGCTAATTAGCTGATTGAGATAATATTGCAATTGTCTGACAAAAGTGAAAAATGTAAATTTCCAATTTCAACCAAACATGCTAGAAATACTCCAATTGAGCTAATTAGCTTATTGTGAGAATATTGCAATTGTCTGACAAAAGTGAAAAATGTAAATTTCCAATTTCAACCAAACATGCTAGAAATGCTCCAATTGAGCTAATTAGCTTATTGTGAGAATACTACAAACGTCTGACAAAACTGAAAAATGTAAATTTCCAATTTCAACCAAACATGCTAGAAATGCTCCAATTGAGCTAATTAGCTTATTGTGAGAATACTACAAACGTCTGACAAAACTGAAAAATGTAAATTTCCAATTTCAACCAAACATGCTAGAAATGTTCCAATTCAGCTTATTAGCTTATTGTGAGAATATTGCAATTGTCTGACAAAAGTGAAAAATGTAAATTTCCAATTTCAACCAAATATGCTAGAAATGCTCCAATTGAGCTAATTGGCTTATTGTGAGAATACTACAAACGTCTGACAAAAGTGAAAAATGTAAATTTCCAATTTCAACCAAACATGCTAGAAATGCTCAAATTGCGCAAATAAGCCTACTGTAAGAATTTTACAAACGTCTGACAAAACTGAAAAATGTAAATTTCCAATTTCAACCAAACATGCTAGAAATGCTCAAATTGAGCTAATTGGCTTATTGTGAGAATATTACAAACGTCTGACAACACTGAAAAATGTAAATTTCTAATTTCAACCAAACATGCTAGAAATGCTCCAATTGAGCTAATTAGCTTATTGTGAGAATATTACAAACGTCTAACAAAAGTGAAAAATGTAAATTTCCAATTTCAACCAAACATGCTAGAAATGCTCCAATTGAGCTAATTAGCTTATTGAGAGAATATTGAAATTGTTTGACAAAAGTGAAAAATGTAAATTTCCAATTTCAACCAAACATGCTAGAAATGCTCCAATTGAGCTAATTAGCTTATTGTGGGAATATTACAAACGTCTGACAAAAGTGAAAAATGTAAATTTCCAATTTCAACCAAACATGCTAGAAATGCTGAAATTGCGCAAAAAGCCTACTGTAAGAATTTTACAAACGTCTGACAAAAGTGAAAAATGTAAATTTCCAATTTCAACCAAACATGCTAGAAATGCTCCAATTGAGCTAATTAGCTTATTGTGAGAATATTGCAATGGTCTGACAAAAGTGAAAAATGTAAATTTCCAATTTCAACCAAACATGATAGAAATGCTCAAATTGCGCATATAAGCCTACTGTAAGAATTTTACAAACGTCTGACAAAACTGAAAAATGTAAATTTCCAATTTCAACCAAACATGCTAGAAATGCTCCAATTGAGCTAATTAGCTTATTGTGAGAATATTGCAATGGTCTGACAAAAGTGAAAAATGTAAATTTCCAATTTCAACCAAACATGCTAGAAATGCTCAAATTGAGCTAATTGGCTTATTGTGAGAATTTTACAAACGTCTGACAACACTGAAAAATGTAAATTTCCAATTTCAACCAAACATGCTAGAAATGCTCCAATTGAGCTAATTAGCTTATTGTGAGAATATTACAAACGTCTGACAACACTGAAAAATGTAAATTTCTAATTTCAACCAAACATGCTAGAAATGCTCCAATTGAGCTAATTAGCCTATTGTGAGAATACTACAAACGTCTGACAAAACTGAAAAATGTAAATTTCCAATTTCAACCAAACATGCTAGAAATGCTCCAATTGAGCTAATTAGCTTATTGAGATAATATTGCAACTGTCTGACAAAAGTGAAAAATGTAAACTTCCAATTTCAACTAAACATGCTAGAAATACTCCAATTGAGCTAATTAGCTTATTGTGAGAATATTGCAATTGTCTGACAAAAGTGAAAAATGTAAATTTCCAATTTCAACCAAACATGCTAGAAATGCTCCAATTGAGCTAATTAGCTTATTGTGAGAATACTACAAACGTCTGACAAAACTGAAAAATGTAAATTTCCAATTTCAACCAAACATGCTAGAAATGCTCCAATTGAGCTAATTAGCTTATTGTGGGAATATTACAAACGTCTGACAAAAGTGAAAAATGTAAATTTCCAATTTCAACCAAACATGCTAGAAATGCTGAAATTGCGCAAAAAGCCTACTGTAAGAATTTTACAAACGTCTGACAAAAGTGAAAAATGTAAATTTCCAATTTCAACCAAACATGCTAGAAATGCTCCAATTGAGCTAATTAGCTTATTGTGAGAATATTGCAATGGTCTGACAAAAGTGAAAAATGTAAATTTCCAATTTCAACCAAACATGATAGAAATGCTCAAATTGCGCAAATAAGCCTACTGTAAGAATTTTACAAACGTCTGACAAAACTGAAAAATGTAAATTTCCAATTTCAACCAAACATGCTAGAAATGCTCCAATTGAGCTAATTAGCTTATTGTGAGAATATTGCAATG
The DNA here is from genome assembly GCF_963576615.1 of Watersipora subatra. Classification (NCBI taxonomy): domain Eukaryota; kingdom Metazoa; phylum Bryozoa; class Gymnolaemata; order Cheilostomatida; family Watersiporidae; genus Watersipora; species Watersipora subatra. The sequence goes on from NC_088718.1 coordinate 17,281,755, forward strand.
GTCTGACAAAAGTGAAAAATGTAAATTTCCAATTTCAACCAAACATGCTAGAAATGCTCAAATTGAGCTAATTGGCTTATTGTGAGAATTTTACAAACGTCTGACAACACTGAAAAATGTAAATTTCCAATTTCAACCAAACATGCTAGAAATGCTCCAATTGAGCTAATTAGCTTATTGTGAGAATATTACAAACGTCTGACAACACTGAAAAATGTAAATTTCTAATTTCAACCAAACATGCTAGAAATGCTCCAATTGAGCTAATTAGCCTATTGTGAGAATACTACAAACGTCTGACAAAACTGAAAAATGTAAATTTCCAATTTCAACCAAACATGCTAGAAATGCTCCAGTTGAGCTAATTAGCTTATTGAGATAATATTGCAATTGTCTGACAAAAGTGAAAAATGTAAACTTCCAATTTCAACCAAACATGCTAGAAATGCTCCAATTGAGCTAATTAGCTTATTGTGAGAATATTACAAACGTCTGACAAAACTGAAAAATGTAAATTTCCAATTTCAACCAAACATGCTAGAAATGCTCCAATTGAGCTAATTAGCTTATTGTGAGAATATTACAAACGTCTGACAACACTGAAAAATGTAAATTTCCAATTTCAACCAAACATGCTAGAAATGCTCCAATTGAGCTAATTAGCTTATTGTGAGAATATTACAAACGTCTGACAAAACTGAAAAATGTAAATTTCCAATTTCAACGAAACATGCTAGAATTGCTCCAATTGAGCTAACTAGCTTATTGAGAGACTATTGCAATTGTCTGACAAAACTGAAAAATGTAAAATTCCAATGTCAACCAAACATGCTAGAAATGCTCCAATTGAGCTAATTAGCTTATTGTGAGAGTATTACAAACGTCTAACAAAATTGAAAAATGTAAATTTCCAATTTCAACCAAACATGCTAGAAATCCTCCAATTGAGCTAATTAGCTTATTGTGAGAATATTGCAATTGTCTGACAAAAGTGAAAAATGTAAATTTCCAATTTCAATTAAACATGCTAGAATTGCTCCAATTGAGCTAATTAGCTTATTGTGAGATTATTGCAATTGTCTGACAAAAGTGAAAAATGTAAATTTCCAATTTCAACCAAACATGCTAGAAATGCTCCAATTGAGCTAATTAGCTTATTGTGAGAATATTACAAACGTCTGACAACACTGAAAAATGTAAATTTCCAATTTCAACCAAACATGCTAGAAATGCTCCAATTGAGCTAATTAGCTTATTGTGAGAATATTGCAATTGTCTGACAAAAGTGAAAAATGTAAATTTCCAATTTCAATTAAACATGCTAGAAATGCTCAAATTGCGCAAATAAGCCTACTGTAAGAATTTTACAAACGTCTGACAAAACTGAAAAATGTAAATTTCCAATTTTAACCAAACATGCTAGCAATGCTCCAATTGAGCTAATTAGCTTATTGTGAGAATATTACAAACGTCTGACAACACTGAAAAATGTAAATTTCTAATTTCAACCAAACAGGAGAGAAATGCTCCAAATGAGCTAATTAGCTTATTGAGAGAATATTGCAACTGTCTGACAAAAGTGAAAAATGTAATTTTCCAATTTCAACCAAACATGCTAGAAATGCTCCAATTGAGCTAATTAGCTTATTGTGAGAATATTGCAATTGTCTGACAAAAGTGAAAAATGTAAATTTCCAATTTCAACCAAACATGCTAGAAATGCTCCAATTAAGCTAATTACCTTATTGTGAGAATATTACAAACGTCTAACAAAATTGAAAAATGTAAATTTCCAATTTCAACCAAACATGCTAGAAATGCTCCAATTGAGCTAATTAGCTTATTGTGAGCATATTGCAATTGTCTGACAGAAGTGAAAAATGTAAATTTGCAATTTCAAGCAAACATGCTAGAAATGCTCCAATTGAGCTAATTAGCTTATTGTGGGAATATTACAAACGTCTGACAAAAGTGAAAAATGTAAATTTCGAATTTCAACCAAACATGCTAGAAATGCTCCAATTGAGCTAATTAGCTTATTGTGAGAATATTGCAATTGTCTGACAAAAGTGAAAAAAGTAAATTTCCAATTTCAACCAAACATGCCAGAAATGCTCAAATTGCACAAATCAGCCTACTGTAAGAATTTTACAAACGTCTGACAAAACTGAAAAATGTAAATTTCCAATTTCAACCAAACATGCTAAAAATGCTCCAATTGAGCTAATTAGCTTATTGTGAGAATATTACAAACGTCTGACAACACTGAAAAATGTAAATTTCTAATTTCAACCAAACATGCTAAAAATGCTGCAAATGAGCTAATTAGCTTATTGAGAGAATATTGCAATTGTCTGACAAAAGTGAAAAATGTAAATTTCCAATTTCAACCAAACATGCTAGAATTGCTCCAATTGAGCTAATTAGCTTACTGTGAGATTATTGCAATTGTCTGACAAAAGTGAAAAATGTAAATTTCCAATTTCAACAAAACATGCTAGAAATGCTCCAATTGAGCTAATTAGCTTATTGTGAGAATATTACAAACGTCTGACAACACTGAAAAATGTAAATTTCCAATTTCAACCAAACATGCTAGAAATGCTCCAATTGAGCTAATTAGCTTATTGTGAGAATATTGCAATTGTCTGACAAAAGTGAAAAATGTAAATTTCCAATTTCAACCAAACATGCTAGAAATGCTCAACTTGCGCAAATAAGCCTACTGTAAGAATTTTACAAACGTCTGACAAAACTGAAAAATGTAAATTTCCAATTTCAACCACACATGCTAGAAATGCTCCAATTGAGCTAATTAGCTTATTGTGAGAATATTACAAACGTCTGACAAAACTGAAAAATGTAAATTTCCAATTTCAACCAAACATGCTAGAAATGCTCCAATTGAGCTAATTAGCTTATTGAGAGAATATTGCAATTGTCTGACAAAACTGAAAAATGTAAAATTCCAATTTCAACCAAACATGCTAGAAATGCTCCAATTGAGCTAATTAGCTTATTGAGAGAATATTGCAATTGTTTGACAAAAATGAAAAATGTAAATTTCCAATTTCAACCAAACGTGCTAGAAATGCTCCAATTGAGCTAATTAGCTTATTGTGAAAATATTACAAACGTCTGACAAAACTGAAAAATGTAAATTTCCAATTTCAACCAAACATGCTAGAAATGCTCCAATTGAGCTAATTAGCTTATTGTGAGAATATTACAAACGTCTGACAACACTGAAAAATGTAAATTTCTAATTTCAACCCAACATGCTAAAAATGCTCCAAATGAGCTAATTAGCTTATTGTGAGAATATTGCAATTGTCTGACAAAAGTGAAAAATGTAAATTTCCAATTTCAACCAAACATGCTAGAAATGCTCCAATTGAGCTAATTAGCTTATTGTGAGAATATTGCAATTGTCTGACAAAAGTGAAAAATGTAAATTTCCAATTTCAACCAAACATGCTAGAAATGCTCCAATTGAGCTAATTAGCTTATTGTGAGAATATTACAAACGTCTGACAACACTGAAAAATGTAAATTTCCAGTTTCAACCAAACATGCTAGAAATGCTCCAATTGAGCTAATTAGCTTATTGTGAGAATATTACAAACGTCTGACAAAAGTGAAAAATGTAAATTTCCAATTTCAACCAAACATGCTAGAAATGCTCCAATTGTGCTAATTAGCTTATTGAGAGAATATTGCAATTGTCTGACAAAACTGAAAAATGTAAAATTCCAATTTCAACCAAACATGCTAGAAATGCTCCAATTGAGCTAATTAGCTTATTGTGAGAATATTACAAATGTCTGACAACACTGAAAAATGTAAATTTCTAATTTCAACCAAATATGCTAGAAATGCTCCAAATGAGCTAATTAGCTTATTGAAAGAATATTGCAATTGTCTGACAAAAGTGAAAAATGTAAATTTCCAATTTCAACCAAACATGCTAGAAATGCTCCAATTTAGCTAATTAGCTTATTGTGAGAATATTGCAATTGTCTGACAAAAGTGAAAAATGTAAATTTCCAATTTCAACCAAACATGCTAGAAATGCTCCAATTGAGCTAATTAGCTTATTGTGAGAATATTACAAACGTCTAACAAAATTGAAAAATGTAAATTTCCAATTTCAACCAAACATGCTAGAAATGCTCCAATTGAGCTAATTAGCTTATTGTGAGAATATTGCAATTGTCTGACAAAAGTGAAAAATGTAAATTTCCAATTTCAACCAAACATGCTAGAAATGCTCCAATTAAGCTAATTACCTTAATGTGAGAATATTACAAACGTCTAACAAAATTGAAAAATGTAAATTTCCAATTTCAACCAAACATGCTAGAAATGCTCCAATTGAGCTAATTAGCTTATTGTGAGAATATTGCAATTGTCTGACAAAAGTGAAAAAAGTAAATTTCCAATTTCAACCAAACATGCTAGAAATGCTCAAATTGCGCAAATAAGCCTACTGTAAGAATTTTACAAACGTCTGACAAAACTGAAAAATGTAAATTTCCAATTTCAACCAAACATGTTAAAAATGCTCCAATTGAGCTAATTAGCTTATTGTGAGAATATTACAAACGTCTGACAACACTGAAAAATGTAAATTTCTAATTTCAACCAAACATGCTAGAAATGCTGCAAATGAGCTAATTAGCTTATCGAGAGAATATTGCAATTGTCTGACAAAAGTGAAAAATGTAAATTTCCAATTTCAACCAAACATGCTAGAAATGCTCCAATTGAGCTAATTAGCTTATTGTGGGAATATTACAAACGTCTGACAAAAGTGAAAAATGTAAATTTTGAATTTCAACCAAACATGCTAGAAATGCTCCAATTGAGCTAATTAGCTTATTGTGAGAATATTACAAACGTCTGACAAAACTGAAAAATGTAATTTTCCAATTTTAACCAAACATGCTAGAAATGCTCCAATTGAGCTAATTAGCTTATTGTGAGAATATTGCAATTGTCTGACAAAAGTGAAAAATGTAAATTTCCAATTTCAACCAAACATGCTAGAAATGCTCAAATTGCGCGAATAAGCCTACTGTAAGAATTTTACAAACGTCTGACAAAACTGAAAAATTTAAATTTCCAATTTCAACCAAACATGCTAGAAATGCTCCAATTGAGCTAATTAGCTTATTGTGAGAATATTACAAACGTCTGACAACACTGAAAAATGTAAATTTCTAATTTCAACCCAACATGCTAGAAATGCTCCAAATGAGCTAATTAGCTTATTGTGAGAATATTGCAATTGTCTGACAAAAGTGAAAAATGTAAATTTCCAATTTCAACCAAACATGCTAGAAATGCTCCAATTGAGCTAATTAGCTTATTGTGAGAATATTGCAATTGTCTGACAACACTGAAAAATGTAAATTTCCAATTTCAGCCAAACATGCTAGAAATGCTCCAATTGAGCTAATTAGCTCATTGTGAGAGTATTACAAACGTCTAACAAAATTGAAAATGTAAATTTCCAATTTCAACCAAACATGCTAGAAATGCTCCAATTGAGCTAATTAGCTTATTGTGAGAATATTGCAATTGTCTGACAAAAGTGAAAAATGTAAATTTCCAATTTCAACTAAACATGCTAGAATTGCTCCAATTGAGCTAATTAGCTTATTGTGAGATTATTGCAATTGTCTGACAAAAGTGAAAAATGTAAATTTCCAATTTCAACCAAACATGCTAGAAATGCTCCAATTGAGCTAATTAGCTTATTGTGAGAATATTACAAACGTCTGACAACACTGAAAAATGTAAATTTCCAATTTCAACCAAACATGCTAGAAATGCTCCAATTGAGCTAATTAGCTTATTGTGAGAATATTGCAATTGTCTGACAAAAGTGAAAAATGTAAATTTCCAATTTCAATTAAACATGCTAGAAATGCTCAAATTGCGCAAATAAGCCTACTGTAAGAATTTTACAAACGTCTGACAAAACTGAAAAATGTAAATTTCCAATTTTAACCAAACATGCTAGAAATGCTCCAATTGAGCTAATTAGCTTATTGTGAGAATATTACAAACGTCTGACAACACTGAAAAATGTAAATTTCTAATTTCAACCAAACAGGAGAGAAATGCTCCAAATGAGCTAATTAGCTTATTGAGAGAATATTGCAACTGTCTGACAAAAGTGAAAAATGTAATTTTCCAATTTCAACCAAACATGCTAGAAATGCTCCAATTGAGCTAATTAGCTTATTGTGAGAATATTGCAATTGTCTGACAAAAGTGAAAAAAGTAAATTTCCAATTTCAACCAAACATGCTAGAAATGCTCAAATTGCGCGAATAAGCCTACTCTAAGAATTTTACAAACGTCTGACAAAACTGAAAAATTTAAATTTCCAATTTCAACCAAACATGCTAGAAATGCTCCAATTGAGCTAATTAGCTTATTGTGAGAATATTACAAACGTCTGACAAAAGTGAAAAATGTAAATTTCTAATTTCAACCCAACATGCTAGAAATGCTCCAAATGAGCTAATTAGCTTATTGTGAGAATATTGCAATTGTCTGACAAAAGTGAAAAATGTAAATTTCCAATTTCAACCAAACATGCTAGAAATGCTCCAATTGAGCTAATTAGCTTATTGTGAGAATATTGCAATTGTCTGACAAAAGTGAAAAATGTAAATTTCCAATTTCAGCCAAACATGCTAGAAATGCTCCAATTGAGCTAATTAGCTTATTGTGAGAGTATTACAAACGTCTAACAAAATTGAAAAATGTAAATTTCCAATTTCAACCAAACATGCTAGAAATGCTCCAATTGAGCTAATTAGCTTATTGTGAGAATATTGCAATTGTCTGACAAAAGTGAAAAATGTAAATTTCCAATTTCAACTAAACATGCTAGAATTGCTCCAATTGAGCTAATTAGCTTATTGTGAGATTATTGCAATTGTCTGACAAAAGTGAAAAATGTAAATTTCCAATTTCAACCAAACATGCTAGAAATGCTCCAATTGAGCTAATTAGCTTATTGTGAGAATATTACAAATGTCTGACAACACTGAAAAATGTAAATTTCCAATTTCAACCAAACATGCTAGAAATGCTCCAATTGAGCTAATTAGCTTATTGTGAGAATATTGCAATTGTCTGACAAAAGTGAAAAATGTAAATTTCCAATTTCAATTAAACATGCTAGAAATGCTCAAATTGCGCAAATAAGCCTACTGTAAGAATTTTACAAACGTCTGACAAAACTGAAAAATGTAAATTTCCAATTTTAACCAAACATGCTAGAAATGCTCCAATTGAGCTAATTAGCTTATTGTGAGAATATTACAAACGTCTGACAACACTGAAAAATGTAAATTTCTAATTTCAACCAAACAGGAGAGAAATGCTCCAAATGAGCTAATTAGCTTATTGAGAGAATATTGCAACTGTCTGACAAAAGTGAAAAATGTAATTTTCCAATTTCAACCAAACATGCTAGAAATGCTCCAATTGAGCTAATTAGCTTATTGTGAGAATATTGCAATTGTCTGACAAAAGTGAAAAATGTAAATTTCCAATTTCAACCAAACATGCTAGAAATGCTCCAATTAAGCTAATTACCTTATTGTGAGAATATTACAAACGTCTAACAAAATTGAAAAATGTAAATTTCCAATTTCAACCAAACATGCTAGAAATGCTCCAATTGAGCTAATTAGCTTATTGTGAGCATATTGCAATTGTCTGACAGAAGTGAAAAATGTAAATTTGCAATTTCAAGCAAACATGCTAGAAATGCTCCAATTGAGCTAATTAGCTTATTGTGGGAATATTACAAACGTCTGACAAAAGTGAAAAATGTAAATTTCGAATTTCAACCAAACATGCTAGAAATGCTCCAATTGAGCTAATTAGCTTATTGTGAGAATATTGCAATTGTCTGACAAAAGTGAAAAAAGTAAATTTCCAATTTCAACCAAACATGCTAGAAATGCTCAAATTGCACAAATAAGCCTACTGTAAGAATTTTACAAACGTCTGACAAAACTGAAAAATGTAAATTTCCAATTTCAACCAAACATGCTAAAAATGCTCCAATTGAGCTAATTAGCTTATTGTGAGAATATTACAAACGTCTGACAACACTGAAAAATGTAAATTTCTAATTTCAACCAAACATGCTAAAAATGCTGCAAATGAGCTAATTAGCTTATTGAGAGAATATTGCAATTGTCTGACAAAAGTGAAAAATGTAAATTTCCAATTTCAACCAAACATGCTAGAATTGCTCCAATTGAGCTAATTAGCTTACTGTGAGATTATTGCAATTGTCTGACAAAAGTGAAAAATGTAAATTTCCAATTTCAACAAAACATGCTAGAAATGCTCCAATTGAGCTAATTAGCTTATTGTGAGAATATTACAAACGTCTGACAACACTGAAAAATGTAAATTTCCAATTTCAACCAAACATGCTAGAAATGCTCCAATTGAGCTAATTAGCTTATTGTGAGAATATTGCAATTGTCTGACAAAAGTGAAAAATGTAAATTTCCAATTTCAACCAAACATGCTAGAAATGCTCAACTTGCGCAAATAAGCCTACTGTAAGAATTTTACAAACGTCTGACAAAACTGAAAAATGTAAATTTCCAATTTCAACCACACATGCTAGAAATGCTCCAATTGAGCTAATTAACTTATTGTGAGAATATTACAAACGTCTGACAAAACTGAAAAATGTAAATTTCCAATTTCAACCAAACATGCTAGAAATGCTCCAATTGAGCTAATTAGCTTATTGAGAGAATATTGCAATTGTCTGACAAAACTGAAAAATGTAAAATTCCAATTTCAACCAAACATGCTAGAAATGCTCCAATTGAGCTAATTAGCTTATTGAGAGAATATTGCAATTGTTTGACAAAAATGAAAAATGTAAATTTCCAATTTCAACCAAACGTGCTAGAAATGCTCCAATTGAGCTAATTAGCTTATTGTGAAAATATTACAAACGTCTGACAAAACTGAAAAATGTAAATTTCCAATTTCAACCAAACATGCTAGAAATGCTCCAATTGAGCTAATTAGCTTATTGTGAGAATATTACAAACGTCTGACAAAACTGAAAAATGTAAATTTCCAATTTCAACCAAACATGCTAGAAATGCTCCAATTGAGCTAATTAGCTTATTGTGAGAATATTGCAATTGTCTGACAAAAGTGAAAAATGTAAATTTCCAATTTCAACCAAACATGCTAGAAATGCTCCAATTGAGCTAATTAGCTTATTGTGGGAATATTACAAACGTCTGACAAAACTGAAAAATGTAAATTTCCAATTTCAACCAAACATGCTAGAAATGCTCCAATTGAGCTAATTAGCTTATTGTGAGAATATTACAAACGTCTGACAACACTGAATAATGTAAATTTCTAATTTCAACCCAACATGCTAAAAATGCTCCAAATGAGCTAATTAGCTTATTGTGAGAATATTGCAATTGTCTGACAAAAGTGAAAAATGTAAATTTCCAATTTCAACCAAACATGCTAGAAATGCTCCAATTGAGCTAATTAGCTTATTGTGAGAATATTGCAATTGTCTGACAAAAGTGAAAAATGTAAATTTCCAATTTCAACCAAACATGCTAGAAATGCTCCAATTAAGCTAATTACCTTATTGTGAGAATATTACAAACGTCTAACAAAATTGAAAAATGTAAATTTCCAATTTCAACCAAACATGCTAGAAATGCTCCAATTGAGCTAATTAGCTTATTGTGAGCATATTGCAATTGTCTGACAGAAGTGAAAAATGTAAATTTGCAATTTCAAGCAAACATGCTAGAAATGCTCCAATAGAGCTAATTAGCTTATTGTGAGAATATTGCAATTGTCTGACAAAAGTGAAAAAAGTAAATTTCCAATTTCAACCAAACATGCTAGAAATGCTCAAATTGCACAAATAAGCCTACTGTAAGAATTTTACAAACGTCTGACAAAACTGAAAAATGTAAATTTCCAATTTCAACCAAACATGCTAAAAATGCTCCAATTGAGCTAATTAGCTTATTGTGAGAATATTACAAACGTCTGACAACACTGAAAAATGTAAATTTCTAATTTCAACCAAACATGCTAAAAATGCTGCAAATGAGCTAATTAGCTTATTGTGAGAATATTGCAATTGTCTGACAAAAGTGAAAAATGTAAATTTCCAATTTCAACCAAACATGCTAGAATTGCTCCAATTGAGCTAATTAGCTTACTGTGAGATTATTGCAATTGTCTGACAAAAGTGAAAAATGTAAATTTCCAATTTCAACAAAACATGCTAGAAATGCTCCAATTGAGCTAATTAGCTTATTGTGAGAATATTACAAACGTCTGACAACACTGAAAAATGTAAATTTCCAATTTCAACCAAACATGCTAGAAATGCTCCAATTGAGCTAATTAGCTTATTGTGAGAATATTGCAATTGTCTGACAAAAGTGAAAAATGTAAATTTCCAATTTCAACCAAACATGCTAGAAATGCTCAACTTGCGCAAATAAGCCTACTGTAAGAATTTTACAAACGTCTGACAAAACTGAAAAATGTAAATTTCCAATTTCAACCAAACATGCTAGAAATGCTCCAATTGAGCTAATTAGCTTATTGTGAGAATATTACAAACGTCTGACAAAACTGAAAAATGTAAATTTCCAATTTCAACCAAACATGCTAGAAATGCTCCAATTGAGCTAATTAGCTTATTGAGAGAATATTGCAATTGTCTGACAAAACTGAAAAATGTAAAATTCCAATTTCAACCAAACATGCTAGAAATGCTCCAATTGAGCTAATTAGCTTATTGAGAGAATATTGCAATTGTTTGACAAAAATGAAAAATGTAAATTTCCAATTTCAACCAAACATGCTAGAAATGCTCCAATTGAGCTAATTAGCTTATTGTGAGAATATTGCAATTGTCTGACAAAAGTGAAAAATGTAAATTTCCAATTTCAACCAAAGATGCTAGAAATGCTCCAATTGAGCTAAGTAGCTTATTGTGAGAATATTACAAACGTCTAACAAAATTGAAAAATGTAAATTTCCAATTTCAACCAAACATGCTAGAAATGCTCCAATTGAGCTAATTAGCTTATTGTGAGAATATTGCAATTGTCTGACAAAAGTGAAAAATGTAAATTTCCAATTTCAACCAAACATGCTAGAAATGCTCCAATTAAGCTAATTACCTTAATGTGAGAATATTACAAACGTCTAACAAAATTGAAAAATGTAAATTTCCAATTTCAACCAAACATGCTAAAAATGCTCCAATTGAGCTAATTAGCTTATTGTGAGAATATTACAAACGTCTGACAACACTGAAAAATGTAAATTTCTAATTTCAACCAAACATGCTAAAAATGCTGCAAATGAGCTAATTAGCTTATTGAGAGAATATTGCAATTGTCTGACAAAAGTGAAAAATGTAAATTTCCAATTTCAACCAAACATGTTAAAAATGCTCCAATTGAGCTAATTAGCTTATTGTGAGAATATTACAAACGTCTGACAACACTGAAAAATGTAAATTTCTAATTTCAACCAAACATGCTAGAAATGCTGCAAATGAGCTAATTAGCTTATTGTGAGAATATTGCAATTGTCTGACAAAAGTGAAAAATGTAAATTTCCAATTTCAACCAAACATGCTAGAAATGCTCCAATTGAGCTAATTAGCTTATTGTGGGAATATTACAAACGTCTGACAAAAGTGAAAAATGTAAATTTTGAATTTCAACCAAACATGCTAGAATTGCTCCAATTGAGCTACTTAGCTTATTGTGAGATTATTGCAATTGTCTGACAAAAGTGAAAAATGTAAATTTCCAATTTCAACCAAACATGCTAGAAATGCTCCAATTGAGCTAATTAGCTTATTGTGAGAATATTACAAACGTCTGACAACACTGAAAAATGTAAATTTCCAATTTCAACCAAACATGCTAGAAATGCTCCAATTGAGCTAATTAGCTTATTGTGAGAATATTGCAATTGTCTGACAAAAGTGAAAAATGTAAATTTCCAATTTCAATTAAACATGCTAGAAATGCTCAAATTGCGCAAATAAGCCTACTGTAAGAATTTTACAAACGTCTGACAAAACTGAAAAATGTAAATTTCCAATTTTAACCAAACATGCTAGAAATGCTCCAATTGAGCTAATTAGCTTATTGTGAGAATATTACAAACGTCTGACAACACTGAAAAATGTAAATTTCTAATTTCAACCAAACAGGAGAGAAATGCTCCAAATGAGCTAATTAGCTTATTGAGAGAATATTGCAACTGTCTGACAAAAGTGAAAAATGTAAATTTCCAATTTCAACCAAACATGCTAGAAATGCTCCAATTGAGCTAATTAGCTTATTGTGAGAATATTGCATATGTCTGACAAAAGTGAAAAATGTAAATTTCCAATTTCAACCAAACATGCTAGAAATGCTCCAATTAAGCTAATTACCTTATTGTGAGAATATTACAAACGTCTAACAAAATTGAAAAATGTAAATTTCCAATTTCAACCAAACATGCTAGAAATGCTCCAATTGAGCTAATTAGCTTATTGTGAGCATATTGCAATTGTCTGACAGAAGTGAAAAATGTAAATTTGCAATTTCAAGCAAACATGCTAGAAATGCTCCAATTGAGCTAATTAGCTTATTGTGGGAATATTACAAACGTCTGACAAAAGTGAAAAATGTAAATTTCGAATTTCAACCAAACATGCTAGAAATGCTCCAATTGAGCTAATTAGCTTATTGTGAGAATATTGCAATTGTCTGACAAAAGTGAAAAAAGTAAATTTCCAATTTCAACCAAACATGCTAGAAATGCTCAAATTGCACAAATAAGCCTACTGTAAGAATTTTACAAACGTCTGACAAAACTGAAAAATGTAAATTTCCAATTTCAACCAAACATGCTAAAAATGCTCCAATTGAGCTAATTAGCTTATTGTGAGAATATTACAAACGTCTGACAACACTGAAAAATGTAAATTTCTAATTTCAACCAAACATGCTAAAAATGCTGCAAATGAGCTAATTAGCTTATTGAGAGAATATTGCAATTGTCTGACAAAAGTGAAAAATGTAAATTTCCAATTTCAACCAAACATGCTAGAATTGCTCCAATTGAGCTAATTAGCTTACTGTGAGATTATTGCAATTGTCTGACAAAAGTGAAAAATGTAAATTTCCAATTTCAACAAAACATGCTAGAAATGCTCCAATTGAGCTAATTAGCTTATTGTGAGAATATTACAAACGTCTGACAAAACTGAAAAATGTAAATTTCCAATTTCAACCAAACATGCTAGAAATGCTCCAATTGAGCTAATTAGCTTATTGTGAGAATATTACAAACGTCTGACAAAACTGAAAAATGTAAATTTCCAATTTCAACCAAACATGCTAGAAATGCTCCAATTGAGCTAATTAGCTTATTGAGAGAATATTGCAATTGTTTGACAAAAATGAAAAATGTAAATTTCCAATTTCAACCAAACGTGCTAGAAATGCTCCAATTGAGCTAATTAGCTTATTGTGAAAATATTACAAACGTCTGACAAAACTGAAAAATGTAAATTTCCAATTTCAACCAAACATGCTAGAAATGCTCCAATTGAGCTAATTAGCTTATTGTGAGAATATTACAAACGTCTGACAAAACTGAAAAATGTAAATTTCCAATTTCAACCAAACATGCTAGAAATGCTCCAATTGAGCTAATTAGCTTATTGTGAGAATATTGCAATTGTCTGACAAAAGTGAAAAATGTAAATTTCCAATTTCAACCAAACATGCTAGAAATGCTCCAATTGAGCTAATTAGCTTATTGTGGGAATATTACAAACGTCTGACAAAACTGAAAAATGTAAATTTCCAATTTCAACCAAACATGCTAGAAATGCTCCAATTGAGCTAATTAGCTTATTGTGAGAATATTACAAACGTCTGACAACACTGAATAATGTAAATTTCTAATTTCAACTCAACATGCTAAAAATGCTCCAAATGAGCTAATTAGCTTATTGTGAGAATATTGCAATTGTCTGACAAAAGTGAAAAATGTAAATTTCCAATTTCAACCAAACATGCTAGAAATGCTCCAATTGAGCTAATTAGCTTATTGTGAGAATATTGCAATTGTCTGACAAAAGTGAAAAATGTAAATTTCCAATTTCAACCAAACATGCTAGAAATGCTCCAATTGAGCTAATTAGCTTATTGTGAGAATATTACAAACGTCTGACAACACTGAAAAATGTAAATTTCCAGTTTCAACCAAACATGCTAGAAATGCTCCAATTGAGCTAATTAGCTTATTGTGAGAATATTACAAACGTCTGACAAAAGTGAAAAATGTAAATTTCCAATTTCAACCAAACATGCTAGAAATGCTCCAATTGTGCTAATTAGCTTATTGAGAGAATATTGCAATTGTCTGACAAAACTGAAAAATGTAAAATTCCAATTTCAACCAAACATGCTAGAAATGCTCCAATTAAGCTAATTACCTTATTGTGAGAATATTACAAACGTCTAACAAAATTGAAAAATGTAAATTTCCAATTTCAACCAAACATGCTAGAAATGCTCCAATTGAGCTAATTAGCTTATTGTGAGCATATTGCAATTGTCTGACAGAAGTGAAAAATGTAAATTTGCAATTTCAAGCAAACATGCTAGAAATGCTCCAATTGAGCTAATTAGCTTATTGTGAGAATATTGCAATTGTCTGACAAAAGTGAAAAAAGTAAATTTCCAATTTCAACCAAACATGCTAGAAATGCTCAAATTGCACAAATAAGCCTACTGTAAGAATTTTACAAACGTCTGACAAAACTGAAAAATGTAAATTTCCAATTTCAACCAAACATGCTAAAAATGCTCCAATTGAGCTAATTAGCTTATTGTGAGAATATTACAAACGTCTGACAACACTGAAAAATGTAAATTTCTAATTTCAACCAAACATGCTAAAAATGCTGCAAATGAGCTAATTAGCTTATTGAGAGAATATTGCAATTGTCTGACAAAAGTGAAAAATGTAAATTTCCAATTTCAACCAAACATGCTAGAAATGCTCCAATTGAGCTAATTAGCTTATTGTGAGAATATTGCAATTGTCTGACAAAAGTGAAAAATGTAAATTTCCAATTTCAACCAAACATGCTAGAATTGCTCCAATTGAGCTAATTAGCTTACTGTGAGATTATTGCAATTGTCTGACAAAAGTGAAAAATGTAAATTTCCAATTTCAACAAAACATGCTAGAAATGCTCCAATTGAGCTAATTAGCTTATTGTGAGAATATTACAAACGTCTGACAACACTGAAAAATTTAAATTTCCAATTTCAACCAAACATGCTAGAAATGCTCCAATTGAGCTAATTAGCTTATTGTGAGAATATTGCAATTGTCTGACAAAAGTGAAAAATGTAAATTTCCAATTTCAACCAAACATGCTAGAAATGCTCAACTTGCGCAAATAAGCCTACTGTAAGAATTTTACAAACGTCTGACAAAACTGAAAAATGTAAATTTCCAATTTCAACCAAACATGCTAGAAATGCTCCAATTGAGCTAATTAGCTTATTGAGAGAATATTGCAATTGTCTGACAAAACTGAAAAATGTAAAATTCCAATTTCAACCAAACATGCTAGAAATGCTCCAATTGAGCTAATTAGCTTATTGAGAGAATATTGCAATTGTTTGACAAAAATGAAAAATGTAAATTTCCAATTTCAACCAAACATGCTAGAAATGCTCCAATTGAGCTAATTAGCTTATTGTGAGAATATTGCAATTGTCTGACAAAAGTGAAAAATGTAAATTTCCAATTTCAACCAAAGATGCTAGAAATGCTCCAATTGAGCTAATTAGCTTATTGTGAGAATATTACAAACGTCTAACAAAATTGAAAAATGTAAATTTCCAATTTCAACCAAACATGCTAGAAATGCTCCAATTGAGCTAATTAGCTTATTGTGAGAATATTGCAATTGTCTGACAAAAGTGAAAAATGTAAATTTCCAATTTCAACCAAACATGCTAGAAATGCTCCAATTAAGCTAATTACCTTAATGTGAGAATATTACAAACGTCTAACAAAAATGAAAAATGTAAATTTCCAATTTCAACCAAACATGCTAGAAATGCTCCAATTGAGCTAATTAGCTTATTGTGAGAATATTGCAATTGTCTGACAAAAGTGAAAAAAGTAAATTTCCAGTTTCAACCAAACATGCTAGAAATGCTCAAATTGCGCAAATAAGCCTACTGTAAGAATTTTACAAACGTCTGACAAAACTGAAAAATGTAAATTTCCAATTTCAACCAAACATGTTAAAAATGCTCCAATTGAGCTAATTAGCTTATTGTGAGAATATTACAAACGTCTGACAACACTGAAAAATGTAAATTTCTAATTTCAACCAAACATGCTAGAAATGCTGCAAATGAGCTAATTAGCTTATTGAGAGAATATTGCAATTGTCTGACAAAAGTGAAAAATGTAAATTTCCAATTTCAACCTAACATGCTAGAAATGCTCCAATTGAGCTAATTAGCTTATTGTGGGAATATTACAAACGTCTGACAAAAGTGAAAAATGTAAATTTTGAATTTCAACCAAACATGCTAGAAATGCTCCAATTGAGCTAATTAGCTTATTGTGAGAATATTACAAACGTCTGACAAAACTGAAAAATGTAATTTTCCAATTTTAACCAAACATGCTAGAAATGCTCCAATTGAGCTAATTAGCTTATTGTGAGAATATTGCAATTGTCTGACAAAAGTGAAAAATGTAAATTTCCAATTTCAACCAAACATGCTAGAAATGCTCAAATTGCGCGAATAAGCCTACTGTAAGAATTTTACAAACGTCTGACAAAACTGAAAAATTTAAATTTCCAATTTCAACCAAACATGCTAGAAATGCTCCAATTGAGCTAATTAGCTTATTGTGAGAATATTACAAACGTCTGACAACACTGAAAAATGTAAATTTCTAATTTCAACCCAACATGCTAGAAATGCTCCAAATGAGCTAATTAGCTTATTGTGAGAATATTGCAATTGTCTGACAAAAGTGAAAAATGTAAATTTCCAATTTCAACCAAACATGCTAGAAATGCTCCAATTGAGCTAATTAGCTTATTGTGAGAATATTGCAATTGTCTGACAAAAGTGAAAAATGTAAATTTCCAATTTCAGCCAAACATGCTAGAAATGCTCCAATTGAGCTAATTAGCTTATTGTGAGAGTATTACAAACGTCTAACAAAATTGAAAAATGTAAATTTCCAATTTCAACCAAACATGCTAGAAATGCTCCAATTGAGCTAATTAGCTTATTGTGAGAATATTGCAATTGTCTGACAAAAGTGAAAGATGTAAATTTCCAATTTCAACTAAACATGCTAGAATTGCTCCAATTGAGCTAATTAGCTTATTGTGAGATTATTGCAATTGTCTGACAAAAGTGAAAAATGTAAATTTCCAATTTCAATTAAACATGCTAGAAATGCTCAAATTGCGCAAATAAGCCTACTGTAAGAATTTTACAAACGTCTGACAAAACTGAAAAATGTAAATTTCCAATTTTAACCAAACATGCTAGAAATGCTCCAATTGAGCTAATTAGCTTATTGTGAGAATATTACAAACGTCTGACAACACTGAAAAATGTAAATTTCTAATTTCAACCAAACAGGAGAGAAATGCTCCAAATGAGCTAATTAGCTTATTGAGAGAATATTGCAACTGTCTGACAAAAGTGAAAAATGTAATTTTCCAAATTCAACCAAACATGCTAGAAATGCTCCAATTGAGCTAATTAGCTTATTGTGAGAATATTGCAATTGTCTGACAAAAGTGAAAAATGTAAATTTCCAATTTCAACCAAACATGCTAGAATTGCTCCAATTGAGCTAATTAGCTTACTGTGGGATTATTGCAATTGTCTGACAAAAGTGAAAAATGTAAATTTCCAATTTCAACAAAACATGCTAGAAATGCTCCAATTGAGCTAATTAGCTTATTGTGAGAATATTACAAACGTCTGACAACACTGAAAAATGTAAATTTCCAATTTCAACCAAACATGCTAGAAATGCTCCAATTGAGCTAATTAGCTTATTGTGAGAATATTGCAATTGTCTGACAAAAGTGAAAAATGTAAATTTCCAATTTCAACCAAACATGCTAGAAATGCTCAACTTGCGCAAATAAGCCTACTGTAAGAATTTTACAAACGTCTGACAAAACTGAAAAATGTAAATTTCCAATTTCAACCAAACATGCTAGAAATGCTCCAATTGAGCTAATTAGCTTATTGTGAGAATATTGCAATTGTCTGACAAAAGTGAAAAAAGTAAATTTCCAATTTCAACCAAACATGCTAGAAATGCTCAAATTGCGCAAATAAGCCTACTGTAAGAATTTTACAAACGTCTAACAAAATTGAAAAATGTAAATTTCCAATTTCAACCAAACATGCTAGAAATGCTCCAATTGAGCTAATTAGCTTATTGTGAGAATATTGCAATTGTCTGACAAAAGTGAAAAAAGTAAATTTCCAATTTCAACCAAACATGCTAGAAATGCTCAAATTGCGCAAATAAGCCTACTGTAAGAATTTTACAAACGTCTGACAAAACTGAAAAATGTAAATTTCCAATTTCAACCAAACATGTTAAAAATGCTCCAATTGAGCTAATTAGCTTATTGTGAGAATATTACAAACGTCTGACAACACTGAAAAATGTAAATTTCTAATTTCAACCAAACATGCTAGAAATGCTGCAAATGAGCTAATTAGCTTATTGTGAGAATATTGCAATTGTCTGACAAAAGTGAAAAATGTAAATTTCCAATTTCAACCAAACATGTTAGAAATGCTCCAATTGAGCTAATTAGCTTATTGTGGGAATATTACAAACGTCTGACAAAAGTGAAAAATGTAAATTTTGAATTTCAACCAAACATGCTAGAAATGCTCCAATTGAGCTAATTAGCTTATTGTGAGAATATTACAAACGTCTGACAAAACTGAAAAATGTAATTTTCCAATTTTAACCAAACATGCTAGAAATGCTCCAATTGAGCTAATTAGCTTATTGTGAGAATATTGCAATTGTCTGACAAAAGTGAAAAATGTAAATTTCCAATTTCAACCAAACATGCTAGAAATGCTCAAATTGCGCGAATAAGCCTACTCTAAGAATTTTACAAACGTCTGACAAAACTGAAAAATTTAAATTTCCAATTTCAACCAAACATGCTAGAAATGCTCCAATTGAGCTAATTAGCTTATTGTGAGAATATTACAAACGTCTGACAACACTGAAAAATGTAAATTTCTAATTTCAACCCAACATGCTAGAAATGCTCCAAATGAGCTAATTAGCTTATTGTGCGAATATTGCAATTGTCTGACAAAAGTGAAAAATGTAAATTTCCAATTTCAACCAAACATGCTAGAAATGCTCCAATTGAGCTAATTAGCTTATTGTGAGAATATTGCAATTGTCTGACAAAAGTGAAAAATGTAAATTTCCAATTTCAGCCAAACATGCTAGAAATGCTCCAATTGAGCTAATTAGCTTATTGTGAGAGTATTACAAACGTCTAACAAAATTGAAAAATGTAAAGTTCCAATTTCAACCAAACATGCTAGAAATGCTCCAATTGAGCTAATTAGCTTATTGTGAGAATATTGCAATTGTCTGACAAAAGTGAAAAATGTAAATTTCCAATTTCAACTAAACATGCTAGAATTGCTCCAATTGAGCTAATTAGCTTATTGTGAGATTATTGCAATTGTCTGACAAAAGTGAAAAATGTAAATTTCCAATTTCAACCAAACATGCTAGAAATGCTCCAATTGAGCTAATTAGCTTATTGTGAGAATATTACAAACGTCTGACAACACTGAAAAATGTAAATTTCCAATTTCAACCAAACATGCTAGAAATGCTCAAATTGCGCGAATAAGCCTACTCTAAGAATTTTACAAACGTCTGACAAAACTGAAAAATTTAAATTTCCAATTTCAACCAAACATGCTAGAAATGCTCCAATTGAGCTAATTAGCTTATTGTGAGAATATTACAAACGTCTGACAACACTGAAAAATGTAAATTTCTAATTTCAACCCAACATGCTAGAAATGCTCCAAATGAGCTAATTAGCTTATTGTGCGAATATTGCAATTGTCTGACAAAAGTGAAAAATGTAAATTTCCAATTTCAACCAAACATGCTAGAAATGCTCCAATTGAGCTAATTAGCTTATTGTGAGAATATTGCAATTGTCTGACAAAAGTGAAAAATGTAAATTTCCAATTTCAGCCAAACATGCTAGAAATGCTCCAATTGAGCTAATTAGCTTATTGTGAGAGTATTACAAACGTCTAACAAAATTGAAAAATGTAAAGTTCCAATTTCAACCAAACATGCTAGAAATGCTCCAATTGAGCTAATTAGCTTATTGTGAGAATATTGCAATTGTCTGACAAAAGTGAAAAATGTAAATTTCCAATTTCAACTAAACATGCTAGAATTGCTCCAATTGAGCTAATTAGCTTATTGTGAGATTATTGCAATTGTCTGACAAAAGTGAAAAATGTAAATTTCCAATTTCAACCAAACATGCTAGAAATGCTCCAATTGAGCTAATTAGCTTATTGTGAGAATATTACAAACGTCTGACAACACTGAAAAATGTAAATTTCCAATTTCAACCAAACATGCTAGAAATGCTCCAATTGAGCTAATTAGCTTATTGTGAGAATATTGCAATTGTCTGACAAAAGTGAAAAATGTAAATTTCCAATTTCAATTAAACATGCTAGAAATGCTCAAATTGCGCAAAGAAGCCTACTGTAAGAATTTTACAAACGTCTGACAAAACTGAAAAATGTAAATTTCCAATTTTAACCAAACATGCTAGAAATGCTCCAAATGAGCTAATTAGCTTATTGTGAGAATATTACAAACGTCTGACAACACTGAAAAATGTAAATTTCTAATTTCAACCAAACAGGAGAGAAATGCTCCAAATGAGCTAATTAGCTTATTGAGAGAATATTGCAACTGTCTGACAAAAGTGAAAAATGTAATTTTCCAATTTCAACCAAACATGCTAGAAATGCTCCAATTGAGCTAATTAGCTTATTGTGAGAATATTGCAATTGTCTGACAAAAGTGAAAAATGTAAATTTCCAATTTCAACCAAACACGCTAGAAATGCTCCAATTAAGCTAATTACCTTATTGTGAGAATATTACAAACGTCTAACAAAATTGAAAAATGTAAATTTCCAATTTCAACCAAACATGCTAGAAATGCTCCAATTGAGCTAATTAGCTTATTGTGAGCATATTGCAATTGTCTGACAGAAGTGAAAAATGTAAATTTGCAATTTCAAGCAAACATGCTACAAATGCTCCAATTGAGCTAATTAGCTTATTGTGAGAATATTGCAATTGTCTGACAAAAGTGAAAAAAGTAAATTTCCAATTTCAACCAAACATGCTAGAAATGCTCAAATTGCACAAATAAGCCTACTGTAAGAATTTTACAAACGTCTGACAAAACTGAAAAATGTAAATTTCCAATTTCAACCAAACATGCTAAAAATGCTCCAATTGAGCTAATTAGCTTATTGTGAGAATATTACAAACGTCTGACAACACTGAAAAATGTAAATTTCTAATTTCAACCAAACATGCTAAAAATGCTGCAAATGAGCTAATTAGCTTATTGAGAGAATATTGCAATTGTCTGACAAAAGTGAAAAATGTAAATTTCCAATTTCAACCAAACATGCTAGAAATGCTCCAATTGAGCTAATTAGCTTATTGTGAGAATATTGCAATTGTCTGACAAAAGTGAAAAATGTAAATTTCCAATTTCAACCAAACATGCTAGAAATGCTCAACTTGCGCAAATAAGCCTACTGTAAGAATTTTACAAACGTCTGACAAAACTGAAAAATGTAAATTTCCAATTTCAACCAAACATGCTAGAAATGCTCCAATTGAGCTAATTAGCTTATTGTGAGAATATTACAAACGCCTGACAAAACTGAAAAATGTAAATTTCCAATTTCAACCAAACATGCTAGAAATGCTCCAATTGAGCTAATTAGCTTATTGAGAGAATATTGCAATTGTCTGACAAAACTGAAAAATGTAAAATTCCAATTTCAACCAAACATGCTAGAAATGCTCCAATTGAGCTAATTATATTATTGAGAGAATATTGCAATTGTTTGACAAAAATGAAAAATGTGAATTTCCAATTTCAACCAAACGTGCTAGAAATGCTCCAATTGAGCTAATTAGCTTATTGTGAAAATATTACAAACGTCTGACAAAACTGAAAAATGTAAATTTCCAATTTCAACCAAACATGCTAGAAATGCTCCAATTGAGCTAATTAGCTTATTGTGAGAATATTACAAACGTCTGACAAAACTGAAAAATGTAAATTTCCAATTTCAACCAAACATGCTAGAAATGCTCCAATTGAGCTAATTAGCTTATTGTGGGAATATTACAAACGTCTGACAAAACTGAAAAATGTAAATTTCCAATTTCAACCAAACATGCTAGAAATGCTCCAATTGAGCTAATTAGCTTATTGTGAGAATATTACAAACGTCTGACAACACTGAATAATGTAAATTTCTAATTTCAACCCAACATGCTAGAAATGCTCTAATTGAGCTAATTAGCTTATTGAGAGAATATTGCAATTGTTTGACAAAAGTGAAAAATGTAAATTTCCAATTTCAACCAAACGTGCTAGAAATGCTCCAATTGAGCTAATTAGCTTATTGTGAAAATGTTACAAACGTCGGACAAAAGTGAAAAATGTAAATTTCCAATTTCAACCAAACATGCTAGAAATGCTCCAATTGAGCTAATTAGCTTATTGTGAGAATATTACAAACGTCTGACAAAACTGAAAAATGTAAATTTCCAATTTCAACCAAACATGCTAGAAATGCTCCAATTGAGCTAATTAGCTTATTGTGAGAATATTGCAATTGTCTGACAAAAGTGAAAAATGTAAATTTCCAATTTCAGCCAAACATGCTAGAAATGCTCCAATTGAGCTAATTAGCTTATTGTGAGAATATTACAAACGTCTAACAAAATTGAAAAATGTAAATTTCCAATTTCAACCAAACATGCTAGAAATGCTCCAATTGAGCTAATTAGCTTATTGAGAGAATATTGCAATTGTTTGACAAAAGTGAAAAATGTAAATTTCCAATTTCAACCAAACGTGCAAGAAATGCTCCAATTGAGCTAATTAGCTTATTGTGAAAATATTAAAACGTCTGACAAAACTGAAAAATGTAAATTTCCAATTTCAACCAAACATGCTAGAAATGCTCCAATTGAGCTAATTAGCTTATTGTGAGAATATTACAAACGTCTGACAAAACTGAAAAATGTAAATTTCCAATTTCAACCAAACATGCTAGAAATGCTCCAATTGAGCTAATTAGCTTATTGTGAGAATATTGCAATTGTCTGACAAAAGTGAAAAATGTAAATTTCCAATTTCAACCAAACATGCTAGAAATGCTCAAATTGAGCTAATTAGCTTATTGTGAGAATATTACAAACGTCTGACAACACTGAAAAATGTAAATTTCCAGTTTCAAACAAACATGCTAGAAATGCTCCAATTGAGCTAATTAGCTTATTGTGAGAATATTACAAACGTCTGACAAAAGTGAAAAATGTAAATTTCCAATTTCAACCAAACATGCTAGAAATGCTCCAATTGTGCTAATTAGCTTATTGAGAGAATATTGCAATTGTCTGACAAAACTGAAAAATGTAAAATTCCAATTTCAACCAAACATGCTAGAAATGCTCCATTTGAGCTAATTAGCTTATTTTGAGAATATTACAAACGTCTGACAAAAGTGAAAAATGTAAATTTCCAATTTCAACCAAACATGCTAGAAATGCTCTAATTGAGCTAATTAGCTTATTGAGAGAATATTGCAATTGTTTGACAAAAGTGAAAAATGTAAATTTCCAATTTCAACCAAACGTGCTAGAAATGCTCCAATTGAGCTAATTAGCTTATTGTGAAAATGTTACAAACGTCGGACAAAAGTGAAAAATGTAAATTTCCAATTTCAACCAAACATGCTAGAAATGCTCCAATTGAGCTAATTAGCTTATTGTGAGAATATTACAAACGTCTGACAAAACTGAAAAATGTAAATTTCC
Source organism: Watersipora subatra (assembly GCF_963576615.1). Lineage (NCBI taxonomy): Eukaryota > Metazoa > Bryozoa > Gymnolaemata > Cheilostomatida > Watersiporidae > Watersipora > Watersipora subatra. The sequence continues at coordinate 17,306,087 of NC_088718.1, forward strand.
AATTTCAACCAAACATGCTAGAAATGCTCCAATTGAGCTAATTAGCTTATTGTGAGAATATTGTAATTGTCTGACAAAAGTGAAAAATGTAAATTTCCAATTTCAACCAAACATGCTAGAAATGCTCCAATTGAGCTAATTAGCTTATTGTGGGAATATTACAAACGTCTGACAAAAGTGAAAAATGTAAATTTCGAATTTCAACCAAACATGCTAGAAATGCTCCAATTGAGCTAATTAGCTTATTGTGAGAATATTACAAACGTCTGACAAAACTGAAAAATGTAATTTTCCAATTTTAACCAAACATGCTAGAAATGCTCCAATTGAGCTAATTAGCTTATTGTGAGAATATTGCAATTGTCTGACAAAAGTGAAAAATGTAAATTTCCAATTTCAACCAAACATGCTAGAAATGCTCCAATTGAGCTAATTAGCTTATTGTGGGAATATTACAAACGTCTGACAAAAGTGAAAAATGTAAATTTCGAATATCAACCAAACATGCTAGAAATGCTCCAATTGAGCTAATTAGCTTATTGTGAGAATATTACAAACGTCTGACAAAACTGAAAAATGTAATTTTCCAATTTTAACCAAACATGCTAGAAATGCTCCAATTGAGCTAATTAGCTTATTGTGAGAATATTGCAATTGTCTGACAAAAGTGAAAAATGTAAATTTCCAATTTCAACCAAACATGCTAGAAATGCTCAAATTGCGCGAATAAGCCTACTGTAAGAATTTTACAAACGCCTGACAAAACTGAAAAATTTAAATTTCCAATTTCAACCAAACATGCTAGAAATGCTCCAATTGAGCTAATTAGCTTATTGTGAGAATATTACAAACGTCTGACAAAACTGAAAAATGTAATTTTCCAATTTTAACCAAACTTGCTAGAAATGCTCCAATTGAGCTAATTAGCTTATTGTGAGAATATTGCAATTGTCTGACAAAAGTGAAAAATGTAAATTTCCAATTTCAACCAAACATGCTAGAAATGCTCAAATTGCGCGAATAAGCCTACTGTAAGAATTTTACAAACGCCTGACAAAACTGAAAAATTTAAATTTCCAATTTCAACCAAACATGCTAGAAATGCTCCAATTGAGCTAATTAGCTTATTGTGAGAATATTGCAATTGTCTGACAAAAGTGAAAAATGTAAATTTCCAATTTCAGCCAAACATGCTAGAAATGCTCCAATTGAGCTAATTAGCTTATTGTGAGAATATTACAAACGTCTAACAAAATTGAAAAATGTAAATTTCCAATTTCAACCAAACATGCTAGAAATGCTCCAATTGAGCTAATTAGCTTATTGAGAGAATATTGCAATTGTTTGACAAAAGTGAAAAATGTAAATTTCCAATTTCAACCAAACGTGCAAGAAATGCTCCAATTGAGCTAATTAGCTTATTGTGAAAATATTACAAACGTCTGAAAAAACTGAAAAATGTAAATTTCCAATTTCAGCCAAACATGCTAGAAATGCTCCAATTGAGCTAATTAGCTTATTGTGAGAATATTACAAACGTCTAACAAAATTGAAAAATGTAAATTTCCAATTTCAACCAAACATGCTAGAAATGCTCCAATTGAGCTAATTAGCTTATTGAGAGAATATTGCAATTGTTTGACAAAAGTGAAAAATGTAAATTTCCAATTTCAACCAAACGTGCAAGAAATGCTCCAATTGAGCTAATTAGCTTATTGTGAAAATATTACAAACGTCTGAAAAAACTGAAAAATGTAAATTTCCAATTTCAACCAAACATGCTAGAAATGCTCCAATTGAGCTAATTAGCTTATTGTGAGAATATTGCAATTGTCTGACAAAAGTGAAAAATGTAAATTTCCAATTTCAACCAAACATGCTAGGAATGCTCAAATTGAGCTAATTAGCTTATTGTGAGAATATTACAAACGTCTGACAAAACTGAAAAATGTAATTTTCCAATTTTAACCAAACATGCTAGAAATGCTCCAATTGAGCTAATTAGCTTATTGTGAGAACATTGCAATTGTCTGACAAAAGTGAAAAATGTAAATTTCCAATTTCAACCAAACATGCTAGAAATGCTCAAATTGCGCGAATAAGCCTACTGTAAGAATTTTACAAACGCCTGACAAAACTGAAAAATTTAAATTTCCAATTTCAACCAAACATGCTAGAAATGCTCCAATTGAGCTAATTAGCTTATTGTGAGAATATTGCAATTGTCTGACAAAAGTGAAAAATGTAAATTTCCAATTTCAGCCAAACATGCTAGAAATGCTCCAATTGAGCTAATTAGCTTATTGTGAGAATATTACAAACGTCTAACAAAATTGAAAAATGTAAATTTCCAATTTCAACCAAACATGCTAGAAATGCTCCAATTGAGCTAATTAGCTTATTGAGAGAATATTGCAATTCTTTGACAAAAGTGAAAAATGTAAATTTCCAATTTCAACCAAACGTGCAAGAAATGCTCCAATTGAGCTAATTAGCTTATTGTGAAAATATTACAAACGTCTGACAAAACTGAAAAATGTAAATTTCCAATTTCAACCAAACATGCTAGAAATGCTCCAATTGAGCTAATTAGCTTATTGTGAGAATATTACAAACGTCTGACAAAACTGAAAAATGTAAATTTCCAATTTCAACCAAACATGCTAGAAATGCTCCAATTGAGCTAATTAGCTTATTGTGAGAATATTGCAATTGTCTGACAAAAGTGAAAAATGTAAATTTCCAATTTCAACCAAACATGCTAGAAATGCTCAAATTGAGCTAATTAGCTTATTGTGAGAATATTACAAACGTCTGACAACACTGAAAAATGTAAATTTCCAGTTTCAAACAAACATGCTAGAAATGCTCCAATTGAGCTAATTAGCTTATTGTGAGAATATTACAAACGTCTGACAAAAGTGAAAAATGTAAATTTCCAATTTCAACCAAACATGCTAGAAATGCTCCAATTGAGCTAATTAGCTTATTGAGAGAATATTGCAATTGTTTGACAAAAGTGAAAAATGTAAATTTCCAATTTCAACCAAACGTGCAAGAAATGCTCCAATTGAGCTAATTAGCTTATTGTGAAAATATTACAAACGTCTGACAAAACTGAAAAATGTAAATTTCCAATTTCAACCAAACATGCTAGAAATGCTCCAATTGAGCTAATTAGCTTATTGTGAGAATATTACAAACGTCTGACAAAACTGAAAAATGTAAATTTCCAATTTCAACCAAACATGCTAGAAATGCTCCAATTGAGCTAATTAGCTTATTGTGAGAATATTGCAATTGTCTGACAAAAGTGAAAAATGTAAATTTCCAATTTCAACCAAACATGCTAGAAATGCTCAAATTGAGCTAATTAGCTTATTGTGAGAATATTACAAACGTCTGACAACACTGAAAAATGTAAATTTCCAGTTTCAAACAAACATGCTAGAAATGCTCCAATTGAGCTAATTAGCTTATTGTGAGAATATTACAAACGTCTGACAAAAGTGAAAAATGTAAATTTCCAATTTCAACCAAACATGCTAGAAATGCTCCAATTGTGCTAATTAGCTTATTGAGAGAATATTGCAATTGTCTGACAAAACTGAAAAATGTAAAATTCCAATTTCAACCAAACATGCTAGAAATGCTCCATTTGAGCTAATTAGCTTATTTTGAGAATATTACAAACGTCTGACAAAAGTGAAAAATGTAAATTTCCAATTTCAACCAAACATGCTAGAAATGCTCTAATTGAGCTAATTAGCTTATTGAGAGAATATTGCAATTGTTTGACAAAAGTGAAAAATGTAAATTTCCAATTTCAACCAAACGTGCTAGAAATGCTCCAATTGAGCTAATTAGCTTATTGTGAAAATGTTACAAACGTCGGACAAAAGTGAAAAATGTAAATTTCCAATTTCAACCAAACATGCTAGAAATGCTCCAATTGAGCTAATTAGCTTATTGTGAGAATATTACAAACGTCTGACAAAACTGAAAAATGTAAATTTCCAATTTCAACCAAACATGCTAGAAATGCTCCAATTGAGCTAATTAGCTTATTGTGAGAATATTGTAATTGTCTGACAAAAGTGAAAAATGTAAATTTCCAATTTCAACCAAACATGCTAGAAATGCTCCAATTGAGCTAATTAGCTTATTGTGAGAATATTACAAACGTCTGACAAAACTGAAAAATGTAAATTTCCAGTTTCAAACAAACATGCTAGAAATGCTCCAATTGAGCTAATTAGCTTATTGTGAGAATATTACAAACGTCTGACAAAAGTGAAAAATGTAAATTTCCAATTTCAACCAAACATGCTAGAAATGCTCCAATTGTGCTAATTAGCTTATTGAGAGAATATTGCAATTGTCTGACAAAACTGAAAAATGTAAAATTCCAATTTCAACCAAACATGCTAGAAATGCTCCATTTGAGCTAATTAGCTTATTTTGAGAATATTACAAACGTCTGACAAAAGTGAAAAATGTAAATTTCCAATTTCAACCAAACATGCTAGAAATGCTCTAATTGAGCTAATTAGCTTATTGTGAGAATATTGTAATTGTCTGACAAAAGTGAAAAATGTAAATTTCCAATTTCAGCCAAACATGCTAGAAATGCTCCAATTGAGCTAATTAGCTTATTGTGAGAATATTACAAACGTCTAACAAAATTGAAAAATGTAAATTTCCAATTTCAACCAAACATGCTAGAAATGCTCCAATTGAGCTAATTAGCTTATTGAGAGAATATTGCAATTGTTTGACAAAAGTGAAAAATGTAAATTTCCAATTTCAACCAAACGTGCAAGAAATGCTCCAATTGAGCTAATTAGCTTATTGTGAAAATATTACAAACGTCTGAAAAAACTGAAAAATGTAAATTTCCAATTTCAACCAAACATGCTAGAAATGCTCCAATTGAGCTAATTAGCTTATTGTGAGAATATTACAAACGTCTGACAAAACTGAAAAATGTAAATTTCCAATTTCAACCAAACATGCTAGAAATGCTCCAATTGAGCTAATTAGCTTATTGTGAGAATATTGCAATTGTCTGACAAAAGTGAAAAATGTAAATTTCCAATTTCAACCAAACATGCTAGGAATGCTCAAATTGAGCTAATTAGCTTATTGTGAGAATATTGCAATTGTCTGACAAAAGTGAAAAATGTAAATTTCCAATTTCAACCAAACATGCTAGAATTGCTCCAATTGAGCTAACTAGCTTATTGAGAGACTATTGCAATTGTCTGACAAAACTGAAAAATGTAAAATTCCAATGTCAACCAAACATGCTAGAAATGCTCCAATTGAGCTAATTAGCTTATTGTGAGAATATTGCAATTGTCTGACAAAAGTGAAAAATGTAAATTTCCAATTTCAACCAAACATGCTAGAAATGCTCAAATTGCGCGAATAAGCCTACTGTAAGAATTTTACAAACGCCTGACAAAACTGAAAAATTTAAATTTCCAATTTCAACCAAACATGCTAGAAATGCTCCAATTGAGCTAATTAGCTTATTGTGAGAATATTGCAATTGTCTGACAAAAGTGAAAAATGTAAATTTCCAATTTCAGCCAAACATGCTAGAAATGCTCCAATTGAGCTAATTAGCTTATTGTGAGAATATTACAAACGTCTAACAAAATTGAAAAATGTAAATTTCCAATTTCAACCAAACATGCTAGAAATGCTCCAATTGAGCTAATTAGCTTATTGAGAGAATATTGCAATTGTTTGACAAAAGTGAAAAATGTAAATTTCCAATTTCAACCAAACGTGCAAGAAATGCTCCAATTGAGCTAATTAGCTTATTGTGAAAATATTACAAACGTCTGACAAAACTGAAAAATGTAAATTTCCAATTTCAACCAAACATGCTAGAAATGCTCCAATTGAGCTAATTAGCTTATTGTGAGAATATTACAAACGTCTGACAAAACTGAAAAATGTAAATTTCCAATTTCAACCAAACATGCTAGAAATGCTCCAATTGAGCTAATTAGCTTATTGTGAGAATATTGCAATTGTCTGACAAAAGTGAAAAATGTAAATTTCCAATTTCAACCAAACATGCTAGAAATGCTCAAATTGAGCTAATTAGCTTATTGTGAGAATATTACAAACGTCTGACAACACTGAAAAATGTAAATTTCCAGTTTCAAACAAACATGCTAGAAATGCTCCAATTGAGCTAATTAGCTTATTGTGAGAATATTACAAACGTCTGACAAAAGTGAAAAATGTAAATTTCCAATTTCAACCAAACATGCTAGAAATGCTCCAATTGTGCTAATTAGCTTATTGAGAGAATATTGCAATTGTCTGACAAAACTGAAAAATGTAAAATTCCAATTTCAACCAAACATGCTAGAAATGCTCCATTTGAGCTAATTAGCTTATTTTGAGAATATTACAAACGTCTGACAAAAGTGAAAAATGTAAATTTCCAATTTCAACCAAACATGCTAGAAATGCTCTAATTGAGCTAATTAGCTTATTGAGAGAATATTGCAATTGTTTGACAAAAGTGAAAAATGTAAATTTCCAATTTCAACCAAACGTGCTAGAAATGCTCCAATTGAGCTAATTAGCTTATTGTGAAAATGTTACAAACGTCGGACAAAAGTGAAAAATGTAAATTTCCAATTTCAACCAAACATGCTAGAAATGCTCCAATTGAGCTAATTAGCTTATTGTGAGAATATTACAAACGTCTGACAAAACTGAAAAATGTAAATTTCCAATTTCAACCAAACATGCTAGAAATGCTCCAATTGAGCTAATTAGCTTATTGTGAGAATATTGTAATTGTCTGACAAAAGTGAAAAATGTAAATTTCCAATTTCAACCAAACATGCTAGAAATGCTCCAATTGAGCTAATTAGCTTATTGTGGGAATATTACAAACGTCTGACAAAAGTGAAAAATGTAAATTTCGAATTTCAACCAAACATGCTAGAAATGCTCCAATTGAGCTAATTAGCTTATTGTGAGAATATTACAAACGTCTGACAAAACTGAAAAATGTAATTTTCCAATTTTAACCAAACATGCTAGAAATGCTCCAATTGAGCTAATTAGCTTATTGTGAGAATATTGCAATTGTCTGACAAAAGTGAAAAATGTAAATTTCCAATTTCAACCAAACATGCTAGAAATGCTCAAATTGCGCGAATAAGCCTACTGTAAGAATTTTACAAACGCCTGACAAAACTGGAAAATTTAAATTTCCAATTTCAACCAAACATGCTAGAAATGCTCCAATTGAGCTAATTAGCTTATTGTGAGAATATTACAAACGTCTGACAACACTGAAAAATGTAAAGTTCTAATTTCAACCCAACATGCTAGAAATGCTCCAAATGAGCTAATTAGCTTATTGTGAGAATATTGCAATTGTCTGACAAAAGTGAAAAATGTAAATTTCCAATTTCAACCAAACATGCTAGAAATGCTCCAATTGAGCTAATTAGCTTATTGTGAGAATATTGCAATTGTCTGACAAAAGTGAAAAATGTAAATTTCCAATTTCAGCCAAACATGCTAGAAATGCTCCAATTGAGCTAATTAGCTTATTGTGAGAGTATTACAAACGTCTAACAAAATTGAAAAATGTAAATTTCCAATTTCAACCAAACATGCTAGAAATGCTCCAATTGAGCTAATTAGCTTATTGTGAGAATATTGCAATTGTCTGACAAAAGTGAAAAATGTAAATTTCCAATTTCAACCAAACATGCTAGATATGTTCCAATTGAGCTAATTAGCTTATTGTGAGATTATTGCAATTGTCTGACAAAAGTGAAAAATGTAAATTTCCAATTTCAACCAAACATGCTAGAAATGCTCCAATTGAGCTAATTAGCTTATTGTGAGAATATTACAAACGTCTGACAACACTGAAAAATGTAAATTTCCAATTTCAACCAAACATGCTAGAAATGCTCCAATTGAGCTAATTAGCTTATTGTGAGAATATTGCAATTGTCTGACAAAAGTGAAAAAAGTAAATTTCCAATTTCAACCAAACATGCTAGAAATGCTCAAATTGCACAAATAAGCCTACTGTAAGAATTTTACAAACGTCTGACAAAACTGAAAAATGTAAATTTCCAATTTCAACCAAACATGCTAGAAATGCTCCAAATGAGCTAAATAGCTTATTGTGAGAATATTGCAACTGTCTGACAAAAGCGAAAAATGTAAATTTCCAAATTCAACCAAACATGCTAGAAATGCTCCAATTGAGCTAATTAGCTTATTGTGAGAATATTGCAATTGTCTGACAAAAGTGAAAAATGTAAATTTCCAATTTCAACCAAACATGCTAGAAATGCTCCAATTAAGCTAATTACCCTATTGTGAGAATATTACAAACGTCTAACAAAATTGAAAAATGTAAATTTCCAATTTCAACCAAACATGCTAGAAATGCTCCAATTGAGCTAATTAGCTTATTGTGAGAATATTGCAATTGTCTGACAGAAGTGAAAAATGTAAATTTGCAATTTCAACCAAACATGCTAGAAATGCTCCAATTTAGCTAATTAGCTTATTGTGAGAATATTACAAACGTCTGACAACACTGAAAAATGTAAATTTCCAATTTCAACCAAACATGCTAGAAATGCTCCAATTGAGCTAATTAGCTTATTGTGAGAATATTGCAATTGTCTGACAAAAGTGAAAAAAGTAAATTTCCAATTTCAACCAAACATGCTAGAAATGCTCAAATTGCACAAATAAGCCTACTGTAAGAATTTTACAAACGTCTGACAAAACTGAAAAATGTAAATTTCCAATTTCAACCAAACATGCTAAAAACGCTCCAATTGAGCTAATTAGCTTATTGTGAGAATATTACAAACGTCTGACAACACTGAAAAATGTAAATTTCTAATTTCAACCAAACATGCTAGGAATGCTGCAAATGAGCTAATTAGCTTATTGAGAGAATATTGCAATTGTCTGACAAAAGTGAAAAATGTAAATTTCCAATTTCAACCAAACATGCTAGAAATGCTCCAATTGAGCTAATTAGCTTATTGTGAGAATATTACAAACGTCTGACAAAAGTGAAAAATGTAAATTTCCAATTTCAACCAAACATGCTAGAAATGCTCCAATTGAGCTAATTAGCTTATTGTGAGAATATTGCAATTGTCTGACAAAAGTGAAAAATGTAAATTTCCAATTTCAACCAAACATGCTAGAAATGCTCAACTTGCGCAAATAAGCCTACCGTAAGAATTTTACAAACGTCTGACAAAACTTAAAAATGTAAATTTCCAATTTCAACCAAACATGCTAGAAATGCTCCAATTGAGCTAATTAGCTTATTGTGAGAATATTACAAACGTCTGACAAAACTGAAAAATGTAAATTTCCAATTTCAACCAAACATGCTAGAAATGCTCCAATTGAGCTAATTAGCTTATTGAGAGAATATTGCAATTGTCTGACAAAACTGAAAAATGTAAAATTCCAATTTCAACTAAACATGCTAGAAATGCTCCAATTGAGCTAATTAGCTTATTGAGAGAATATTGCAATTGTTTGACAAAAGTGAAAAATGTAAATTTCCAATTTCAACCAAACGTGCTAGAAATGCTCAAATTGAGCTAATTAGCTTATTGTGAAAATATTACAAACGTCTGACAAAACTGAAAAATGTAGATTTCCAATTTCAACCAAACATGCTAGAAATGCTCCAATTGAGCTAATTAGCTTATTGTGAGAATATTACAAACGTCTGACAACACTGAAAAATGTAAATTTCCAATTTCAACCAAACATGCTAGAAATGCTCCAATTGAGCTAATTAGCTTATTGTGAGAATATTGCAATTGTCTGACAAAAGTGAAAAATGTAAATTTCCAATTTCAACCAAACATGCTAGAAATGCTCCAATTGAGCTAATTAGCTTATTGTGGGAATATTACAAACGTCTGACAAAAGTGAAAAATGTAAAATTCGAATTTCAACCAAACATGCTAGAAATGCTCCAATTGAGCTAATTAGCTTATTGTGAGAATATTACAAACGTCTGACAAAACTGAAAAATGTAATTTTCCAATTTTAACCAAACATGCTAGAAATGCTCCAATTGAGCTAATTAGCTTATTGTGAGAATATTGCAATTGTCTGACAAAAGTGAAAAATGTAAATTTCCAATTTCAACCAAACATGCTAGAAATGCTCAAATTGCGCGAATAAGCCTACTGTAAGAATTTTACAAACGTCTGACAAAACTGAAAAATGTAAATTTCCAATTTCAACCAAACATGCTAGAAATGCTCCAATTGAGCTAATTAGCTTATTGTGAGAATATTACAAACGTCTGACAACACTGAATAATGTAAATTTCTAATTTCAACCCAACATGCTAGAAATGCTCCAAATGAGCTAATTAGCTTATTGTGAGAATATTGCAATTGTCTGACAAAAGTGAAAAATGTAAATTTCCAATTTCAACCAAACATGCTAGAAATGCTCCAATTGAGCTAATTAGCTTATCGTGAGAATATTGCAATTGTCTGACAAAAGTGAAAAATGTAAATTTCCAATTTCAGCCAAACATGCTAGAAATGCTCCAATTGAGCTAATTAGCTTATTGAGAGAATATTGCAATTGTTTGACAAAAGTGAAAAATGTAAATTTCCAATTTCAACCAAACGTGCTAGAAATGCTCCAATTGAGCTAATTAGCTTATTGTGAAAATATTACAAACGTCTGACAAAACTGAAAAATGTAAATTTTCAATTTCAACCAAACATGCTAGAAATGCTCCAATTGAGCTAATTAGCTTATTGTGAGAATATTGCAATTGTCTGACAAAAGTGAAAAATGTAAATTTCCAATTTCAACCAAACATGCTAGAAATGCTCAAATTGCGCGAATAAGCCTACTGTAAGAATTTTACAAACGTCTGACAAAACTGAAAAATGTAAATTTCCAATTTCAACCAAACATGCTAGAAATGCTCCAATTGAGCTAATTAGCTTATTGTGAGAATATTACAAACGTCTGACAACACTGAATAATGTAAATTTCTAATTTCAACCCAACATGCTAGAAATGCTCCAAATGAGCTAATTAGCTTATTGTGAGAATATTGCAATTGTCTGACAAAAGTGAAAAATGTAAATTTCCAATTTCAACCAAACATGCTAGAAATGCTCCAATTGAGCTAATTAGCTTATCGTGAGAATATTGCAATTGTCTGACAAAAGTGAAAAATGTAAATTTCCAATTTCAGCCAAACATGCTAGAAATGCTCCAATTGAGCTAATTAGCTTATTGAGAGAATATTGCAATTGTTTGACAAAAGTGAAAAATGTAAATTTCCAATTTCAACCAAACGTGCTAGAAATGCTCCAATTGAGCTAATTAGCTTATTGTGAAAATATTACAAACGTCTGACAAAACTGAAAAATGTAAATTTTCAATTTCAACCAAACATGCTAGAAATGCTCCAATTGAGCTAATTAGCTTATTGTGAGAATATTGCAATTGTCTGACAAAAGTGAAAAATGTAAATTTCCAATTTCAACCAAACATGCTAGAAATGCTCCAATTGAGCTAATTAGCTCATTGTGGGAATATTACAAACGTCTGACAAAATTGAAAAATGTAAATTTCGAATTTCAACCAAACATGCTAGAAATGCTCCAATTGAGCTAATTAGCTTATTGTGAGAATATTACAAACGTCTGACAAAACTGAAAAATGTAATTTTCCAATTTTAACCAAACATGCTAGAAATGCTCCAATTGAGCTAATTAGCTTATTGTGAGAATATTGCAATTGTCTGACAAAAGTGAAAAATGTAAATTTCCAATTTCAACCAAACATGCTAGAAATGCTCAAATTACGCGAATAAGCCTACTGTAAGAATTTTACAAACGTCTGACAAAACTGAAAAATGTAAATTTCCAATTTCAACCAAACATGCTAGAAATGCTCCAATTGAGCTAATTAGCTTATTGTGAGAATATTACAAACGCCTGACAACACTGAATAATGTAAATTTCTAATTTCAACCCAACATGCTAGAAATGCTCCAAATGAGCTAATTAGCTTATTGTGAGAATATTGCAATTGTCTGACAAAAGTGAAAAATGTAAATTTCCAATTTTAACCAAACATGCTAGAAATGCTCCAATTGAGCTAATTAGCTTATTGTGAGAATATTGCAATTGTCTGACAAAAGTGAAAAATGTAAATTTCCAATTTCAGCCAAACATGCTAGAAATGTTCCAATTGAGCTAATTAGCTTATTGTGAGAATATTACAAACGTCTAACAAAATTGAAAAATGTAAATTTCCAATTTCAACCAAACATGCTAGAAATGCTCCAATTGAGCTAATTAGCTTATTGTGAGAATATTGCAATTGTCTGACAAAAGTGAAAAATGTAAATTTCCAATTTCAACCAAACATGCTAGAATTGCTCCAATTGAGCTAATTAGCTTATTGTGAGATTATTGCAATTGTCTGACAAAAGTGAAAAATGTAAATTTCCAATTTCAACCAAACATGCTAGAAATGCTCCAATTGAGCTAATTAGCTTATTGTGAGAATATTACAAACGTCTGACAACAATGAAAAATGTAAATTTCCAATTTCAACCAAACATGCTAGAAATGCTGCAAATGAGCTAATTAGCTTATTGAGAGAATATTGCAATTGTCTGACAAAAGTGAAAAATGTAAATTTCCAATTTCAACCAAACATGCTAGAAATGCTCCAATTGAGCTAATTAGCTTATTGTGAGAATATTACAAACGTCTGACAACACTGAAAAATGTAAATTTCCAATTTCAACCAAACATGCTAGAAATGCTCCAATTGAGCTAATTAGTTTATTGTGAGAATATTGCAATTGTCTGACAAAAGTGAAAAATGTAAATTTCCAATTTCAACCAAACATGCTAGAAATGCTCAAATTGCACAAATAAGCCTACTGTAAGAATTTTACAAACGTCTGACAAAACTGAAAAATGTAAATTTCCAATTTCAACCAAACATGCTAAAAACGCTCCAATTGAGCTAATTAGCTTATTGTGAGAATATTACAAACGTCTGACAACACTGAAAAATGTAAATTTCTAATTTCAACCAAACATGCTAGAAATGCTGCAAATGAGCTAATTAGCTTATTGAGAGAATATTGCAATTGTCTGACAAAAGTGAAAAATGTAAATTTCCAATTTCAACCAAACATGCTAGAAATGCTCCAATTGAGCTAATTAGCTTATTGTGAGAATATTACAAACGTCTGACAACACTGAAAAATGTAAATTTCCAATTTCAACCAAGCATGCTAGAAATGCTCCAATTGAGCTAATTAGCTTATTGTGAGAATATTGCAATTGTCTGACAAAAGTGAAAAATGTAAATTTCCAATTTCAACCAAACATGCTAGAAATGCTCAACTTGCGCAAATAAGCCTACTGTAAGAATTTTACAAACGTCTGACAAAACTGAAAAATGTAAATTTCCAATTTCAACCAAACATGCTAGAAATGCTCCAATTGAGCTAATTAGCTTATTGTGAGAATATTGCAATTGTCTGACAAAAGTGAAAAATGTAAAATTCCAATTTCAACCAAACATGCTAGAAATGCTCCAATTGAGCTAATTAGCTTATTGTGAGAATATTGCAATTGTCTGACAAAAGTGAAAAATGTAAATTTCCAATTTCAACCAAACATGCTAGAAATGCTCAACTTGCGCAAATAAGCCTACTGTAAGAATTTTACAAACGTCTGACAAAACTGAAAAATGTAAATTTCCAATTTCAACCAAACATGCTAGAAATGCTCCAATTGAGCTAATTAGCTTATTGTGAGAATATTGCAATTGTCTGACAAAAGTGAAAAATGTAAAATTCCAATTTCAACCAAACATGCTAGAAATGCTCAAATTGCGCGAATAAGCCTACTGTAAGAATTTTACAAACGTCTGACAAAACTGAAAAATGTAAATTTCCAATTTCAACCAAACATGCTAGAAATGCTCCAATTGAGCTAATTAGCTTATTGTGAGAATATTACAAACGTCTGACAACACTGAATAATGTAAATTTCTAATTTCAACCCAACATGCTAGAAATGCTCCAAATGAGCTAATTAGCTTATTGTGAGAATATTGCAATTGTCTGACAAAAGTGAAAAATGTAAATTTCCAATTTCAACCAAACATGCTAGAAATGCTCCAATTGAGCTAATTAGCTTATTGTGAGAATATTGCAATTGTCTGACAAAAGTGAAAAATGTAAATTTCCAATTTCAGCCAAACATGCTAGAAATGCTCCAATTGAGCTAATTAGCTTATTGTGAGAATATTACAAACATCTAACAAAATTGAAAAATGTAAATTTCCAATTTCAACCAAACATGCTAGAAATGCTCCAATTGAGCTAATTAGCTTATTGAGAGAATATTGCAATTGTTTGACAAAAGTGAAAAATGTAAATTTCCAATTTCAACCAAACGTGCTAGAAATGCTCCAATTGAGCTAATTAGCTTATTGTGAAAATATTACAAACGTCTGACAAAACTGAAAAATGTAAATTTCCAATTTCAACCAAACATGCTAGAAATGCTCCAATTGAGCTAATTAGCTTATTGTGAGAATATTACAAACGTCTGACAAAACTGAAAAATGTAAATTTTCAATTTCAACCAAACATGCTAGAAATGCTCCAATTGAGCTAATTAGCTTATTGTGAGAATATTGCAATTGTCTGACAAAAGTGAAAAATGTAAATTTCCAATTTCAACCAAACATGCTAGAAATGCTCCAATTGAGCTAATTAGCTCATTGTGGGAATATTACAAACGTCTGACAAAAGTGAAAAATGTAAATTTCGAATTTCAACCAAACATGCTAGAAATGCTCCAATTGAGCTAATTAGCTTATTGTGAGAATATTACAAACGTCTGACAAAACTGAAAAATGTAATTTTCCAATTTTAACCAAACATGCTAGAAATGCTCCAATTGAGCTAATTAGCTTATTGTGAGAATATTGCAATTGTCTGACAAAAGTGAAAAATGTAAATTTCCAATTTCAACCAAACATGCTAGAAATGCTCAAATTGCGCGAATAAGCCTACTGTAAGAATTTTACAAACGTCTGACAAAACTGAAAAATGTAAATTTCCAATTTCAACCAAACATGCTAGAAATGCTCCAATTGAGCTAATTAGCTTATTGTGAGAATATTACAAACGCCTGACAACACTGAATAATGTAAATTTCTAATTTCAACCCAACATGCTAGAAATGCTCCAAATGAGCTAATTAGCTTATTGTGAGAATATTGCAATTGTCTGACAAAAGTGAAAAATGTAAATTTCCAATTTTAACCAAACATGCTAGAAATGCTCCAATTGAGCTAATTAGCTTATTGTGAGAATATTGCAATTGTCTGACAAAAGTGAAAAATGTAAATTTCCAATTTCAGCCAAACATGCTAGAAATGTTCCAATTGAGCTAATTAGCTTATTGTGAGAATATTACAAACGTCTAACAAAATTGAAAAATGTAAATTTCCAATTTCAACCAAACATGCTAGAAATGCTCCAATTGAGCTAATTAGCTTATTGTGAGAATATTGCAATTGTCTGACAAAAGTGAAAAATGTAAATTTCCAATTTCAACCAAACATGCTAGAATTGCTCCAATTGAGCTAATTAGCTTATTGTGAGATTATTGCAATTGTCTGACAAAAGTGAAAAATGTAAATTTCCAATTTCAACCAAACATGCTAGAAATGCTCCAATTGAGCTAATTAGCTTATTGTGAGAATATTGCAATTGTCTGACAAAAGTGAAAAATGTAAATTTCCAATTTCAACCAAACATGCTAGAATTGCTCCAATTGAGCTAATTAGCTTATTGTGAGAATATTGCAATTGTCTGACAAAAGTGAAAAATGTAAATTTCCAATTTCAGCCAAACATGCTAGAAATGTTCCAATTGAGCTAATTAGCTTATTGTGAGAATATTACAAACGTCTAACAAAATTGAAAAATGTAAATTTCCAATTTCAACCAAACATGCTAGAAATGCTCCAATTGAGCTAATTAGCTTATTGTGAGAATATTGCAATTGTCTGACAAAAGTGAAAAATGTAAATTTCCAATTTCAGCCAAACATGCTAGAAATGTTCCAATTGAGCTAATTAGCTTATTGTGAGAATATTACAAACGTCTAACAAAATTGAAAAATGTAAATTTCCAATTTCAACCAAACATGCTAGAAATGCTCCAATTGAGCTAATTAGCTTATTGTGAGAATATTGCAATTGTCTGACAAAAGTGAAAAATGTAAATTTCCAATTTCAACCAAACATGCTAGAAATGCTCCAATTGAGCTAATTAGCTTATTGTGAGAATATTACAAACGTCTGACAACAATGAAAAATGTAAATTTCCAATTTCAACCAAACATGCTAGAAATGCTCCAATTGAGCTAATTAGCTTATTGTGAGAATATTACAAATGTCTGACAACACTGAAAAATGTAAATTTTTAATTTCAACCAAACATGCTAGAAATGCTCCAAATGAGCTAATTAGCTTATTGAAAGAATATTGCAATTGTCTGACAAAAGTGAAAAATGTAAATTTCCAATTTCAACCAAACATGCTAGAAATGCTCCAATTGAGCTAATTAGCTTATTGTGAGAATATTGCAATTGTCTGACAAAAGTGAAAAATGTAAATTTCCAATTTCAACCAAACATGCTAGAAATGCTCCAATTGAGCTAATTAGCTTATTGTGAGAATATTGCAATTGTCTGACAAAAGTGAAAAATGTAAATTTCCAATTTCAACCAAACATGCTAGAATTGCTCCAATTGAGCTAATTAGCTTATTGTGAGATTATTGCAATTGTCTGACAAAAGTGAAAAATGTAAATTTCCAATTTCAACCAAACATGCTAGAAATGCTCCAATTGAGCTAATTAGCTTATTGTGAGAATATTACAAACGTCTGACAACAATGAAAAATGTAAATTTCCAATTTCAACCAAACATGCTAGAAATGCTCCAATTGAGCTAATTAGCTTATTGTGAGAATATTACAAATGTCTGACAACACTGAAAAATGTAAATTTCTAATTTCAACCAAACATGCTAGAAATGCTCCAAATGAGCTAATTAGCTTATTGAAAGAATATTGCAATTGTCTGACAAAAGTGAAAAATGTAAATTTCCAATTTCAACCAAACATGCTAGAAATGCTCCAATTGAGCTAATTAGCTTATTGTGAGAATATTGCAATTGTCTGACAAAAGTGAAAAATGTAAATTTCCAATTTCAACCAAACATGCTAGAAATGCTCCAATTGAGCTAATTAGCTTATTGTGAGAATATTACAAACGTCTAACAAAATTGAAAAATGTAAATTTCCAATTTCAACCAAACATGCTAGAAATGCTCCAATTGAGCTAATTAGCTTATTGTGAGAATATTGCAATTGTCTGACAAAAGTGAAAAATGTAAATTTCCAATTTCAACCAAACATGCTAGAAATGCTCCAATTAAGCTAATTACCTTAATGTGAGAATATTACAAACGTCTAACAAAATTGAAAAATGTAAATTTCCAATTTCAACCAAACATGCTAGAAATGCTCCAATTGAGCTAATTAGCTTATTGTGAGAATATTGCAATTGTCTGACAAAAGTGAAAAATGTAAATTTCCAATTTCAACCAAACATGCTAGAAATGCTCCAATTAAGCTAATTACCTTAATGTGAGATTATTACAAACGTCTAACAAAATTGAAAAATGTAAATTTCGAATTTCAACCAAACATGCTAGAAATGCTCCAATTGAGCTAATTAGCTTATTGTGAGAATATTGCAATTGTCTGACAAAAGTGAAAACAGTAAATTTCCAATTTCAACCAAACATGCTAGAAATGCTCAAATTGCGCAAATAAGCCTACTGTAAGAATTTTACAAACGTCTGACAAAACTGAAAAATGTAAATTTCCAATTTCAACCAAACATGTTAAAAATGCTCCAATTGAGCTAATTAGCTTATTGTGAGAATATTACAAACGTCTGACAACACTGAAAAATGTAAATTTCTAATTTCAACCAAACATGCTAGAAATGCTGCAAATGAGCTAATTAGCTTATTGAGAGAATATTGCAATTGTCTGACAAAAGTGAAAAATGTAAATTTCCAATTTCAACCAAACATGCTAGAAATGCTCCAATTGAGCTAATTAGCTTATTGTGAGAATATTGCAATTGTCTGACAAAAGTGAAAAATGTAAATTTCCAATTTCAACCAAACATGCTAGAATTGCTCCAATTGAGCTAATTAGCTTACTGTGAGATTATTGCAATTGTCTGACAAAACTGAAAAATGTAAATTTCCAATTTCAACCAAACATGAGGAAATGCTCCAAATGAGCTAATTAGCTTATTGTGAGAATATTACAAACGTCTGACAACACTGAAAAATGTAAATTTCCAATTTCAACCAAACATGCTAGAAATGCTCCAATTGAGCTAATTAGCTTATTGTGAGAATATTGCAATTGTCTGACAAAAGTGAAAAATGTAAATTTCCAATTTCAACCAAATATGCTAGAAATGCTCCAATTGAGCTAATTAGCTTATTGTGAGAATATTACAAACGTCTGACAACACTGAAAAATGTAAATTTCCAATTTCAACCAAACGTGCTAGAAATGCTCCAATTGAGCTAATTAGCTTATTGTGAGAATATTACAAATGTCTGACAACACTGAAAAATGTAAATTTCTAATTTCAACCAAACATGCTAGAAATGCTCCAAATGAGCTAATTAGCTTATTAAAAGAATATTGCAATTGTCTGACAAAAGTGAAAAATGTAAATTTCCAATTTCAACCAAACATGCTAGAAATGCTCCAATTGAGCTAATTAGCTTATTGTGAGAATATTGCAATTGTCTGACAAAAGTGAAAAATGTAAATTTCCAATTTCAACCAAACATGCTAGAAATGCTCCAATTGAGCTAATTAGCTTATTGTGAGAATATTACAAACGTCTAACAAAATTGAAAAATGTAAATTTCCAATTTCAACCAAACATGCTAGAAATGCTCCAATTGAGCTAATTAGCTTATTGTGAGAATATTGCAATTGTCTGACAAAAGTGAAAAATGTAAATTTCCAATTTCAACCAAACATGGTAGAAATGCTCCAATTAAGCTAATTACCTTAATGTGAGAATATTACAAACGTCTAACAAAATTGAAAAATGTAAATTTCCAATTTCAACCAAACATGCTAGAAATGCTCCAATTGAGCTAATTAGCTTATTGTGAGAATATTGCAATTGTCTGACAAAAGTGAAAAATGTAAATTTCCAATTTCAACCAAACATGCTAGAAATGCTCCAATTAAGCTAATTACCTTAATGTGAGAATATTACAAACGTCTAACAAAATTGAAAAATGTAAATTTCCAATTTCAACCAAACATGCTAGAAATGCTCCAATTGAGCTAATTAGCTCATTGTGAGAATATTGCAATTGTCTGACAAAAGTGAAAACAGTAAATTTCCAATTTCAACCAAACATGCTAGAAATGCTCAAATTGCGCAAATAAGCCTACTGTAAGAATTTTACAAACGTCTGACAAAACTGAAAAATGTAAATTTCCAATTTCAACCAAACATGTTAAAAATGCTCCAATTGAGCTAATTAGCTTATTGTGAGAATATTACAAACGTCTGACAACACTGAAAAATGTAAATTTCTAATTTCAACCAAACATGCTAGAAATGCTGCAAATGAGCTAATTAGCTTATTGAGAGAATATTGCAATTGTCTGACAAAAGTGAAAAATGTAAATTTCCAATTTCAACCAAACATGCTAGAAATGCTCCAATTGAGCTAATTAGCTTATTGTGAGAATATTGCAATTGTCTGACAAAAGTGAAAAATGTAAATTTCCAATTTCAACCAAACATGCTAGAATTGCTCCAATTGAGCTAATTAGCTTACTGTGAGATTATTGCAATTGTCTGACAAAACTGAAAAATGTAAATTTCCAATTTCAACCAAACATGAGGAAATGCTCCAAATGAGCTAATTAGCTTATTGTGAGAATATTACAAACGTCTGACAACACTGAAAAATGTAAATTTCCAATTTCAACCAAACATGCTAGAAATGCTCCAATTGAGCTAATTAGCTTATTGTGAGAATATTGCAATTGTCTGACAAAAGTGAAAAATGTAAATTTCCAATTTCAACCAAATATGCTAGAAATGCTCCAATTGAGCTAATTAGCTTATTGTGAGAATATTACAAACGTCTGACAACACTGAAAAATGTAAATTTCCAATTTCAACCAAACGTGCTAGAAATGCTCCAATTGAGCTAATTAGCTTATTGTGAGAATATTACAAATGTCTGACAACACTGAAAAATGTAAATTTCTAATTTCAACCAAACATGCTAGAAATGCTCCAAATGAGCTAATTAGCTTATTAAAAGAATATTGCAATTGTCTGACAAAAGTGAAAAATGTAAATTTCCAATTTCAACCAAACATGCTAGAAATGCTCCAATTGAGCTAATTAGCTTATTGTGAGAATATTGCAATTGTCTGACAAAAGTGAAAAATGTAAATTTCCAATTTCAACCAAACATGCTAGAAATGCTCCAATTGAGCTAATTAGCTTATTGTGAGAATATTACAAACGTCTAACAAAATTGAAAAATGTAAATTTCCAATTTCAACCAAACATGCTAGAAATGCTCCAATTGAGCTAATTAGCTTATTGTGAGAATATTGCAATTGTCTGACAAAAGTGAAAAATGTAAATTTCCAATTTCAACCAAACATGGTAGAAATGCTCCAATTAAGCTAATTACCTTAATGTGAGAATATTACAAACGTCTAACAAAATTGAAAAATGTAAATTTCCAATTTCAACCAAACATGCTAGAAATGCTCCAATTGAGCTAATTAGCTTATTGTGAGAATATTGCAATTGTCTGACAGAAGTGAAAAATGTAAATTTGCAATTTCAACCAAACATGCTAGAAATGCTCCAATTTAGCTAATTAGCTTATTGTGAGAATATTACAAACGTCTGACAACACTGAAAAATGTAAATTTCCAATTTCAACCAAACATGCTAGAAATGCTCCAATTGAGCTAATTAGCTTATTGTGAGAATATTGCAATTGTCTGACAAAAGTGAAAAAAGTAAATTTCCAATTTCAACCAAACATGCTAGAAATGCTCAAATTGCGCAAATAAGCCTACTGTAAGAATTTTACAAACGTCTGACAAAACTGAAAAATGTAAATTTCCAATTTCAACCAAACATGTTAAAAATGCTCCAATTGAGCTAATTAGCTTATTGTGAGAATATTACAAACGTCTGACAACACTGAAAAATGTAAATTTCTAATTTCAACCAAACATGCTAGAAATGCTGCAAATGAGCTAATTAGCTTATTGAGAGAATATTGCAATTGTCTGACAAAAGTGAAAAATGTAAATTTCCAATTTCAACCAAACATGCTAGAAATGCTCCAATTGAGCTAATTAGCTTATTGTGAGAATATTGCAATTGTCTGACAAAAGTGAAAAATGTAAATTTCCAATTTCAACCAAACATGCTAGAATTGCTCCAATTGAGCTAATTAGCTTACTGTGAGATTATTGCAATTGTCTGACAAAACTGAAAAATGTAAATTTCCAATTTCAACCAAACATGCTAGAAATGCTCCAATTGAGCTAATTAGCTTATTGTGAGAATATTACAAACGTCTGACAACACTGAAAAATGTAAATTTCCAATTTCAACCGAACATGCTAGAAATGCTCCAATTGAGCTAATTAGCTTATTGAGAGAATATTGCAATTGTTTGACAAAAGTGAAAAATGTAAATTTCCAATTTCAACCAAACGTGCTAGAAATGCTCCAATTGAGCTAATTAGCTTATTGTGAAAATATTACAAACGTCTGACAAAACTGAAAAATGTAAATTTCCAATTTCAACCAAACATGCTAGAAATGCTCCAATTGAGCTAATTAGCTTATTGTGAGAATATTGCAATTGTCTGACAAAAGTGAAAAAAGTAAATTTCCAATTTCAACCAAACATGCTAGAAATGCTCAAATTGCGCAAATAAGCTTACTGTAAGAATTTTACAAACGTCTGACAAAACTGAAAAATGTAAATTTCCAATTTCAACCAAACATGTTAAAAATGCTCAAATTGAGCTAATTAGCTCATTGTGAGAATATTACAAACGTCTGACAACACTGAAAAATGTAAATTTCTAATTTCAACCAAACATGCTAGAAATGCTCCAATTGAGCTAATTAGCTTATTGTGAGAATATTACAAACGTCTGACAACACTGAAAAATGTAAATTTCCAATTTCAACCAAACATGCTAGAATTGCTCCAATTGAGCTAATTAGCTTATTGTGAGAATATTGCAATTGTCTGACAAAAGTGAAAAATGTAAATTTCCAATTTCAACCAAACATGCTAGAAATGCTCAAATTGCGCAAATAAGCCTACTGTAAGAATTTTACAAACGTCTGACAGAACTGAAAAATGTAAATTTCCAATTTCAACCAAACATGCTAGAAATGCTCCAATTGAGCTAATTAGCTTATTGTGAGAATATTACAAACGTCTGACAACACTGAAAAATGTAAATTTCTAATTTCAACCAAACATGCTAGAAATGCTCCAAATGAGCTAATTAGCTTATTGAGAGAATATTGCTATGTCTGACAAAAGTGAAAAATGTAAATTTCCAATTTCAACCAAACATGCTAGAAATGCTCCAATTGAGCTAATTAGCTTGTTGTGAGAATATTGCAATTGTCTGACAAAAGTGAGAAATGTAAATTTCCAATTTCAACCAAACATGCTAGAAATGCTCCAATTGAGCTAATTAGCTTATTGTGAGAATACTACAAACGTCTGACAAAACTGAAAAATGTAAATTTCCAATTTCAACCAAACATGCTAGAAATGCTCCAATTGAGCTAATTAGCTTATTGTGAGAATATTACAAACGTCTGACAAAAGTGAAAAATGTAAATTTCCAATTTCAACCAAACATGCTAGAAATGCTCCAATTGAGCTAATTAGCTTATTGTGAGAATATAACAAACGTCTGACAAAACTGAAAAAGGTAAATTTCCAATTTCAACCAAACACGCTAGAAATGCTCCAATTGAGCTAATTAGCTTATTGAGAGAATATTGCAATTGTCTGACAAAACTGAAAAATGTAAAATTCCAATTTCAACCAAACATGCTAGAAATGCTCCAATTGAGCTAATTAGCTTATTGAGAGAATATTGCAATTGTCTGACAAAAGTGAAAAATGTAAATTTCCAATTTCAACCAAATATGCTAGAAATGCTCCAATTGAGCTAATTAGCTTATTGTGAGAATATTACAAACGTCTGACAACACTGAAAAATGTAAATTTCCAATTTCAACCAAACGTGCTAGAAATGCTCCAATTGAGCTAATTAGCTTATTGTGAGAATATTACAAATGTCTGACAACACTGAAAAATGTAAATTTCTAATTTCAACCAAACATGCTAGAAATGCTCCAAATGAGCTAATTAGCTTATTAAAAGAATATTGCAATTGTCTGACAAAAGTGAAAAATGTAAATTTCCAATTTCAACCAAACATGCTAGAAATGCTCCAATTGAGCTAATTAGCTTATTGTGAGAATATTGCAATTGTCTGACAAAAGTGAAAAATGTAAATTTCCAATTTCAACCAAACATGCTAGAAATGCTCCAATTGAGCTAATTAGCTTATTGTGAGAATATTACAAACGTCTAACAAAATTGAAAAATGTAAATTTCCAATTTCAACCAAACATGCTAGAAATGCTCCAATTGAGCTAATTAGCTTATTGTGAGAATATTGCAATTGTCTGACAAAAGTGAAAAATGTAAATTTCCAATTTCAACCAAACATGGTAGAAATGCTCCAATTAAGCTAATTACCTTAATGTGAGAATATTACAAACGTCTAACAAAATTGAAAAATGTAAATTTCCAATTTCAACCAAACATGCTAGAAATGCTCCAATTGAGCTAATTAGCTTATTGTGAGAATATTGCAATTGTCTGACAAAAGTGAAAAATGTAAATTTCCAATTTCAACCAAACATGCTAGAAATGCTCCAATTAAGCTAATTACCTTAATGTGAGAATATTACAAACGTCTAACAAAATTGAAAAATGTAAATTTCCAATTTCAACCAAACATGCTAGAAATGCTCCAATTGAGCTAATTAGCTCATTGTGAGAATATTGCAATTGTCTGACAAAAGTGAAAACAGTAAATTTCCAATTTCAACCAAACATGCTAGAAATGCTCAAATTGCGCAAATAAGCCTACTGTAAGAATTTTACAAACGTCTGACAAAACTGAAAAATGTAAATTTCCAATTTCAACCAAACATGTTAAAAATGCTCCAATTGAGCTAATTAGCTTATTGTGAGAATATTACAAACGTCTGACAACACTGAAAAATGTAAATTTCTAATTTCAACCAAACATGCTAGAAATGCTGCAAATGAGCTAATTAGCTTATTGAGAGAATATTGCAATTGTCTGACAAAAGTGAAAAATGTAAATTTCCAATTTCAACCAAACATGCTAGAAATGCTCCAATTGAGCTAATTAGCTTATTGTGAGAATATTGCAATTGTCTGACAAAAGTGAAAAATGTAAATTTCCAATTTCAACCAAACATGCTAGAATTGCTCCAATTGAGCTAATTAGCTTACTGTGAGATTATTGCAATTGTCTGACAAAACTGAAAAATGTAAATTTCCAATTTCAACCAAACATGAGGAAATGCTCCAAATGAGCTAATTAGCTTATTGTGAGAATATTACAAACGTCTGACAACACTGAAAAATGTAAATTTCCAATTTCAACCAAACATGCTAGAAATGCTCCAATTGAGCTAATTAGCTTATTGTGAGAATATTGCAATTGTCTGACAAAAGTGAAAAATGTAAATTTCCAATTTCAACCAAATATGCTAGAAATGCTCCAATTGAGCTAATTAGCTTATTGTGAGAATATTACAAACGTCTGACAACACTGAAAAATGTAAATTTCCAATTTCAACCAAACGTGCTAGAAATGCTCCAATTGAGCTAATTAGCTTATTGTGAGAATATTACAAATGTCTGACAACACTGAAAAATGTAAATTTCTAATTTCAACCAAACATGCTAGAAATGCTCCAAATGAGCTAATTAGCTTATTAAAAGAATATTGCAATTGTCTGACAAAAGTGAAAAATGTAAATTTCCAATTTCAACCAAACATGCTAGAAATGCTCCAATTGAGCTAATTAGCTTATTGTGAGAATATTGCAATTGTCTGACAAAAGTGAAAAATGTAAATTTCCAATTTCAACCAAACATGCTAGAAATGCTCCAATTGAGCTAATTAGCTTATTGTGAGAATATTACAAACGTCTAACAAAATTGAAAAATGTAAATTTCCAATTTCAACCAAACATGCTAGAAATGCTCCAATTGAGCTAATTAGCTTATTGTGAGAATATTGCAATTGTCTGACAAAAGTGAAAAATGTAAATTTCCAATTTCAACCAAACATGGTAGAAATGCTCCAATTAAGCTAATTACCTTAATGTGAGAATATTACAAACGTCTAACAAAATTGAAAAATGTAAATTTCCAATTTCAACCAAACATGCTAGAAATGCTCCAATTGAGCTAATTAGCTTATTGTGAGAATATTGCAATTGTCTGACAGAAGTGAAAAATGTAAATTTGCAATTTCAACCAAACATGCTAGAAATGCTCCAATTTAGCTAATTAGCTTATTGTGAGAATATTACAAACGTCTGACAACACTGAAAAATGTAAATTTCCAATTTCAACCAAACATGCTAGAAATGCTCCAATTGAGCTAATTAGCTTATTGTGAGAATATTGCAATTGTCTGACAAAAGTGAAAAAAGTAAATTTCCAATTTCAACCAAACATGCTAGAAATGCTCAAATTGCGCAAATAAGCCTACTGTAAGAATTTTACAAACGTCTGACAAAACTGAAAAATGTAAATTTCCAATTTCAACCAAACATGTTAAAAATGCTCCAATTGAGCTAATTAGCTTATTGTGAGAATATTACAAACGTCTGACAACACTGAAAAATGTAAATTTCTAATTTCAACCAAACATGCTAGAAATGCTGCAAATGAGCTAATTAGCTTATTGAGAGAATATTGCAATTGTCTGACAAAAGTGAAAAATGTAAATTTCCAATTTCAACCAAACATGCTAGAAATGCTCCAATTGAGCTAATTAGCTTATTGTGAGAATATTGCAATTGTCTGACAAAAGTGAAAAATGTAAATTTCCAATTTCAACCAAACATGCTAGAATTGCTCCAATTGAGCTAATTAGCTTACTGTGAGATTATTGCAATTGTCTGACAAAACTGAAAAATGTAAATTTCCAATTTCAACCAAACATGCTAGAAATGCTCCAATTGAGCTAATTAGCTTATTGTGAGAATATTACAAACGTCTGACAACACTGAAAAATGTAAATTTCCAATTTCAACCGAACATGCTAGAAATGCTCCAATTGAGCTAATTAGCTTATTGAGAGAATATTGCAATTGTTTGACAAAAGTGAAAAATGTAAATTTCCAATTTCAACCAAACGTGCTAGAAATGCTCCAATTGAGCTAATTAGCTTATTGTGAAAATATTACAAACGTCTGACAAAACGGAAAAATGTAAATTTCCAATTTCAACCAAACATGCTAGAAATGCTCCAATTGAGCTAATTAGCTTATTGTGAGAATATTGCAATTGTCTGACAAAAGTGAAAAAAGTAAATTTCCAATTTCAACCAAACATGCTAGAAATGCTCAAATTGCGCAAATAAGCTTACTGTAAGAATTTTACAAACGTCTGACAAAACTGAAAAATGTAAATTTCCAATTTCAACCAAACATGTTAAAAATGCTCAAATTGAGCTAATTAGCTCATTGTGAGAATATTACAAACGTCTGACAACACTGAAAAATGTAAATTTCTAATTTCAACCAAACATGCTAGAAATGCTCCAATTGAGCTAATTAGCTTATTGTGAGAATATTACAAACGTCTGACAACACTGAAAAATGTAAATTTCCAATTTCAACCAAACATGCTAGAATTGCTCCAATTGAGCTAATTAGCTTATTGTGAGAATATTGCAATTGTCTGACAAAAGTGAAAAATGTAAATTTCCAATTTCAACCAAACATGCTAGAAATGCTCAAATTGCGCAAATAAGCCTACTGTAAAAATTTTACAAACGTCTGACAGAACTGAAAAATGTAAATTTCCAATTTCAACCAAACATGCTAGAAATGCTCCAATTGAGCTAATTAGCTTATTGTGAGAATATTACAAACGTCTGACAACACTGAAAAATGTAAATTTCTAATTTCAACCAAACATGCTAGAAATGCTCCAAATGAGCTAATTAGCTTATTGAGAGAATATTGCTATGTCTGACAAAAGTGAAAAATGTAAATTTCCAATTTCAACCAAACATGCTAGAAATGCTCCAATTGAGCTAATTAGCTTGTTGTGAGAATATTGCAATTGTCTGACAAAAGTGAGAAATGTAAATTTCCAATTTCAACCAAACATGCTAGAAATGCTCCAATTGAGCTAATTAGCTTATTGTGAGAATACTACAAACGTCTGACAAAACTGAAAAATGTAAATTTCCAATTTCAACCAAACATGCTAGAAATGCTCCAATTGAGCTAATTAGCTTATTGTGAGAATATTACAAACGTCTGACAAAAGTGAAAAATGTAAATTTCCAATTTCAACCAAACATGCTAGAAATGCTCCAATTGAGCTAATTAGCTTATTGTGAGAATATAACAAACGTCTGACAAAACTGAAAAAGGTAAATTTCCAATTTCAACCAAACACGCTAGAAATGCTCCAATTGAGCTAATTAGCTTATTGAGAGAATATTGCAATTGTCTGACAAAACTGAAAAATGTAAAATTCCAATTTCAACCAAACATGCTAGAAATGCTCCAATTGAGCTAATTAGCTTATTGTGAGAATATTACAAACGTCTGACAAAAGTGAAAAATGTAAATTTCCAATTTCAACCAAACATGCTAGAAATGCTCCAATTGAGCTAATTAGCTTATTGAGAGAATATTGCAATTGTTTGACAAAAGTGAAAAATGTAAATTTCCAATTTCAACCAAACGTGCTAGAAATGCTCCAATTGAGCTAATTAGCTTATTGTCAAAATATTACAAAAGTCGGACAAAAGTGAAAAATGTAAATTTCCAATTTCAACCAAACATGCTAGAAATGTTCCAATTGAGCTAATTAGCTTATTGTGAGAATATTACAAACGTCTGACAAAACTGAAAAATGTAAATTTCCAATTTCAACCAAACACGCTAGAAATGCTCCAATTGAGCTAATTAGCTTATTGAGAGAATATTGCAATTGTCTGACAAAACTGAAAAATGTAAAATTCCAATTTCAACCAAACATGCTAGAAATGTTCCAATTGAGCTAATTAGCTTATTGTGAGAATATTACAAACGTCTAACAAAATTGAAAAATGTAAATTTCCAATTTCAACCAAACATGCTAGAAATGCTCCAATTGAGCTAATTAGCTTATTGTGAGAATATTGCAATTGTCTGACAAAAGTGAAAAATGTAAATTTCCAATTTCAACCAAACATGCTAGAAATGCTCCAATTAAGCTAATTACCTTAATGTGAGAATATTACAAACGTCTAACAAAATTGAAAAATGTAAATTTCCAATTTCAACCAAACATGCTAGAAATGCTCCAATTGAGCTAATTAGCTCATTGTGAGAATATTGCAATTGTCTGACAAAAGTGAAAACAGTAAATTTCCAATTTCAACCAAACATGCTAGAAATGCTCAAATTGCGCAAATAAGCCTACTGTAAGAATTTTACAAACGTCTGACAAAACTGAAAAATGTAAATTTCCAATTTCAACCAAACATGTTAAAAATGCTCCAATTGAGCTAATTAGCTTATTGTGAGAATATTACAAACGTCTGACAACACTGAAAAATGTAAATTTCTAATTTCAACCAAACATGCTAGAAATGCTGCAAATGAGCTAATTAGCTTATTGAGAGAATATTGCAATTGTCTGACAAAAGTGAAAAATGTAAATTTCCAATTTCAACCAAACATGCTAGAAATGCTCCAATTGAGCTAATTAGCTTATTGTGAGAATATTGCAATTGTCTGACAAAAGTGAAAAATGTAAATTTCCAATTTCAACCAAACATGCTAGAATTGCTCCAATTGAGCTAATTAGCTTACTGTGAGATTATTGCAATTGTCTGACAAAACTGAAAAATGTAAATTTCCAATTTCAACCAAACATGAGGAAATGCTCCAAATGAGCTAATTAGCTTATTGTGAGAATATTACAAACGTCTGACAACACTGAAAAATGTAAATTTCCAATTTCAACCAAACATGCTAGAAATGCTCCAATTGAGCTAATTAGCTTATTGTGAGAATATTGCAATTGTCTGACAAAAGTGAAAAATGTAAATTTCCAATTTCAACCAAATATGCTAGAAATGCTCCAATTGAGCTAATTAGCTTATTGTGAGAATATTACAAACGTCTGACAACACTGAAAAATGTAAATTTCCAATTTCAACCAAACGTGCTAGAAATGCTCAATTGAGCTAATTAGCTTATTGTGAGAATATTACAAATGTCTGACAACACTGAAAAATGTAAATTTCTAATTTCAACCAAACATGCTAGAAATGCTCCAAATGAGCTAATTAGCTTATTAAAAGAATATTGCAATTGTCTGACAAAAGTGAAAAATGTAAATTTCCAATTTCAACCAAACATGCTAGAAATGCTCCAATTGAGCTAATTAGCTTATTGTGAGAATATTGCAATTGTCTGACAAAAGTGAAAAATGTAAATTTCCAATTTCAACCAAACATGCTAGAAATGCTCCAATTGAGCTAATTAGCTTATTGTGAGAATATTACAAACGTCTAACAAAATTGAAAAATGTAAATTTCCAATTTCAACCAAACATGCTAGAAATGCTCCAATTGAGCTAATTAGCTTATTGTGAGAATATTGCAATTGTCTGACAAAAGTGAAAAATGTAAATTTCCAATTTCAACCAAACATGGTAGAAATGCTCCAATTAAGCTAATTACCTTAATGTGAGAATATTACAAACGTCTAACAAAATTGAAAAATGTAAATTTCCAATTTCAACCAAACATGCTAGAAATGCTCCAATTGAGCTAATTAGCTTATTGTGAGAATATTGCAATTGTCTGACAGAAGTGAAAAATGTAAATTTGCAATTTCAACCAAACATGCTAGAAATGCTCCAATTTAGCTAATTAGCTTATTGTGAGAATATTACAAACGTCTGACAACACTGAAAAATGTAAATTTCCAATTTCAACCAAACATGCTAGAAATGCTCCAATTGAGCTAATTAGCTTATTGTGAGAATATTGCAATTGTCTGACAAAAGTGAAAAAAGTAAATTTCCAATTTCAACCAAACATGCTAGAAATGCTCAAATTGCGCAAATAAGCCTACTGTAAGAATTTTACAAACGTCTGACAAAACTGAAAAATGTAAATTTCCAATTTCAACCAAACATGTTAAAAATGCTCCAATTGAGCTAATTAGCTTATTGTGAGAATATTACAAACGTCTGACAACACTGAAAAATGTAAATTTCTAATTTCAACCAAACATGCTAGAAATGCTGCAAATGAGCTAATTAGCTTATTGAGAGAATATTGCAATTGTCTGACAAAAGTGAAAAATGTAAATATCCAATTTCAACCAAACATGCTAGAAATGCTCCAATTGAGCTAATTAGCTTATTGTGAGAATATTGCAATTGTCTGACAAAAGTGAAAAATGTAAATTTCCAATTTCAACCAAACATGCTAGAATTGCTCCAATTGAGCTAATTAGCTTACTGTGAGATTATTGCAATTGTCTGACAAAACTGAAAAATGTAAATTTCCAATTTCAACCAAACATGCTAGAAATGCTCCAATTGAGCTAATTAGCTTATTGTGAGAATATTACAAACGTCTGACAACACTGAAAAATGTAAATTTCCAATTTCAACCGAACATGCTAGAAATGCTCCAATTGAGCTAATTAGCTTATTGAGAGAATATTGCAATTGTTTGACAAAAGTGAAAAATGTAAATTTCCAATTTCAACCAAACGTGCTAGAAATGCTCCAATTGAGCTAATTAGCTTATTGTGAAAATATTACAAACGTCTGACAAAACTGAAAAATGTAAATTTCCAATTTCAACCAAACATGCTAGAAATGCTCCAATTGAGCTAATTAGCTTATTGTGAGAATATTGCAATTGTCTGACAAAAGTGAAAAAAGTAAATTTCCAATTTCAACCAAACATGCTAGAAATGCTCAAATTGCGCAAATAAGCTTACTGTAAGAATTTTACAAACGTCTGACAAAACTGAAAAATGTAAATTTCCAATTTCAACCAAACATGTTAAAAATGCTCAAATTGAGCTAATTAGCTCATTGTGAGAATATTACAAACGTCTGACAACACTGAAAAATGTAAATTTCTAATTTCAACCAAACATGCTAGAAATGCTGCAAATGAGCTAATTAGCTTATTGAGAGAATATTGCAATTGTCTGACAAAAGTGAAAAATGTAAAATTCCAATTTCAACCAAACATGCTAGAAATGCTCCAATTGAGCTAATTAGCTTATTGTGAGAATATTGCAATTGTCTGACAAAAGTGAAAAATATAAATTTCCAATTTCAACCAAACATGCTAGCATTGCTCCAATTGAGCTAATTAGCTTACTGTGAGATTATTGCAATTGTCTGACAAAACTGAAAAATGTAAATTTCCAATTTCAACCAAACATGCTAGAAATGCTCCAATTGAGCTAATTAGCTTATTGTGAGAATATTACAAACGTCTGACAACACTGAAAAATGTAAATTTCCAATTTCAACCGAACATGCTAGAAATGCTCCAATTGAGCTAATTAGCTTATTGTGAGAATATTGCAATTGTCTGACAAAAGTGAAAAAAGTAAATTTCCAATTACAACCAAACATGCTAGAAATGCTCAACTTGCGCAAATAAGCCTACTGTAAGAATTTTACAAACGTCTGACAAAACTGAAAAATGTAAATTTCCAATTTCAACCAAACATGCTAGAAATGCTCCAATTGAGCTAATTAGCTTATTGTGAAAATATTACAAACGTCTGACAAAAGTGAAAAATGTAAATTTCCAATTTCAACCAAACATGCTAGAAATGCTCCAATTGAGCTAATTAGCTTATTGTGAGAATATTACAAACGTCTGACAACACTGAAAAATGTAAATTTCCAATTTCAACCAAACATGCTAGAATTGCTCCAATTGAGCTAATTAGCTTATTGTGAGAATATTGCCATTGTCTGACAAAAGTGAAAAATGTAAATTTCCAATTTCAACCAAACATGCTAGAAATGCTC
Source organism: Watersipora subatra (assembly GCF_963576615.1). Taxonomy (NCBI): domain Eukaryota; kingdom Metazoa; phylum Bryozoa; class Gymnolaemata; order Cheilostomatida; family Watersiporidae; genus Watersipora; species Watersipora subatra. The sequence continues at coordinate 17,338,743 of NC_088718.1, forward strand.
AAATTGCGCAAATAAGCCTACTGTAAGAATTTTACAAACGTCTGACAGAACTGAAAAATGTAAATTTCCAATTTCAACCAAACATGCTAGAAATGCTCCAATTGAGCTAATTAGCTTATTGTGAGAATATTACAAACGTCTGACAACACTGAAAAATGTAAATTTCTAATTTCAACCAAACATGCTAGAAATGCTCCAAATGAGCTAATTAGCTTATTGAGAGAATATTGCTATGTCTGACAAAAGTGAAAAATGTAAATTTCCAATTTCAACCAAACATGCTAGAAATGCTCCAATTGAGCTAATTAGCTTGTTGTGAGAATATTGCAATTGTCTGACAAAAGTGAGAAATGTAAATTTCCAATTTCAACCAAACATGCTAGAAATGCTCCAATTGAGCTAATTAGCTTATTGTGAGAATACTACAAACGTCTGACAAAACTGAAAAATGTAAATTTCCAATTTCAACCAAACATGCTAGAAATGCTCCAATTGAGCTAATTAGCTTATTGTGAGAATATTACAAACGTCTGACAAAAGTGAAAAATGTAAATTTCCAATTTCAACCAAACATGCTAGAAATGCTCCAATTGAGCTAATTAGCTTATTGTGAGAATATAACAAACGTCTGACAAAACTGAAAAATGTAAATTTCCAATTTCAACCAAACACGCTAGAAATGCTCCAATTGAGCTAATTAGCTTATTGAGAGAATATTGCAATTGTCTGACAAAACTGAAAAATGTAAAATTCCAATTTCAACCAAACATGCTAGAAATGCTCCAATTGAGCTAATTAGCTTATTGTGAGAATATTACAAACGTCTGACAAAAGTGAAAAATGTAAATTTCCAATTTCAACCAAACATGCTAGAAATGCTCCAATTGAGCTAATTAGCTTATTGAGAGAATATTGCAATTGTTTGACAAAAGTGAAAAATGTAAATTTCCAATTTCAACCAAACGTGCTAGAAATGCTCCAATTGAGCTAATTAGCTTATTGTCAAAATATTACAAAAGTCGGACAAAAGTGAAAAATGTAAATTTCCAATTTCAACCAAACATGCTAGAAATGTTCCAATTGAGCTAATTAGCTTATTGTGAGAATATTACAAACGTCTGACAAAACTGAAAAATGTAAATTTCCAATTTCAACCAAACATGCTAGAAATGCTCCAATTGAGCTAATTAGCTTATTGTGAGAATATTGCAATTGTCTGACAAAAGTGAAAAATGTAAATTTCCAATTTCAACCAAACATGCTAGAAATACTCCAATTGAGCTAATTAGCTTATTGTGGGAATATTACAAACGTCTGACAAAAGTGAAAAATGTAAATTTCGAATTTCAACCAAACATGCTAGAAATGCTCCAATTGAGCTAATTAGCTTATTGTGAGAATATTACAAACGTCTGACAACACTGAAAAATGTAAATTTCCAATTTCATCCAAACATGCTAGAAATGCTCCAATTGAGCTAATTAGCTTATTGTGAGAATATTACAAACGTCTGTCAACACTGAAAAATGTAAATTTCCAATTTCATCCAAACATGCTAGAAATGCTCCAATTGAGCTAATTAGCTTATTGTGAGAATATTGCAATTGTCTGACAAAAGTGAAAAATGTAAATTTCCAATTTCAACCAAACATGGTAGAAATGCTCAAATTGCGCAAATAAGACTACTGTAAGAAATTTACAAACGTCTGACAAAACTGAAAAATGTAAATTTCCAATTTCAACCAAACATGCTAGAAATGCTCCAATTGAGCTAATTAGCTTATTGTGAGAATATTACAAACGTCTGACAACACTGAAAAATGTAAATTTCTAATTTCAACCAAACATGCTAGAAATGCTCCAATTAAGCTAATTAGCTTATTGAGAGAATATTGCAATTGTCTGACAAAAGTGAAAAATGTAAATTTTCAATTTCAACCAAACATGCTAGAAATGCTCCAATTGAGCTAATTAGCTTATTGTGAGAATACTACAAACGTCTGACAAAACTGAAAAATGTAAATTTCCAATTTCAACCAAACATGCTAGAAATGCTCCAATTGAGCTAATTAGCTTATTGTGAGAATATTACAAACGTCTAACAAAATTGAAAAATGTAAATTTCCAATTTCAACCAAACATGCTAGAAATGCTCCAATTGAGCTAATTAGCTTATTGTGAGAATATTGCAATTGTCTGTCAGAAGTGAAAAATGTAAATTTGCAATTTCAACCAAACATGCTAGAAATGCTCCAATTTAGCTAATTAGCTCATTGTGAGAATATTACAAACGTCTGACAACACTGAAAAATGTAAATTTCCAATTTCAACCAAACATGCTAGAAATGCTCCAATTGAGCTAATTAGCTTATTGTGAGAATATTGCAATTGTCTGACAAAAGTGAAAAAAGTAAATTTCCAATTTCAACCAAACATGCTAGAAATGCTCAAATTGCGCAAATAAGCCTACTGTAAGAATTTTACAAACGTCTGACAAAACTGAAAAATGTAAATTTCCAATTTCAACCAAACATGCTAAAAATGCTCCAATTGAGCTAATTAGCTTATTTTGAGAATATTACAAACGTCTGACAACACTGAAAAATGTAAATTTCTAATTTCAACCAAACATGCAAGAAATGCTGCAAATGAGCTAATTAGCTTATTGAGAGAATATTGCAATTGTCTGACAAAAGTGAAAAATGTAAAATTCCAATTTCAACCAAACATGCTAGAAATGCTCCAATTGAGCTAATTAGCTTGTTGTGAGAATATTGCAATTGTCTGACAAAAGTGAGAAATGTAAATTTCCAATTTCAACCAAACATGCTAGAAATGCTCCAATTGAGCTAATTAGCTTATTGTGAGAATACTACAAACGTCTGACAAAACTGAAAAATGTAAATTTCCAATTTCAACCAAACATGCTAGAAATGCTCCAATTGAGCTAATTAGCTTATTGTGAGAATATTACAAACGTCTGACAAAAGTGAAAAATGTAAATTTCCAATTTCAACCAAACATGCTAGAAATGCTCCAATTGAGCTAATTAGCTTATTGTGAGAATATAACAAACGTCTGACAAAACTGAAAAATGTAAATTTCCAATTTCAACCAAACACGCTAGAAATGCTCCAATTGAGCTAATTAGCTTATTGAGAGAATATTGCAATTGTCTGACAAAACTGAAAAATGTAAAATTCCAATTTCAACCAAACATGCTAGAAATGCTCCAATTGAGCTAATTAGCTTATTGTGAGAATATTACAAACGTCTGACAAAAGTGAAAAATGTAAATTTCCAATTTCAACCAAACATGCTAGAAATGCTCCAATTGAGCTAATTAGCTTATTGAGAGAATATTGCAATTGTTTGACAAAAGTGAAAAATGTAAATTTCCAATTTCAACCAAACGTGCTAGAAATGCTCCAATTGAGCTAATTAGCTTATTGTCAAAATATTACAAAAGTCGGACAAAAGTGAAAAATGTAAATTTCCAATTTCAACCAAACATGCTAGAAATGTTCCAATTGAGCTAATTAGCTTATTGTGAGAATATTACAAACGTCTGACAAAACTGAAAAATGTAAATTTCCAATTTCAACCAAACATGCTAGAAATGCTCCAATTGAGCTAATTAGCTTATTGTGAGAATATTGCAATTGTCTGACAAAAGTGAAAAATGTAAATTTCCAATTTCAACCAAACATGCTAGAAATACTCCAATTGAGCTAATTAGCTTATTGTGGGAATATTACAAACGTCTGACAAAAGTGAAAAATGTAAATTTCGAATTTCAACCAAACATGCTAGAAATGCTCCAATTGAGCTAATTAGCTTATTGTGAGAATATTACAAACGTCTGACAACACTGAAAAATGTAAATTTCCAATTTCATCCAAACATGCTAGAAATGCTCCAATTGAGCTAATTAGCTTATTGTGAGAATATTACAAACGTCTGTCAACACTGAAAAATGTAAATTTCCAATTTCATCCAAACATGCTAGAAATGCTCCAATTGAGCTAATTAGCTTATTGTGAGAATATTGCAATTGTCTGACAAAAGTGAAAAATGTAAATTTCCAATTTCAACCAAACATGGTAGAAATGCTCAAATTGCGCAAATAAGACTACTGTAAGAAATTTACAAACGTCTGACAAAACTGAAAAATGTAAATTTCCAATTTCAACCAAACATGCTAGAAATGCTCCAATTGAGCTAATTAGCTTATTGTGAGAATATTACAAACGTCTGACAACACTGAAAAATGTAAATTTCTAATTTCAACCAAACATGCTAGAAATGCTCCAATTAAGCTAATTAGCTTATTGAGAGAATATTGCAATTGTCTGACAAAAGTGAAAAATGTAAATTTTCAATTTCAACCAAACATGCTAGAAATGCTCCAATTGAGCTAATTAGCTTATTGTGAGAATACTACAAACGTCTGACAAAACTGAAAAATGTAAATTTCCAATTTCAACCAAACATGCTAGAAATGCTCCAATTGAGCTAATTAGCTTATTGTGAGAATATTACAAACGTCTAACAAAATTGAAAAATGTAAATTTCCAATTTCAACCAAACATGCTAGAAATGCTCCAATTGAGCTAATTAGCTTATTGTGAGAATATTGCAATTGTCTGTCAGAAGTGAAAAATGTAAATTTGCAATTTCAACCAAACATGCTAGAAATGCTCCAATTTAGCTAATTAGCTCATTGTGAGAATATTACAAACGTCTGACAACACTGAAAAATGTAAATTTCCAATTTCAACCAAACATGCTAGAAATGCTCCAATTGAGCTAATTAGCTTATTGTGAGAATATTGCAATTGTCTGACAAAAGTGAAAAAAGTAAATTTCCAATTTCAACCAAACATGCTAGAAATGCTCAAATTGCGCAAATAAGCCTACTGTAAGAATTTTACAAACGTCTGACAAAACTGAAAAATGTAAATTTCCAATTTCAACCAAACATGCTAAAAATGCTCCAATTGAGCTAATTAGCTTATTTTGAGAATATTACAAACGTCTGACAACACTGAAAAATGTAAATTTCTAATTTCAACCAAACATGCAAGAAATGCTGCAAATGAGCTAATTAGCTTATTGAGAGAATATTGCAATTGTCTGACAAAAGTGAAAAATGTAAAATTCCAATTTCAACCAAACATGCTAGAAATGCTCCAATTGAGCTAATTAGCTTATTGTGAGAATATTGCACTTGTCTGACAAAAGTGAAAAATGTAAATTTCCAATTTCAACCAAACATGCTAGAATTGCTCCAATTGAGCTAATTAGCTTACTGTGAGATTATTGCAATTGTCTGACAAAAGTGAAAAATGTAAATTTCCAATTTCAACCAAACATGCTAGAAATGCTCCAATTGAGCTAATTAGCTTATTGAGAGAATATTGCAATTGTCTGACAAAACTGAAAAATGTAAATTTCCAATTTCAACCAAACATGCTAGAAATGCTCCAATTGAGCTAATTAGCTTATTGTGAGAATATTACAAACGTCTGACAAAAGTGAGAAATGTAAATTTCCAATTTCAACCAAACATGCTAGAAATGCTCCAATTGAGCTAATTAGCTTATTGTGAGAATATTACAAACGTCTGACAAAACTGAAAAATGTAAATTTCCAATTTCAACCAAACACGCTAGAAATGCTCCAATTGAGCTAATTAGCTTATTGAGAGAATATTGCAATTGTCTGACAAAACTGAAAAATGTAAAATTCCAATTTCAACCAAACATGCTAGAAATGCTCCAATTGAGCTAATTAGCTTATTGTGAGAATATTACAAACGTCTGACAAAAGTGAAAAATGTAAAATTCCAATTTCAACCAAACATGCTAGAAATGCTCCAATTGAGCTAATTAGCTTATTGAGAGAATATTGCAATTGTTTGACAAAAGTGAAAAATGTAAATTTCCAATTTCAACCAAACGTGCTAGAAATGCTCCAATTGAGCTAATTAGCTTATTGTCAAAATATTACAAAAGTCGGACAAAAGTGAAAAAGTAAAATTCCAATTTCAACCAAACATGCTAGAAATGTTCCAATTGAGCTAATTAGCTTATTGTGAGAATATTACAAACGTCTGACAAAACTGAAAAATGTAAATTTCCAATTTCAACCAAACATGCTAGAAATGCTCCAATTGAGCTAATTAGCTTATTGTGAGAATATTGCAATTGTCTGACAAAAGTGAAAAATGTAAATTTCCAATTTCAACCAAACATGCTAGAAATGCTCCAATTGAGCTAATTAGCTTATTGTGGGAATATTACAAACGTCTGACAAAAGTGAAAAATGTAAATTTCGAATTTCAACCAAACATGCTAGAAATGCTCCAATTGAGCTAATTAGCTTATTGTGAGAATATTACAAACGTCTGACAAAACTGAAAAATGTAATTTTCCAATTTCAACCAAACATGCTAGAAATGCTCCAATTGAGCTAATTAGCTTATTGTGAGAATATTACAAACGTCTGACAACACTGAAAAATGTAAATTTCCAATTTCAACCGAACATGCTAGAAATGCTCCAATTGAGCTAATTAGCTTATTGAGAGAATATTGCAATTGTTTGACAAAAGTGAAAAATGTAAATTTCCAATTTCAACCAAACGTGCTAGAAATGCTCCAATTGAGCTAATTAGCTTATTGTGAAAATATTACAAACGTCTGACAAAACAGAAAAATGTAAATTTCCAATTTCAACCAAACATGCTAGAAATGCTCCAATTGAGCTAATTAGCTTATTGTGAGAATATTGCAATTGTCTGACAAAAGTGAAAAAAGTAAATTTCCAATTTCAACCAAACATGCTAGAAATGCTCAAATTGCGCAAATAAGCTTACTGTAAGAATTTTACAAACGTCTGACAAAACTGAAAAATGTAAATTTCCAATTTCAACCAAACATGTTAAAAATGCTCAAATTGAGCTAATTAGCTTATTGTGAGAATATTACAAACGTCTGACAACACTGAAAAATGTAAATTTCTAATTTCAACCAAACATGCTAGAAATGCTGCAAATGAGCTAATTAGCTTATTGAGAGAATATTGCAATTGTCTGACAAAAGTGAGAAATGTAAATTTCCAATTTCAACCAAACATGCTAGAAATGCTCCAATTGAGCTAATTAGCTTATTGTGAGAATATTGCAATTGTCTGACAAAAGTGAAAAATGTAAATTTCCAATTTCAACCAAACATGCTAGCATTGCTCCAATTGAGCAAATTAGCTTACTGTGAGATTATTGCAATTGTCTGACAAAACTGAAAAATGTAAATTTCCAATTTCAACCAAACATGCTAGAAATGCTCCAATTGAGCTAATTAGCTTATTGTGAGAATATTACAAACGTCTGACAAAACTGAAAAATGTAAATTTCCAATTTCAACCGAACATGCTAGAAATGCTCCAATTGAGCTAATTAGCTTATTGAGAGAATATTGCAATTGTTTGACAAAAGTGAAAAATGTAAATTTCCAATTTCAACCAAACGTGCTAGAAATGCTCCAATTGAGCTAATTAGCTTATTGTGAAAATATTACAAACGTCTGACAAAACTGAAAAATGTAAATTTCCAATTTCAACCAAACATGCTAGAAATGCTCCAATTGAGCTAATTAGCTTATTGTGAAAATATTACAAACGTCTGACAAAAGTGAAAAATGTAAATTTCCAATTTCAACCAAACATGCTAGAAATGCTCCAATTGAGCTAATTAGCTTATTGTGAGAATATTACAAACGTCTGACAACACTGAAAAATGTAAATTTCCAATTTCAACCAAACATGCTAGAATTGCTCCAATTGAGCTAATTAGCTTATTGTGAGAATATTGCAATTGTCTGACAAAAGTGAAAAATGTAAATTTCCAATTTCAACCAAACATGCTAGAAATGCTCAAATTGCGCAAATAGGCCTACTGTAAGAATTTTACAAACGTCTGACAGAACTGAAAAATGTAAATTTCCAATTTCAACCAAACATGCTAGAAATGCTCCAATTGAGCTAATTAGCTTATTGTGAGAATATTACAAACGTCTGACAACACTGAAAAATGTAAATTTCTAATTTCAACCAAACATGCTAGAAATGCTCCAAATGAGCTAATTAGCTTATTGAGAGAATATTGCATATGTCTGACAAAAGTGAAAAATGTAAATTTCCAATTTCAACCAAACATGCTAGAAATGCTCCAATTGAGCTAATTAGCTTGTTGTGAGAATATTGCAATTGTCTGACAAAAGTGAGAAATGTAAATTTCCAATTTCAACCAAACATGCTAGAAATGCTCCAATTGAGCTAATTAGCTTATTGTGAGAATACTACAAACGTCTCACAAAACTGAAAAATGTAAATTTCCAATTTCAACCAAACATGCTAGAAATGCTCCAATTGAGCTAATTAGCTTATTGAGAGACTATTGCAATTGTCTGACATAACTGAAAAATGTAAATTTCCAATTTCAACCAAACATGCTAGAAATGCTCCAATTGAGCTAATTAGCTTATTGTGAGAATATTACAAACGTCTGACAAAAGTGAAAAATGTAAATTTCCAATTTCAACCAAACGTGCTAGAAATGCTCCAATTGAGCTAATTAGCTTATTGTCAAAATATTACAAAACTCGGACAAAAGTGAAAAATGTAAAATTCCAATTTCAACCAAACATGCTAGAAATGTTCCAATTGAGCTAATTAGCTTATTGTGAGAATATTACAAACGTCTGGCAAAACTGAAAAATGTAAATTTCCAATTTCAACCAAACATGCTAGAAATGCTCCAATTGAGCTAATTAGCTTATTGTGAGAATATTGCAATTGTCTGACAAAAGTGAAAAATGTAAATTTCCAATTTCAACCAAACATGCTAGAAATACTCCAATTGAGCTAATTAGCTTATTGTGGGAATATTGCAAACGTCTGACAAAAGTGAAAAATGTAAATTTCGAATTTCAACCAAACATGCTAGAAATGCTCCAATTGAGCTAATTAACTTATTGTGAGAATATTACAAACGTCTGACAAAACTGAAAAATGTAAATTTTCAATTTCAACCAAACATGCTAGAAATGCTCCAATTGAGCTAATTAGCTTATTGTGAGAATATTACAAACGTCTGACAACACTGAAAAATGTAAATTTCCAATTTCATCCAAACATGCTAGAAATGCTCCAATTGAGCTGATTAGCTTATTGTGAAAATATTACAAACGTCTGACAAAAGTGAAAAATGTTAATTTCCAATTTCAACCAAACATGCTAGAAATGCTCCAATTGAGCTAATTAGCTTATTGTGAGAATATTACAAACGTCTGACAACACTGAAAAATGTAAATTTCCAATTTCAACCAAACATGCTAGAATTGCTCCAATTGAGCTAATTAGCTTATTGTGAGAATATTGCAATTGTCTGACAAAAGTGAAAAATGTAAATTTCCAATTTCAACCAAACATGCTAGAAATGCTCAAATTGCGCAAATAAGCCTACTGTAAGAATTTTACAAACGTCTGACAGAACTGAAAAATGTAAATTTCCAATTTCAACCAAACATGCTAGAAATGCTCCAATTGAGCTAATTAGCTTATTGTGAGAATATTACAAACGTCTGACAACACTGAAAAATGTAAATTTCCAATTTCAACCAAACATGCTAGAATTGCTCCAATTGAGCTAATTAGCTTATTGTGAGAATATTGCAATTGTCTGACAAAAGTGAAAAATGTAAATTTCCAATTTCAACCAAACGTGCTAGAAATGCTCCAATTGAGCTAATTAGCTTATTGTCAAAATATTACAAAACTCGGACAAAAGTGAAAAATGTAAAATTCCAATTTCAACCAAACATGCTAGAAATGTTCCAATTGAGCTAATTAGCCTATTGTGAGAATATTACAAACGTCTGACAAAAATGAAAAATGTAAATTTCCAATTTCAACCAAACATGCTAGAAATGCTCCAATTGAGCTAATTAGCTTATTGTGAGAATATTGCAATTGTCTGACAAAAGTGAAAAATGTAAATTTCCAATTTCAACCAAACATGCTAGAAATACTCCAATTGAGCTAATTAGCTTATTGTGGGAATATTGCAAACGTCTGACAAAAGTGAAAAATGTAAATTTCGAATTTCAACCAAACATGCTAGAAATGCTCCAATTGAGCTAATTAACTTATTGTGAGAATATTACAAACGTCTGACAAAACTGAAAAATGTAAATTTTCAATTTCAACCAAACATGCTAGAAATGCTCCAATTGAGCTAATTAGCTTATTGTGAGAATATTACAAACGTCTGACAACACTGAAAAATGTAAATTTCCAATTTCATCCAAACATGCTAGAAATGCTCCAATTGAGCTGATTAGCTTATTGTGAAAATATTACAAACGTCTGACAAAAGTGAAAAATGTTAATTTCCAATTTCAACCAAACATGCTAGAAATGCTCCAATTGAGCTAATTAGCTTATTGTGAGAATATTACAAACGTCTGACAACACTGAAAAATGTAAATTTCCAATTTCAACCAAACATGCTAGAATTGCTCCAATTGAGCTAATTAGCTTATTGTGAGAATATTGCAATTGTCTGACAAAAGTGAAAAATGTAAATTTCCAATTTCAACCAAACATGCTAGAAATGCTCAAATTGCGCAAATAAGCCTACTGTAAGAATTTTACAAACGTCTGACAGAACTGAAAAATGTAAATTTCCAATTTCAACCAAACATGCTAGAAATGCTCCAATTGAGCTAATTAGCTTATTGTGAGAATATTACAAACGTCTGACAACACTGAAAAATGTAAATTTCCAATTTCAACCAAACATGCTAGAAATGCTCCAATTGAGCTAATTAGCTTATTGTGAGAATACTACAAACGTCTGACAAAACTGAAAAATGTAAATTTCCAATTTCAACCAAACATGCTAGAAATGCTCCAATTGAGCTAATTAGCTTATTGAGAGACTATTGCAATTGTCTGACAAAACTGAAAAATGTAAATTTCCAATTTCAACCAAACATGCTAGAAATGCTCCAATTGAGCTAATTAGCTTATTGTGAGAATATTACAAACGTCTGACAAAAGTGAAAAATGTAAATTTCCAATTTCAACCAAACATGCTAGAAATGCTCCAATTGAGCTAATTAGCTTATTGTGAGAATATAACAAACGTCTGACAAAACTGAAAATTGTAAATTTCCAATTTCAACCAAACACGCTAGAAATGCTCCAATTGAGCTAATTAGCTTATTGAGAGAATATTGCAATTGTCTGACAAAACTGAAAAATGTAAAATTCCAATTTCAACCAAACATGCTAGAAATGCTCCAATTGAGCTAATTAGCTTATTGTGAGAATATTACAAACGTCTGACAAAAGTGAAAAATGTAAATTTCCAATTTCAACCAAACATGCTAGAAATGCTCCAATTGAGCTAATTAGCTTATTGAGAGAATATTGCAATTGTTTGACAAAAGTGAAAAATGTAAATTTCCAATTTCAACCAAACGTGCTAGAAATGCTCCAATTGAGCTAATTAGCTTATTGTCAAAATATTACAAAAGTCGGACAAAAGTGAAAAATGTAAAATTCCAATTTCAACCAAACATGCTAGAAATGTTCCAATTGAGCTAATTAGCTTATTGTGAGAATATTACAAACGTCTGACAAAACTGAAAAATGTAAATTTCCAATTTCAACCAAACATGCTAGAAATGCTCCAATTGAGCTAATTAGCTTATTGTGAGAATATTGCAATTGTCTGACAAAAGTGAAAAATGTAAATTTCCAATTTCAACCAAACATGCTAGAAATACTCCAATTGAGCTAATTAGCTTATTGTGGGAATATTGCAAACGTCTGACAAAAGTGAAAAATGTAAATTTCGAATTTCAACCAAACATGCTAGAAATGCTCCAATTGAGCTAATTAGCTTATTGTGAGAATATTACAAACGTCTGACAAAACTGAAAAATGTAAATTTCCAATTTCAACCAAACATGCTAGAAATGCTCCAATTGAGCTAATTAGCTTATTGTGAGAATATTACAAACGTCTGACAACACTGAAAAATGTAAATTTCCAATTTCATCCAAACATGCTAGAAATGCTCCAATTGAGCTAATTAGCTTATTGTGAGAATATTGCAATTGTCTGACAAAAGTGAAAAATGTAAATTTCCAATTTCAACCAAACATGGTAGAAATGCTCAAATTGCGCAAATAAGACTACTGTAAGAAATTTACAAACGTCTGACAAAACTGAAAAATGTAAATTTCCAATTTCAACCAAACATGCTAGAAATGCTCCAATTGAGCTAATTAGCTTATTGTGAGAATATTACAAACGTCTGACAACACTGAAAAATGTAAATTTCTAATTTCAACCAAACATGCTAGAAATGCTCCAATTAAGCTAATTAGCTTATTGAGAGAATATTGCAATTGTCTGACAAAAGTGAAAAATGTAAATTTTCAATTTTAACCAAACATGCTAGAAATGCTCCAATTGAGCTAATTAGCTTATTGTGAGAATACTACAAACGTCTGACAAAACTGAAAAATGTAAATTTCCAATTTCAACCAAACATGCTAGAAATGCTCCAATTGAGCTAAATAGCTTATTGTGAGAATATTGCAATTGTCTGACAGAAGTGAAAAATGTAAATTTGCAATTTCAACCAAACATGCTAGAAATGCTCCAATTTAGCTAATTAGCTCATTGTGAGAATATTACAAACGTCTGACAACACTGAAAAATGTAAATTTCCAATTTCAACCAAACATGCTAGAAATGCTCCAATTGAGCTAATTAGCTTATTGTGAGAATATTGCAATTGTCTGACAAAAGTGAAAAAAGTAAATTTCCAATTTCAACCAAACATGCTAGAAATGCTCAAATTGCGCAAATAAGCCTACTGTGAGAATTTTACAAACGTCTGACAAAACTGAAAAATGTAAATTTCCAATTTCAACCAAACATGCTAAAAATGCTCCAATTGAGCTAATTAGCTTATTTTGAGAATATTACAAACGTCTGACAACACTGAAAAATGTAAATTTCTAATTTCAACCAAACATGCAAGAAATGATGCAAATGAGCTAATTAGCTTATTGAGAGAATATTGCAATTGTCTGACAAAAGTGAAAAATGTAAAATTCCAATTTCAACCAAACATGCTAGAAATGCTCCAATTGAGCTAATTAGCTTATTGTGAGAATATTGCAATTGTCTGACAAAAGTGAAAAATGTAAATTTCCAATTTCAACCAAACATGCTAGAATTGCTCCAATTGAGCTAATTAGCTTACTGTGAGATTATTGCAATTGTCTGACAAAAGTGAAAAATGTAAATTTCCAATTTCAACCAAACATGCTAGAAATGCTCCAATTGAGCTAATTAGCTTATTGAGAGAATATTGCAATTGTCTGACAAAACTGAAAAATGTAAATTTCCAATTTCAACCAAACATGCTAGAAATGCTCCAATTGAGCTAATTAGCTTATTGTGAGAATATTACAAACGTCTGACAAAAGTGAGAAATGTAAATTTCCAATTTCAACCAAACATGCTAGAAATGCTCCAATTGAGCTAATTAGCTTATTGAGAGAATATTGCAATTGTCTGACAAAACTGAAAAATGTAAAATTCCAAATTCAACCAAACATGCTAGAAATGCTCCAATTGAGCTAATTAGCTTATTGTGAGAATATTACAAACGTCTGACAAAAGTGAAAAATGTAAAATTCCAATTTCAACCAAACATGCTAGAAATGCTCCAATTGAGCTAATTAGCTTATTGAGAGAATATTGCAATTGTTTGACAAAAGTGAAAAATGTAAATTTCCAATTTCAACCAAACGTGCTAGAAATGCTCCAATTGAGCTAATTAGCTTATTGTCAAAATATTACAAAAGTCGGACAAAAGTGAAAAAGTAAAATTCCAATTTCAACCAAACATGCTAGAAATGTTCCAATTGAGCTAATTAGCTTATTGTGAGAATATTACAAACGTCTGACAAAACTGAAAAATGTAAATTTCCAATTTCAACCAAACATGCTAGAAATGCTCCAATTGAGCTAATTAGCTTATTGTGAGAATATTGCAATTGTCTGACAAAAGTGAAAAAAGTAAATTTCCAATTTCAACCAAACATGCTAGAAATGCTCAAATTGCGCAAATAAGCCTACTGTAAGAATTTTACAAACGTCTGACAAAACTGAAAAATGTAAATTTCCAATTTCAACCAAACATGCTAAAAATGCTCCAATTGAGCTAATTAGCTTATTTTGAGAATATTACAAACGTCTGACAACACTGAAAAATGTAAATTTCTAATTTCAACCAAACATGCAAGAAATGCTGCAAATGAGCTAATTAGCTTATTGAGAGAATATTGCAATTGTCTGACAAAAGTGAAAAATGTAAAATTCCAATTTCAACCAAACATGCTAGAATTGCTCCAATTGAGCTAATTAGCTTACTGTGAGATTATTGCAATTGTCTGACAAAAGTGAAAAATGTAAATTTCCAATTTCAACCAAACATGCTAGAAATGCTCCAATTGAGCTAATTAGCTTATTGAGAGAATATTGCAATTGTGTGACAAAACTGAAAAATGTAAATTTCCAATTTCAACCAAACATGCTAGAAATGCTCCAATTGAGCTAATTAGCTTATTGTGAGAATATTACAAACGTCTGACAAAAGTGAGAAATGTAAATTTCCAATTTCAACCAAACATGCTAGAAATGCTCCAATTGAGCTAATTAGCTTATTGTGAGAATATTACAAACGTCTGACAAAACTGAAAAATGTAAATTTCCAATTTCAACCAAACACGCTAGAAATGCTCCAATTGAGCTAATTAGCTTATTGAGAGAATATTGCAATTGTCTGACAAAACTGAAAAATGTAAAATTCCAAATTCAACCAAACATGCTAGAAATGCTCCAATTGAGCTAATTAGCTTATTGAGAGAATATTGCAATTGTCTGACAAAACTGAAAAATGTAAATTTCCAATTTCAACCAAACATGCTAGAAATGCTCCAATTGAGCTAATTAGCTTATTGTGAGAATATTACAAACGTCTGACAAAAGTGAGAAATGTAAATTTCCAATTTCAACCAAACATGCTAGAAATGCTCCAATTGAGCTAATTAGCTTATTGTGAGAATATTACAAACGTCTGACAAAACTGACAAATGTAAATTTCCAATTTCAACCAAACACGCTAGAAATGCTCCAATTGAGCTAATTAGCTTATTGAGAGAATATTGCAATTGTCTGACAAAACTGAAAAATGTAAAATTCCAAATTCAACCAAACATGCTAGAAATGCTCCAATTGAGCTAATTAGCTTATTGTGAGAATATTACAAACGTCTGACAACACTGAAAAATGTAAATTTCCAATTTCATCCAAACATGCTAGAAATGCTCCAATTGAGCTAATTAGCTTATTGTGAGAATATTGCAATTGTCTGACAAAAGTGAAAAATGTAAATTTCCAATTTCAACCAAACATGGTAGAAATGCTCCAATTGAGCTAATTAGCTTATTGTGAGAATATTACAAACGTCTGACAACACTGAAAAATGTAAATTTCCAATTTCATCCAAACATGCTAGAAATGCTCCAATTGAGCTAATTAGCTTATTGTGAGAATATTGCAATTGTCTGACAAAAGTAAAAAATGTAAATTTCCAATTTCAACCAAACATGGTAGAAATGCTCAAATTGCGCAAATAAGACTACTGTAAGAAATTTACAAACGTCTGACAAAACTGAAAAATGTAAATTTCCAATTTCAACCAAACATGCTAGAAATGCTCCAATTGAGCTAATTAGCTTATTGTGAGAATATTACAAACGTCTGACAACACTGAAAAATGTAAATTACTAATTTCAACCAAACATGCTAGAAATGCTCCAATTAAGCTAATTAGCTTATTGAGAGAATATTGCAATTGTCTGACAAAAGTGAAAAATGTAAATTTTCAATTTCAACCAAACATGCTAGAAATGCTCCAATTGAGCTAATTAGCTTATTGTGAGAATACTACAAACGTCTGACAAAACTGAAAAATGTAAATTTCCAATTTCAACCAAACATGCTAGAAATGCTCCAATTGAGCTAATTAGCTTATTGTGAGAATATTACAAACGTCTAACAAAATTGAAAAATGTAAATTTCCAATTTCAACCAAACATGCTAGAAATGCTCCAATTGAGCTAATTAGCTTCTTGTGAGAATATTGCAATTGTCTGACAAAAGTGAAAAATGTAAATTTCCAATTTCAACCAAACATGGTAGAAATGCTCAAATTGCGCGAATAAGACTACTGTAAGAAATTTACAAACGTCTGACAAAACTGGAAAATGTAAATTTCCAATTTCAACCAAACATGCTAGAAATGCTCCAATTAAGCTAATTAGCTTATTGAGAGAATATTGCAATTGTCTGACAAAAGTGAAAAATGTAAAATTCCAATTT
Organism: Watersipora subatra; assembly: GCF_963576615.1. Taxonomy (NCBI): domain Eukaryota; kingdom Metazoa; phylum Bryozoa; class Gymnolaemata; order Cheilostomatida; family Watersiporidae; genus Watersipora; species Watersipora subatra. Next base: position 17,355,278 of record NC_088718.1, read on the forward strand.
CAACCAAACATGCTAGAAATGCTCCAATTGAGCTAATTAGCTTATTGTGAGAATATTGCAATTGTCTGACAAAAGTGAAAAATGTAAATTTCCAATTTCAACCAAACATGCTAGAATTGCTCCAATTGAGCTAATTAGCTTACTGTGAGATTATTGCAATTGTCTGACAAAAGTGAAAAATGTAAATTTCCAATTTCAACCAAACATGCTAGAAATGCTCCAATTGAGCTAATTAGCTTATTGAGAGAATATTGCAATTGTCTGACAAAACTGAAAAATGTAAATTTCCAATTTCAACCAAACATGCTAGAAATGCTCCAATTGAGCTAATTAGCTTATTGTGAGAATATTACAAACGTCTGACAAAAGTGAGAAATGTAAATTTCCAATTTCAACCAAACATGCTAGAAATGCTCCAATTGAGCTAATTAGCTTATTGTGAGAATATTACAAACGTCTGACAAAACTGAAAAATGTAAATTTCCAATTTCAACCAAACACGCTAGAAATGCTCCAATTGAGCTAATTAGCTTATTGAGAGAATATTGCAATTGTCTGACAAAACTGAAAAATGTAAAATTCCAAATTCAACCAAACATGCTAGAAATGCTCCAATTGAGCTAATTAGCTTATTGAGAGAATATTGCAATTGTTTGACAAAAGTGAAAAATGTAGATTTCCAACTTCAACCAAACATGCTAGAAATGCTCCAATTGAGCTAATTAGCTTATTGTGAGAATATTGCAATTGTCTGACAAAAGTGAAAAATATAAATTTCCAATTTCAACCAAACATGCTTGAAATGCTCTAATTGAGCTAATTAGCTTATTGTGAGCATATTACAAACGACTGACAAAACTGAAAAATGTAAATTTTCAATTTCAACCAAACATGCTAGAAATGCTCCAATTGAGCTAATTAGCTTATTGTGAGAATATTACAAACGTCTGACAACACTGAAAAATGTAAATTTCCAATTTCATCCAAACATGCAAGAAATGCTCCAATTGAGCTAATTAGCTTATTGTGAGAATATTGCAATTGTCTGACAAAAGTGAAAAATGTAAATTTCCAATTTCAACCAAACATGGTAGAAATGCTCAAATTGCGCAAATAAGACTACTGTAAGAAATTTACAAACGTCTGACAAAACTGAAAAATGTAAATTTCCAATTTCAACCAAACATGCTAGAAATGCTCCAATTGAGCTAATTAGCTTATTGTGAGAATATTACAAACGTCTGACAACACTGAAAAATGTAAATTTCTAATTTCAACCAAACATGCTAGAAATGCTCCAATTAAGCTAATTAGCTTATTGAGAGAATATTGCAATTGTCTGACAAAAGTGAAAAATGTAAATTTTCAATTTCAACCAAACATGCTAGAAATGCTCCAATTGAGCTAATTAGCTTATTGTGAGAATACTACAAACGTCTGACAAAACTGAAAAATGTAAATTTCCAATTTCAACCAAACATGCTAGAAATGCTCCAATTGAGCTAATTAGCTTATTGTGAGAATATTACAAACGTCTAACAAAATTGAAAAATGTAAATTTCCAATTTCAACCAAACATGCTAGAAATGCTCCAATTGAGCTAAATAGCTTATTGTGAGAATATTGCAATTGTCTGACAGAAGTGAAAAATGTAAATTTGCAATTTCAACCAAACATGCTAGAAATGCTCCAATTTAGCTAATTAGCTCATTGTGAGAATATTACAAACGTCTGACAACACTGAAAAATGTAAATTTCCAATTTCAACCAAACATGCTAGAAATGCTCCAATTGAGCTAATTAGCTTATTGTGAGAATATTGCAATTGTCTGACAAAAGTGAAAAAAGTAAATTTCCAATTTCAACCAAACATGCTAGAAATGCTCAAATTGCGCAAATAAGCCTACTGTAAGAATTTTACAAACGTCTGACAAAACTGAAAAATGTAAATTTCCAATTTCAACCAAACATGCTAAAAATGCTCCAATTGAGCTAATTAGCTTATTTTGAGAATATTACAAACGTCTGACAACACTGAAAAATGTAAATTTCTAATTTCAACCAAACATGCAAGAAATGCTGCAAATGAGCTAATTAGCTTATTGAGAGAATATTGCAATTGTCTGACAAAAGTGAAAAATGTAAAATTCCAATTTCAACCAAACATGCTAGAAATGCTCCAATTGAGCTAATTAGCTTATTGTGAGAATATTGCAATTGTCTGACAAAAGTGAAAAATGTAAATTTCCAATTTCAACCAAACATGCTAGAATTGCTCCAATTGAGCTAATTAGCTTACTGTGAGATTATTGCAATTGTCTGACAAAAGTGAAAAATGTAAATTTCCAATTTCAACCAAACATGCTAGAAATGCTCCAATTGAGCTAATTAGCTTATTGAGAGAATATTGCAATTGTCTGACAAAACTGAAAAATGTAAATTTCCAATTTCAACCAAACATGCTAGAAATGCTCCAATTGAGCTAATTAGCTTATTGTGAGAATATTACAAACGTCTGACAAAAGTGAGAAATGTAAATTTCCAATTTCAACCAAACATGCTAGAAATGCTCCAATTGAGCTAATTAGCTTATTGTGAGAATATTACAAACGTCTGACAAAACTGAAAAATGTAAATTTCCAATTTCAACCAAACACGCTAGAAATGCTCCAATTGAGCTAATTAGCTTATTGAGAGAATATTGCAATTGTCTGACAAAACTGAAAAATGTAAAATTCCAAATTCAACCAAACATGCTAGAAATGCTCCAATTGAGCTAATTAGCTTATTGTGAGAATATTACAAACGTCTGACAAAAGTGAAAAATGTAAAATTCCAATTTCAACCAAACATGCTAGAAATGCTCCAATTGAGCTAATTAGCTTATTGAGAGAATATTGCAATTGTTTGACAGAAGTGAAAAATGTAAATTTCCAATTTCAACCAAACGTGCTAGAAATGCTCCAATTGAGCTAATTAGCTTATTGAGAAAATATTACAAAAGTCGGACAAAAGTGAAAAAGTAAAATTCCAATTTCAACCAAACATGCTAGAAATGTTCCAATTGAGCTAATTAGCTTATTGTGAGAATATTACAAACGTCTGACAAAACTGAAAAATGTAAATTTCCAATTTCAACCAAACATGCTAGAAATGCTCCAATTGAGCTAATTAGCTTATTGTGAGAATATTGCAATTGTCTGACAAAAGTGAAAAAAGTAAATTTCCAATTTCAACCAAACATGCTAGAAATGCTCAAATTGCGCAAATAAGCCTACTGTAAGAATTTTACAAACGTCTGACAAAACTGAAAAATGTAAATTTCCAATTTCAATCAAACATGCTAAAAATGCTCCAATCGAGCTAATTAGCTTATTTTGAGAATATTACAAACGTCTGACAACACTGAAAAATGTAAATTTCTAATTTCAACCAAACATGCTAGAAATGCTGCAAATGAGCTAATTAGCTTATTGAGAGAATATTGCAATTGTCTGACAAAAGTGAAAAATGTAAAATTCCAATTTCAACCAAACATGCTAGAAATGCTCCAATTGAGCTAATTAGCTTATTGAGAGAATATTGCAATTGTCTGACAAAACTGAAAAATGTAAATTTCCAATTTCAACCAAACATGCTAGAAATGCTCCAATTGAGCTAATTAGCTTATTGTGAGAATATTACAAACGTCTGACAAAAGTGAGAAATGTAAATTTCCAATTTCAACCAAACATGCTAGAAATGCTCCAATTGAGCTAATTAGCTTATTGTGAGAATATTACAAACGTCTGACAAAACTGAAAAATGTAAATTTCCAATTTCAACCAAACACGCTAGAAATGCTCCAATTGAGCTAATTAGCTTATTGAGAGAATATTGCAATTGTCTGACAAAACTGAAAAATGTAAAATTCCAAATTCAACCAAACATGCTAGAAATGCTCCAATTGAGCTAATTAGCTTATTGTGAGAATATTACAAACGTCTGACAAAAGTGAAAAATGTAAAATTCCAATTTCAACCAAATATGCTAGAAATGCTCCAATTGAGCTAATTAGCTTATTGAGAGAATATTGCAATTGTTTGACAAAAGTGAAAAATGTAAATTTCCAATTTCAACCAAACGTGCTAGAAATGCTCCAATTGAGCTAATTAGCTTATTGTCAAAATATTACAAAAGTCGGAGAAAAGTGAAAAAGTAAAATTCCAATTTCAACCAAACATGCTAGAAATGCTCCAATTGAGCTAATTAGCTTATTGTGAGAATATTACAAACGTCTGACAAAACTGAAAAATGTAATTTTCCAATTTCAACCAAACATGCTAGAAATGCTCCAATTGAGCTAATTAGCTTATTGTGAGAATATTGCAATTGTCTGACAAAAGTGAAAAATGTAAATTTCCAATTTCAACCAAACATGGTAGAAATGCTCAAATTGCGCAAATAAGACTACTGTAAGAAATTTACAAACGTCTGACAAAACTGAAAAATGTAAATTTCCAATTTCAACCAAACATGCTAGAAATGCTCCAATTGAGCTAATTAGCTTATTGTGAGAATATTACAAACGTCTGACAACACTGAAAAATGTAAATTTCTAATTTCAACCAAACATGCTAGAAATGCTCCAATTAAGCTAATTAGCTTATTGAGAGAATATTGCAATTGTCTGACAAAAGTGAAAAATGTAAAATTCCAATTTCAACCAAACATGCTAGAAATGCTCCAATTGAGCTAATTAGCTTATTGTGAGAATATTGCAATTGTCTGACAAAAGTGAAAAATGTAAATTTCCAATTTCAACCAAACATGCTAGAATTGCTCCAATTGAGCTAATTAGCTTACTGTGAGATTATTGCAATTGTCTGACAAAAGTGAAAAATGTAAATTTCCAATTTCAACCAAACATGCTAGAAATGCTCCAATTGAGCTAATTAGCTTATTGAGAGAATATTGCAATTGTCTGACAAAACTGAAAAATGTAAAATTCCAAATTCAACCAAACATGCTAGAAATGCTCCAATTGAGCTAATTAGCTTATTGTGAGAATATTACAAACGTCTGACAAAAGTGAAAAATGTAAAATTCCAATTTCAACCAAACATGCTAGAAATGCTCCAATTGAGCTAATTAGCTTATTGAGAGAATATTGCAATTGTTTGACAAAAGTGAAAAATGTAAATTTCCAATTTCAACCAAACATGCTAGAATTGCTCCAATTGAGCTAATTAGCTTACTGTGAGATTATTGCAATTGTCTGACAAAAGTGAAAAATGTAAATTTCCAATTTCAACCAAACATGCTAGAAATGCTCCAATTGAGCTAATTAGCTTATTGAGAGAATATTGCAATTGTCTGACAAAACTGAAAAATGTAAATTTCCAATTTCAACCAAACATGCTAGAAATGCTCCAATTGAGCTAATTAGCTTATTGTGAGAATATTACAAACGTCTGACAAAAGTGAGAAATGTAAATTTCCAATTTCAACCAAACATGCTAGAAATGCTCCAATTGAGCTAATTAGCTTATTGAGAGAATATTGCAATTGTCTGACAAAACTGAAAAATGTAAAATTCCAAATTCAACCAAACATGCTAGAAATGCTCCAATTGAGCTAATTAGCTTATTGTGAGAATATTACAAACGTCTGACAAAAGTGAAAAATGTAAAATTCCAATTTCAACCAAACATGCTAGAAATGCTCCAATTGAGCTAATTAGCTTATTGAGAGAATATTGCAATTGTTTGACAAAAGTGAAAAATGTAAATTTCCAATTTCAACCAAACGTGCTAGAAATGCTCCAATTGAGCTAATTAGCTTATTGTCAAAATATTACAAAAGTCGGACAAAAGTGAAAAAGTAAAATTCCAATTTCAACCAAACATGCTAGAAATGTTCCAATTGAGCTAATTAGCTTATTGTGAGAATATTACAAACGTCTGACAAAACTGAAAAATGTAAATTTCCAATTTCAACCAAACATGCTAGAAATGCTCCAATTGAGCTAATTAGCTTATTGTGAGAATATTGCAATTGTCTGACAAAAGTGAAAAAAGTAAATTTCCAATTTCAACCAAACATGCTAGAAATGCTCAAATTGCGCAAATAAGCCTACTGTAAGAATTTTACAAACGTCTGACAAAACTGAAAAATGTAAATTTCCAATTTCAACCAAACATGCTAAAAATGCTCCAATTGAGCTAATTAGCTTATTTTGAGAATATTACAAACGTCTGACAACACTGAAAAATGTAAATTTCTAATTTCAACCAAACATGCAAGAAATGCTGCAAATGAGCTAATTAGCTTATTGAGAGAATATTGCAATTGTCTGACAAAAGTGAAAAATGTAAAATTCCAATTTCAACCAAACATGCTAGAAATGCTCCAATTGAGCTAATTAGCTTATTGTGAGAATATTGCAATTGTCTGACAAAAGTGAAAAATGTAAATTTCCAATTTCAACCAAACATGCATGAATTGCTCCAATTGAGCTAATTAGCTTACTGTGAGATTATTGCAATTGTCTGACAAAAGTGAAAAATGTAAATTTCCAATTTCAACCAAACATGCTAGAAATGCTCCAATTGAGCTAATTAGCTTATTGAGAGAATATTGCAATTGTGTGACAAAACTGAAAAATGTAAATTTCCAATTTCAACCAAACATGCTAGAAATGCTCCAATTGAGCTAATTAGCTTATTGTGAGAATATTACAAACGTCTGACAAAAGTGAGAAATGTAAATTTCCAATTTCAACCAAACATGCTAGAAATGCTCCAATTGAGCTAATTAGCTTATTGTGAGAATATTACAAACGTCTGACAAAACTGAAAAATGTAAATTTCCAATTTCAACCAAACACGCTAGAAATGCTCCAATTGAGCTAATTAGCTTATTGAGAGAATATTGCAATTGTCTGACAAAACTGAAAAATGTAAAATTCCAAATTCAACCAAACATGCTAGAAATGCTCCAATTGAGCTAATTAGCTTATTGAGAGAATATTGCAATTGTCTGACAAAACTGAAAAATGTAAATTTCCAATTTCAACCAAACATGCTAGAAATGCTCCAATTGAGCTAATTAGCTTATTGTGAGAATATTACAAACGTCTGACAAAAGTGAGAAATGTAAATTTCCAATTTCAACCAAACATGCTAGAAATGCTCCAATTGAGCTAATTAGCTTATTGTGAGAATATTACAAACGTCTGACAAAACTGAAAAATGAAAATTTCCAATTTCAACCAAACACGCTAGAAATGCTCCAATTGAGCTAATTAGCTTATTGAGAGAATATTGCAATTGTCTGACAAAACTGAAAAATGTAAAATTCCAAATTCAACCAAACATGCTAGAAATGCTCCAATTGAGCTAATTAGCTTATTGTGAGAATATTACAAACGTCTGACAACACTGAAAAATGTAAATTTCCAATTTCATCCAAACATGCTAGAAATGCTCCAATTGAGCTAATTAGCTTATTGTGAGAATATTGCAATTGTCTGACAAAAGTGAAAAATGTAAATTTCCAATTTCAACCAAACATGGTAGAAATGCTCCAATTGAGCTAATTAGCTTATTGTGAGAATATTACAAACGTCTGACAACACTGAAAAATGTAAATTTCCAATTTCATCCAAACATGCTAGAAATGCTCCAATTGAGCTAATTAGCTTATTGTGAGAATATTGCAATTGTCTGACAAAAGTAAAAAATGTAAATTTCCAATTTCAACCAAACATGGCAGAAATGCTCAAATTGCGCAAATAAGACTACTGTAAGAAATTTACAAACGTCTGACAAAACTGAAAAATGTAAATTTCCAATTTCAACCAAACATGCTAGAAATGCTCCAATTGAGCTAATTAGCTTATTGTGAGAATATTACAAACGTCTGACAACACTGAAAAATGTAAATTACTAATTTCAACCAAACATGCTAGAAATGCTCCAATTAAGCTAATTAGCTTATTGAGAGAATATTGCAATTGTCTGACAAAAGTGAAAAATGTAAATTTTCAATTTCAACCAAACATGCTAGAAATGCTCCAATTGAGCTAATTAGCTTATTGTGAGAATACTACAAACGTCTGACAAAACTGAAAAATGTAAATTTCCAATTTCAACCAAACATGCTAGAAATGCTCCAATTGAGCTAATTAGCTTATTGTGAGAATATTACAAACGTCTAACAAAATTGAAAAATGTAAATTTCCAATTTCAACCAAACATGCTAGAAATGCTCCAATTGAGCTAATTAGCTTCTTGTGAGAATATTGCAATTGTCTGACAAAAGTGAAAAATGTAAATTTCCAATTTCAACCAAACATGGTAGAAATGCTCAAATTGCGCGAATAAGACTACTGTAAGAAATTTACAAACGTCTGACAAAACTGGAAAATGTAAATTTCCAATTTCAACCAAACATGCTAGAAATGCTCCAATTGAGCTAATTAGCTTATTGTGAGAATATTACAAACGTCTGACAACACTGAAAAATGTAAATTTCTAATTTCAACCAAACATGCTAGAAATGCTCCAATTAAGCTAATTAGCTTATTGAGAGAATATTGCAATTGTCTGACAAAAGTGAAAAATGTAAAATTCCAATTTCAACCAAACATGCTAGAAATGCTCCAATTGAGCTAATTAGCTTATTGTGAGAATATTGCAATTGTCTGACAAAAGTGAAAAATGTAAATTTCCAATTTCAACCAAACATGCTAGAATTGCTCCAATTGAGCTAATTAGCTTACTGTGAGATTATTGCAATTGTCTGACAAAAGTGAAAAATGTAAATTTCCAATTTCAACCAAACATGCTAGAAATGCTCAAATTGAGCTAATTAGCTTATTGAGAGAATATTGCAATTGTCTGACAAAACTGAAAAATGTAAATTTCCAATTTCAACCAAACATGCTAGAAATGCTCCAATTGAGCTAATTAGCTTATTGTGAGAATATTACAAACGTCTGACAAAAGTGAGAAATGTAAATTTCCAATTTCAACCAAACATGCTAGAAATGCTCCAATTGAGCTAATTAGCTTATTGTGAGAATATTACAAACGTCTGACAAAACTGAAAAATGTAAATTTCCAATTTCAACCAAACACGCTAGAAATGCTCCAATTGAGCTAATTAGCTTATTGAGAGAATATTGCAATTGTCTGACAAAACTGAAAAATGTAAAATTCCAAATTCAACCAAACATGCTAGAAATGCTCCAATTGAGCTAATTAGCTTATTGAGAGAATATTGCAATTGTTTGACAAAAGTGAAAAATGTAGATTTCCAACTTCAACCAAACATGCTAGAAATGCTCCAATTGAGCTAATTAGCTTATTGTGAGAATATTGCAATTGTCTGACAAAAGTGAAAAATATAAATTTCCAATTTCAACCAAACATGCTTGAAATGCTCTAATTGAGCTAATTAGCTTATTGTGAGCATATTACAAACGACTGACAAAACTGAAAAATGTAAATTTTCAATTTCAACCAAACATGCTAGAAATGCTCCAATTGAGCTAATTAGCTTATTGTGAGAATATTACAAACGTCTGACAACACTGAAAAATGTAAATTTCCAATTTCATCCAAACATGCAAGAAATGCTCCAATTGAGCTAATTAGCTTATTGTGAGAATATTGCAATTGTCTGACAAAAGTGAAAAATGTAAATTTCCAATTTCAACCAAACATGGTAGAAATGCTCAAATTGCGCAAATAAGACTACTGTAAGAAATTTCCAAACGTCTGACAAAACTGAAAAATGTAAATTTCCAATTTCAACCAAACATGCTAGAAATGCTCCAATTGAGCTAATTAGCTTATTGTGAGAATATTACAAACGTCTGACAACACTGAAAAATGTAAATTTCTAATTTCAACCAAACATGCTAGAAATGCTCCAATTAAGCTAATTAGCTTATTGAGAGAATATTGCAATTGTCTGACAAAAGTGAAAAATGTAAATTTTCAATTTCAACCAAACATGCTAGAAATGCTCCAATTGAGCTAATTAGCTTATTGTGAGAATACTACAAACGTCTGACAAAACTGAAAAATGTAAATTTCCAATTTCAACCAAACATGCTAGAAATGCTCCAATTGAGCTAATTAGCTTATTGTGAGAATATTACAAACGTCTAACAAAATTGAAAAATGTAAATTTCCAATTTCAACCAAACATGCTAGAAATGCTCCAATTGAGCTAAATAGCTTATTGTGAGAATATTGCAATTGTCTGACAGAAGTGAAAAATGTAAATTTGCAATTTCAACCAAACATGCTAGAAATGCTCCAATTTAGCTAATTAGCTCATTGTGAGAATATTACAAACGTCTGACAACACTGAAAAATGTAAATTTCCAATTTCAACCAAACATGCTAGAAATGCTCCAATTGAGCTAATTAGCTTATTGTGAGAATATTGCAATTGTCTGACAAAAGTGAAAAAAGTAAATTTCCAATTTCAACCAAACATGCTAGAAATGCTCAAATTGCGCAAATAAGCCTACTGTAAGAATTTTACAAACGTCTGACAAAACTGAAAAATGTAAATTTCCAATTTCAACCAAACATGCTAAAAATGCTCCAATTGAGCTAATTAGCTTATTTTGAGAATATTACAAACGTCTGACAACACTGAAAAATGTAAATTTCTAATTTCAACCAAACATGCAAGAAATGCTGCAAATGAGCTAATTAGCTTATTGAGAGAATATTGCAATTGTCTGACAAAAGTGAAAAATGTAAAATTCCAATTTCAACCAAACATGCTAGAAATGCTCCAATTGAGCTAATTAGCTTATTGTGAGAATATTGCAATTGTCTGACAAAAGTGAAAAATGTAAATTTCCAATTTCAACCAAACATGCTAGAATTGCTCCAATTGAGCTAATTAGCTTACTGTGAGATTATTGCAATTGTCTGACAAAAGTGAAAAATGTAAATTTCCAATTTCAACCAAACATGCTAGAAATGCTCCAATTGAGCTAATTAGCTTATTGAGAGAATATTGCAATTGTCTGACAAAACTGAAAAATGTAAATTTCCAATTTCAACCAAACATGCTAGAAATGCTCCAATTGAGCTAATTAGCTTATTGTGAGAATATTACAAACGTCTGACAAAAGTGAGAAATGTAAATTTCCAATTTCAACCAAACATGCTAGAAATGCTCCAATTGAGCTAATTAGCTTATTGTGAGAATATTACAAACGTCTGACAAAACTGAAAAATGTAAATTTCCAATTTCAACCAAACACGCTAGAAATGCTCCAATTGAGCTAATTAGCTTATTGAGAGAATATTGCAATTGTCTGACAAAACTGAAAAATGTAAAATTCCAAATTCAACCAAACATGCTAGAAATGCTCCAATTGAGCTAATTAGCTTATTGTGAGAATATTACAAACGTCTGACAAAAGTGAAAAATGTAAAATTCCAATTTCAACCAAACATGCTAGAAATGCTCCAATTGAGCTAATTAGCTTATTGAGAGAATATTGCAATTGTTTGACAGAAGTGAAAAATGTAAATTTCCAATTTCAACCAAACGTGCTAGAAATGCTCCAATTGAGCTAATTAGCTTATTGAGAAAATATTACAAAAGTCGGACAAAAGTGAAAAAGTAAAATTCCAATTTCAACCAAACATGCTAGAAATGTTCCAATTGAGCTAATTAGCTTATTGTGAGAATATTACAAACGTCTGACAAAACTGAAAAATGTAAATTTCCAATTTCAACCAAACATGCTAGAAATGCTCCAATTGAGCTAATTAGCTTATTGTGAGAATATTGCAATTGTCTGACAAAAGTGAAAAAAGTAAATTTCCAATTTCAACCAAACATGCTAGAAATGCTCAAATTGCGCAAATAAGCCTACTGTAAGAATTTTACAAACGTCTGACAAAACTGAAAAATGTAAATTTCCAATTTCAACCAAACATGCTAAAAATGCTCCAATCGAGCTAATTAGCTTATTTTGAGAATATTACAAACGTCTGACAACACTGAAAAATGTAAATTTCTAATTTCAACCAAACATGCTAGAAATGCTGCAAATGAGCTAATTAGCTTATTGAGAGAATATTGCAATTGTCTGACAAAAGTGAAAAATGTAAAATTCCAATTTCAACCAAACATGCTAGAAATGCTCCAATTGAGCTAATTAGCTTATTGAGAGAATATTGCAATTGTCTGACAAAACTGAAAAATGTAAATTTCCAATTTCAACCAAACATGCTAGAAATGCTCCAATTGAGCTAATTAGCTTATTGTGAGAATATTACAAACGTCTGACAAAAGTGAGAAATGTAAATTTCCAATTTCAACCAAACATGCTAGAAATGCTCCAATTGAGCTAATTAGCTTATTGTGAGAATATTACAAACGTCTGACAAAACTGAAAAATGTAAATTTCCAATTTCAACCAAACACGCTAGAAATGCTCCAATTGAGCTAATTAGCTTATTGAGAGAATATTGCAATTGTCTGACAAAACTGAAAAATGTAAAATTCCAAATTCAACCAAACATGCTAGAAATGCTCCAATTGAGCTAATTAGCTTATTGTGAGAATATTACAAACGTCTGACAAAAGTGAAAAATGTAAAATTCCAATTTCAACCAAATATGCTAGAAATGCTCCAATTGAGCTAATTAGCTTATTGAGAGAATATTGCAATTGTTTGACAAAAGTGAAAAATGTAAATTTCCAATTTCAACCAAACGTGCTAGAAATGCTCCAATTGAGCTAATTAGCTTATTGTCAAAATATTACAAAAGTCGGAGAAAAGTGAAAAAGTAAAATTCCAATTTCAACCAAACATGCTAGAAATGCTCCAATTGAGCTAATTAGCTTATTGTGAGAATATTACAAACGTCTGACAAAACTGAAAAATGTAATTTTCCAATTTCAACCAAACATGCTAGAAATGCTCCAATTGAGCTAATTAGCTTATTGTGAGAATATTGCAATTGTCTGACAAAAGTGAAAAATGTAAATTTCCAATTTCAACCAAACATGGTAGAAATGCTCAAATTGCGCAAATAAGACTACTGTAAGAAATTTACAAACGTCTGACAAAACTGAAAAATGTAAATTTCCAATTTCAACCAAACATGCTAGAAATGCTCCAATTGAGCTAATTAGCTTATTGTGAGAATATTACAAACGTCTGACAACACTGAAAAATGTAAATTTCTAATTTCAACCAAACATGCTAGAAATGCTCCAATTAAGCTAATTAGCTTATTGAGAGAATATTGCAATTGTCTGACAAAAGTGAAAAATGTAAAATTCCAATTTCAACCAAACATGCTAGAAATGCTCCAATTGAGCTAATTAGCTTATTGTGAGAATATTGCAATTGTCTGACAAAAGTGAAAAATGTAAATTTCCAATTTCAACCAAACATGCTAGAATTGCTCCAATTGAGCTAATTAGCTTACTGTGAGATTATTGCAATTGTCTGACAAAAGTGAAAAATGTAAATTTCCAATTTCAACCAAACATGCTAGAAATGCTCCAATTGAGCTAATTAGCTTATTGAGAGAATATTGCAATTGTCTGACAAAACTGAAAAATGTAAAATTCCAAATTCAACCAAACATGCTAGAAATGCTCCAATTGAGCTAATTAGCTTATTGTGAGAATATTACAAACGTCTGACAAAAGTGAAAAATGTAAAATTCCAATTTCAACCAAACATGCTAGAAATGCTCCAATTGAGCTAATTAGCTTATTGAGAGAATATTGCAATTGTTTGACAAAAGTGAAAAATGTAAATTTCCAATTTCAACCAAACATGCTAGAAATGCTCCAATTGAGCTAATTAGCTTATTGTGAGAATATTACAAACGTCTGACAAAACTGAAAAATGTAAATTTCCAATTTCAACCAAACACGCTAGAAATGCTCCAATTGAGCTAATTAGCTTATTGAGAGAATATTGCAATTGTCTGACAAAACTGAAAAATGTAAAATTCCAAATTCAACCAAACATGCTAGAAATGCTCCAATTGAGCTAATTAGCTTATTGTGAGAATATTACAAACGTCTGACAAAAGTGAAAAATGTAAAATTCCAATTTCAACCAAACATGCTAGAAATGCTCCAATTGAGCTAATTAGCTTATTGAGAGAATATTGCAATTGTTTGACAAAAGTGAAAAATGTAAATTTCCAATTTCAACCAAACGTGCTAGAAATGCTCCAATTGAGCTAATTAGCTTATTGTCAAAATATTACAAAAGTCGGAGAAAAGTGAAAAAGTAATTTTCCAATTTCAACCAAACATGCTAGAAATGCTCCAATTGAGCTAATTAGCTTATTGTGAGAATATTGCAATTGTCTGACAAAAGTGAAAAATATAAATTTCCAATTTCAACCAAACATGCTTGAAATGCTCTAATTGAGCTAATTAGCTTATTGTGAGCATATTACAAACGACTGACAAAACTGAAAAATGTAAATTTTCAATTTCAACCAAACATGCTAGAAATGCTCCAATTGAGCTAATTAGCTTATTGTGAGAATATTACAAACGTCTGACAACACTGAAAAATGTAAATTTCCAATTTCATCCAAACATGCTAGAAATGCTCCAATTGAGCTAATTAGCTTATTGTGAGAATATTGCAATTGTCTGACAAAAGTGAAAAATGTAAATTTCCAATTTCAACCAAACATGGTAGAAATGCTCAAATTGCGCAAATAAGACTACTGTAAGAAATTTACAAACGTCTGACAAAACTGAAAAATGTAAATTTCCAATTTCAACCAAACATGCTAGAAATGCTCCAATTGAGCTAATTAGCTTATTGTGAGAATATTACAAACGTCTGACAACACTGAAAAATGTAAATTTCTAATTTCAACCAAACATGCTAGAAATGCTCCAATTGAGCTAATTAGCTTATTGAGAGAATATTGCAATTGTCTGACAAAAGTGAAAAATGTAAATTTTCAATTTCAACCAAACATGCTAGAAATGCTCCAATTGAGCTAATTAGCTTATTGTGAGAATACTACAAACGTCTGACAAAACTGAAAAATGTAAATTTCCAATTTCAACCAAACATGCTAGAAATGCTCCAATTGAGCTAATTAGCTTATTGTGAGAATATTACAAACGTCTAACAAAATTGAAAAATGTAAATTTCCAATTTCAACCAAACATGCTAGAAATGCTCCAATTGAGCTAAATAGCTTATTGTGAGAATATTGCAATTGTCTGACAGAAGTGAAAAATGTAAATTTGCAATTTCAACCAAACATGCTAGAAATGCTCCAATTTAGCTAATTAGCTCATTGTGAGAATATTACAAACGTCTGACAACACTGAAAAATGTAAATTTCCAATTTCAACCAAACATGCTAGAAATGCTCCAATTGAGCTAATTAGCTTATTGTGAGAATATTGCAATTGTCTGACAAAAGTGAAAAAAGTAAATTTCCAATTTCAACCAAACATGCTAGAAATGCTCAAATTGCGCAAATAAGCCTACTGTAAGAATTTTACAAACGTCTGACAAAACTGAAAAATGTAAATTTCCAATTTCAACCAAACATGCTAAAAATGCTCCAATTGAGCTAATTAGCTTATTTTGAGAATATTACAAACGTCTGACAACACTGAAAAATGTAAATTTCTAATTTCAACCAAACATGCAAGAAATGCTGCAAATGAGCTAATTAGCTTATTGAGAGAATATTGCAATTGTCTGACAAAAGTGAAAAATGTAAAATTCCAATTTCGACCAAACATGCTAGAAATGCTCCAATTGAGCTAATTAGCTTATTGTGAGAATATTGCAATTGTCTGACAAAAGTGAAAAATGTAAATTTCCAATTTCAACCAAACATGCTAGAATTGCTCCAATTGAGCTAATTAGCTTACTGTGAGATTATTGCAATTGTCTGACAAAAGTGAAAAATGTAAATTTCCAATTTCAACCAAACATGCTAGAAATGCTCCAATTGAGCTAATTAGCTTATTGAGAGAATATTGCAATTGTCTGACAAAACTGAAAAATGTAAATTTCCAATTTCAACCAAACATGCTAGAAATGCTCCAATTGAGCTAATTAGCTTATTGTGAGAATATTACAAACGTCTGACAAAAGTGAGAAATGTAAATTTCCAATTTCAACCAAACATGCTAGAAATGCTCCAATTGAGCTAATTAGCTTATTGTGAGAATATTACAAACGTCTGACAACACTGAAAAATGTAAATTTCTAATTTCAACCAAACATGCAAGAAATGCTGCAAATGAGCTAATTAGCTTATTGAGAGAATATTGCAATTGTCTGACAAAAGTGAAAAATGTAAATTTCCAATTTCAACCAAACACGCTAGAAATGCTCCAATTGAGCTAATTAGCTTATTGAGAGAATATTGCAATTGTCTGACAAAACTGAAAAATGTAAAATTCCAAATTCAACCAAACATGCTAGAAATGCTCCAATTGAGCTAATTAGCTTATTGTGAGAATATTACAAACGTCTGACAAAAGTGAAAAATGTAAAATTCCAATTTCAACCAAACATGCTATAAATGCTCCAATTGAGCTAATTAGCTTATTGAGAGAATATTGCAATTGTTTGACAAAAGTGAAAAATGTAAATTTCCAATTTCAACCAAACGTGCTAGAAATGCTCCAATTGAGCTAATTAGCTTATTGAGAAAATATTACAAAAGTCGGACAAAAGTGAAAAAGTAAAATTCCAATTTCAACCAAACATGCTAGAAATGTTCCAATTGAGCTAATTAGCTTATTGTGAGAATATTACAAACGTCTGACAAAACTGAAAAATGTAAATTTCCAATTTCAACCAAACATGCTAGAAATGCTCCAATTGAGCTAATTAGCTTATTGTGAGAATATTGCAATTGTCTGACAAAAGTGAAAAAAGTAAATTTCCAATTTCAACCAAACATGCTAGAAATGCTCAAATTGCGCAAATAAGCCTACTGTAAGAATTTTACAAACGTCTGACAAAACTGAAAAATGTAAATTTCCAATTTCAACCAAACATGCTAAAAATGCTCCAATTGAGCTAATTAGCTTATTTTGAGAATATTACAAACGTCTGACAACACTGAAAAATGTAAATTTCTAATTTCAACCAAACATGCAAGAAATGCTGCAAATGAGCTAATTAGCTTATTGAGAGAATATTGCAATTGTCTGACAAAAGTGAAAAATGTAAAATTCCAATTTCAACCAAACATGCTAGAAATGCTTCAATTGAGCTAATTAGCTTATTGTGAGAATATTGCAATTGTCTGACAAAAGTGAAAAATGTAAATTTCCAATTTCAACCAAACATGCTAGAATTGCTCCAATTGAGCTAATTAGCTTACTGTGAGATTATTGCAATTGTCTGACAAAAGTGAAAAATGTAAATTTCCAATTTCAACCAAACATGCTAGAAATGCTCCAATTGAGCTAATTAGCTTATTGAGAGAATATTGCAATTGTCTGACAAAACTGAAAAATGTAAATTTCCAATTTCAACCAAACATGCTAGAAATGCTCCAATTGAGCTAATTAGCTTATTGTGAGAATATTACAAACGTCTGACAAAAGTGAGAAATGTAAATTTCCAATTTCAACCAAACATGCTAGAAATGCTCCAATTGAGCTAATTAGCTTATTGTGAGAATATTACAAACGTCTGACAAAACTGAAAAATGTAAATTTCCAATTTCAACCAAACACGCTAGAAATGCTCCAATTGAGCTAATTAGCTTATTGAGAGAATATTGCAATTGTCTGACAAAACTGAAAAATGTAAAATTCCAAATTCAACCAAACATGCTAGAAATGCTCCAATTGAGCTAATTAGCTTATTGTGAGAATATTACAAACGTCTGACAAAAGTGAAAAATGTAAAATTCCAATTTCAACCAAACATGCTAGAAATGCTCCAATTGAGCTAATTAGCTTATTGAGAGAATATTGCAATTGTTTGACAAAAGTGAAAAATGTAAATTTCCAATTTCAACCAAACGTGCTAGAAATGCTCCAATTGAGCTAATTAGCTTATTGTCAAAATATTACAAAAGTCGGAGAAAAGTGAAAAAGTAAAATTCCAATTTCAACCAAACATGCTAGAAATGCTCCAATTGAGCTAATTAGCTTATTGTGAGAATATTACAAACGTCTGACAAAACTGAAAAATGTAATTTTCCAATTTCAACCAAACATGCTAGAAATGCTCCAATTGAGCTAATTAGCTTATTGTGAGAATATTGCAATTGTCTGACAAAAGTGAAAAATATAAATTTCCAATTTCAACCAAACATGCTTGAAATGCTCTAATTGAGCTAATTAGCTTATTGTGAGCATATTACAAACGACTGACAAACCTGAAAATCGTAAATTTTCAATTTCAACCAAACATGCTAGAAATGCTCCAATTGAGCTAATTAGCTTATTGTGAGAATATTACAAACGTCTGACAACACTGAAAAATGTAAATTTCCAATTTCATCCAAACATGCTAGAAATGCTCCAATTGAGCTAATTAGCTTATTGTGAGAATATTGCAATTGTCTGACAAAAGTGAAAAATGTAAATTTCCAATTTCAACCAAACATGGTAGAAATGCTCAAATTGCGCAAATAAGACTACTGTAAGAAATTTACAAACGTCTGACAAAACTGAAAAATGTAAATTTCCAATTTCAACCAAACATGCTAGAAATGCTCCAATTGAGCTAATTAGCTTATTGTGAGAATATTACAAACGTCTGACAACACTGAAAAATGTAAATTACTAATTTCAACCAAACATGCTAGAAATGCTCCAATTAAGCTAATTAGCTTATTGAGAGAATATTGCAATTGTCTGACAAAAGTGAAAAATGTAAACTTTCAATTTCAACCAAACATGCTAGAAATGCTCCAATTGAGCTAATTAGCTTATTGTGAGAATACTACAAACGTCTGACAAAACTGAAAAATGTAAATTTCCAATTTCAACCAAACATGCTAGAAATGCTCCAATTGAGCTAATTAGCTTATTGTGAGAATATTACAAACGTCTAACAAAATTGAAAAATGTAAATTTCCAATTTCAACCAAACATGCTAGAAATGCTCCAATTGAGCTAATTAGCTTATTGTGAGAATATTGCAATTGTCTGACAAAAGTGAAAAATGTAAATTTCCAATTTCAACCAAACATGGTAGAAATGCTCAAATTGCGCAAATAAGACTACTGTAAGAAATTTACAAACGTCTGACAAAACTGAAAAATGTAAATTTCCAATTTCAACCAAACATGCTAGAAATGCTCCAATTGAGCTAATTAGCTTATTGTGAGAATATTACAAACGTCTGACAACACTGAAAAATGTAAATTTCTAATTTCAACCAAACATGCTAGAAATGCTCCAATTAAGCTAATTAGCTTATTGAGAGAATATTGCAATTGTCTGACAAAAGTGAAAAATGTAAAATTCCAATTTCAACCAAACATGCTAGAAATGCTCCAATTGAGCTAATTAGCTTATTGTGAGAATATTGCAATTGTCTGACAAAAGTGAAAAATGTAAATTTCCAATTTCAACCAAACATGCTAGAATTGCTCCAATTGAGCTAATTAGCTTACTGTGAGATTATTGCAATTGTCTGACAAAAGTGAAAAATGTAAATTTCCAATTTCAACCAAACATGCTAGAAATGCTCCAATTGAGCTAATTAGCTTATTGAGAGAATATTGCAATTGTCTGACAAAACTGAAAAATGTAAATTTCCAATTTCAACCAAACATGCTAGAAATGCTCCAATTGAGCTAATTAGCTTATTGTGAGAATATTACAAACGTCTGACAAAAGTGAGAAATGTAAATTTCCAATTTCAACCAAACATGCTAGAAATGCTCCAATTGAGCTAATTAGCTTATTGTGAGAATATTACAAACGTCTGACAAAACTGAAAAATGTAAATTTCCAATTTCAACCAAACACGCTAGAAATGCTCCAATTGAGCTAATTAGCTTATTGAGAGAATATTGCAATTGTCTGACAAAACTGAAAAATGTAAAATTCCAAATTCAACCAAACATGCTAGAAATGCTCCAATTGAGCTAATTAGCTTATTGTGAGAATATTACAAACGTCTGACAAAAGTGAAAAATGTAAAATTCCAATTTCAACCAAACATGCTAGAAATGCTCCAATTGAGCTAATTAGCTTATTGAGAGAATATTGCAATTGTTTGACAAAAGTGAAAAATGTAAATTTCCAATTTCAACCAAACGTGCTAGAAATGCTCCAATTGAGCTAATTAGCTTATTGTCAAAATATTACAAAAGTCGGAGAAAAGTGAAAAAGTAAAATTCCAATTTCAACCAAACATGCTAGAAATGCTCCAATTGAGCTAATTAGCTTATTGTGAGAATATTACAAACGTCTGACAAAACTGAAAAATGTAATTTTCCAATTTCAACCAAACATGCTAGAAATGCTCCAATTGAGCTAATTAGCTTATTGTGAGAATATTGCAATTGTCTGACAAAAGTGAAAAATATAAATTTCCAATTTCAACCAAACATGCTTGAAATGCTCTAATTGAGCTAATTAGCTTATTGTGAGCATATTACAAACGACTGACAAACCTGAAAATCGTAAATTTTCAATTTCAACCAAACATGCTAGAAATGCTCCAATTGAGCTAATTAGCTTATTGTGAGAATATTACAAACGTCTGACAACACTGAAAAATGTAAATTTCCAATTTCATCCAAACATGCTAGAAATGCTCCAATTGAGCTAATTAGCTTATTGTGAGAATATTGCAATTGTCTGACAAAAGTGAAAAATATAAATTTCCAATTTCAACCAAACATGCTAGAAATGCTCCAATTGAGCTAATTAGCTTATTGTGAGAATACTACAAACGTCTGACAAAACTGAAAAATGTAAATTTCCAATTTCAACCAAACATGCTAGAAATGCTCCAATTGAGCTAATTAGCTTATTGTGAGAATATTACAAACGTCTAACAAAATTGAAAAATGTAAATTTCCAATTTCAACCAAACATGCTAGAAATGCTCCAATTGAGCTAATTAGCTTATTGTGAGAATATTGCAATTGTCTGACAAAAGTGAAAAATGTAAATTTCCAATTTCAACCAAACATGGTAGAAATGCTCAAATTGCGCAAATAAGACTACTGTAAGAAATTTACAAACGTCTGACAAAACTGAAAAATGTAAATTTCCAATTTCAACCAAACATGCTAGAAATGCTCCAATTGAGCTAATTAGCTTATTGTGAGAATATTACAACTGTCTGACAACACTGAAAAATGTAAATTTCTAATTTCAACCAAACATGCTAGAAATGCTCCAATTAAGCTAATTAGCTTATTGAGAGAATATTGCAATTGTCTGACAAAAGTGAAAAATGTAAATTTTCAATTTCAACCAAACATGCTAGAAATGCTCCAATTGAGCTAATTAGCTTATTGTGAGAATACTACAAACGTCTGACAAAACTGAAAAATGTAAATTTCCAATTTCAACCAAACATGCTAGAAATGCTCCAATTGAGCTAATTAGCTTATTGTGAGAATATTACAAACGTCTAACAAAAGTGAAAAATGTAAATTTCGAATTCCAACCAAACATGCTAGAAATGCTCCAATTGAGCTAATTAGCTTATTGTGAGAATATTACAAACGTCTGACAAAACTGAAAAATGTAATTTTCAAATTTCAACCAAACATGCTAGAAATGCTCCAATTGAGCTAATTAGCTTATTGTGAGAATATTGCAATTGTCTGACAAAAGTGAAAAATATAAATTTCCAATTTCAACCAAACATGCTTGAAATGCTCTAATTGAGCTAATTAGCTTATTGTGAGAATATTACAAACGACTGACAAACCTGAAAAATGTAAATTTTCAATTTCAACCAAACATGCTAGAAATGCTCCAATTGAGCTAATTAGCTTATTTTGAGAATATTACAAACGTCTGACAACACTGAAAAATGTAAATTTCTAATTTCAACCAAACATGCAAGAAATGCTGCAAATGAGCTAATTAGCTTATTGAGAGAATATTGCAATTGTCTGACGAAAGCGAAAAATGTAAAATTCCAATTTCAACCAAACATGCTAGAAATGCTCCAATTGAGCTAATTAGCTTATTGTGAGAATATTGCAATTGTCTGACAAAAGTGAAAAATGTAAATTTCCAATTTCAACCAAACATGCTAGAATTGCTCCAATTGAGCTAATTAGCTTACTGTGAGATTATTGCAATTGTCTGACAAAAGTGAAAAATGTAAATTTCCAATTTCAACCAAACATGCTAGAAATGCTCCAATTGAGCTAATTAGCTTATTGAGAGAATATTGCAATTGTCTGACAAAACTGAAAAATGTAAATTTCCAATTTCAACCAAACATGCTAGAAATGCTCCAATTGAGCTAATTAGCTTATTGTGAGAATATTACAAACGTCTGACAAAAGTGAGAAATGTAAATTTCCAATTTCAACCAAACATGCTAGAAATGCTCCAATTGAGCTAATTAGCTTATTGTGAGAATACTACAAACGTCTGACAAAACTGAAAAATGTAAATTTCCAATTTCAACCAAACACGCTAGAAATGCTCCAATTGAGCTAATTAGCTTATTGAGAGAATATTGCAATTGTCTGACAAAACTGAAAAATGTAAAATTCCAAATTCAACCAAACATGCTAGAAATGCTCCAATTGAGCTAATTAGCTTATTGTGAGAATATTACAAACGTCTGACAAAAGTGAAAAATGTAAAATTCCAATTTCAACCAAACATGCTAGAAATGCTCCAATTGAGCTAATTAGCTTATTGAGAGAATATTGCAATTGTTTGACAAAAGTGAAAAATGTAAATTTCCAATTTCAACCAAACGTGCTAGAAATGCTCCAATTGAGCTAATTAGCTTATTGTCAAAATATTACAAAAGTCGGAGAAAAGTGAAAAAGTAAAATTCCAATTTCAACCAAACATGCTAGAAATGCTCCAATTGAGCTAATTAGCTTATTGTGAGAATATTACAAACGTCTGACAAAACTGAAAAATGTAATTTTCCAATTTCAACCAAACATGCTAGAAATGCTCCAATTGAGCTAATTAGCTTATTGTGAGAATATTGCAATTGTCTGACAAAAGTGAAAAATATAAATTTCCAATTTCAACCAAACATGCTTGAAATGCTCTAATTGAGCTAATTAGCTTATTGTGAGCATATTACAAACGACTGACAAACCTGAAAATCGTAAATTTTCAATTTCAACCAAACATGCTAGAAATGCTCCAATTGAGCTAATTAGCTTATTGTGAGAATATTACAAACGTCTGACAACACTGAAAAATGTAAATTTCCAATTTCATCCAAACATGCTAGAAATGCTCCAATTGAGCTAATTAGCTTATTGTGAGAATATTGCAATTGTCTGACAAAAGTGAAAAATGTAAATTTCCAATTTCAACCAAACATGGTAGAAATGCTCAAATTGCGCAAATAAGACTACTGTAAGAAATTTACAAACGTCTGACAAAACTGAAAAATGTAAATTTCCAATTTCAACCAAACATGCTAGAAATGCTCCAATTGAGCTAATTAGCTTATTGTGAGAATATTACAAACGTCTGACAACACTGAAAAATGTAAATTACTAATTTCAACCAAACATGCTAGAAATGCTCCAATTAAGCTAATTAGCTTATTGAGAGAATATTGCAATTGTCTGACAAAAGTGAAAAATGTAAACTTTCAATTTCAACCAAACATGCTAGAAATGCTCCAATTGAGCTAATTAGCTTATTGTGAGAATACTACAAACGTCTGACAAAACTGAAAAATGTAAATTTCCAATTTCAACCAAACATGCTAGAAATGCTCCAATTGAGCTAATTAGCTTATTGTGAGAATATTACAAACGTCTAACAAAATTGAAAAATGTAAATTTCCAATTTCAACCAAACATGCTAGAAATGCTCCAATTGAGCTAATTAGCTTATTGTGAGAATATTGCAATTGTCTGACAAAAGTGAAAAATGTAAATTTCCAATTTCAACCAAACATGGTAGAAATGCTCAAATTGCGCAAATAAGACTACTGTAAGAAATTTACAAACGTCTGACAAAACTGAAAAATGTAAATTTCCAATTTCAACCAAACATGCTAGAAATGCTCCAATTGAGCTAATTAGCTTATTGTGAGAATATTACAAACGTCTGACAACACTGAAAAATGTAAATTTCCAATTTCAACCAAACATGCTAGAAATGCTCCAATTAAGCTAATTAGCTTATTGAGAGAATATTGCAATTGTCTGACAAAAGTGAAAAATGTAAAATTCCAATTTCAACCAAACATGCTAGAAATGCTCCAATTGAGCTAATTAGCTTATTGTGAGAATATTGCAATTGTCTGACAAAAGTGAAAAATGTAAATTTCCAATTTCAACCAAACATGCTAGAATTGCTCCAATTGAGCTAATTAGCTTACTGTGAGATTATTGCAATTGTCTGACAAAAGTGAAAAATGTAAATTTCCAATTTCAACCAAACATGCTAGAAATGCTCCAATTGAGCTAATTAGCTTATTGAGAGAATATTGCAATTGTCTGACAAAACTGAAAAATGTAAATTTCCAATTTCAACCAAACATGCTAGAAATGCTCCAATTGAGCTAATTAGCTTATTGTGAGAATATTACAAACGTCTGACAAAAGTGAGAAATGTAAATTTCCAATTTCAACCAAACATGCTAGAAATGCTCCAATTGAGCTAATTAGCTTATTGTGAGAATATTACAAACGTCTGACAAAACTGAAAAATGTAAATTTCCAATTTCAACCAAACACGCTAGAAATGCTCCAATTGAGCTAATTAGCTTATTGAGAGAATATTGCAATTGTCTGACAAAACTGAAAAATGTAAAATTCCAAATTCAACCAAACATGCTAGAAATGCTCCAATTGAGCTAATTAGCTTATTGTGAGAATATTACAAACGTCTGACAAAAGTGAAAAATGTAAAATTCCAATTTCAACCAAACATGCTAGAAATGCTCCAATTGAGCCAATTAGCTTATTGAGAGAATATTGCAATTGTTTGACAAAACTGAAAAATGTAAATTTCCAATTTCAACCAAACGTGCTAGAAATGCTCCAATTGAGCTAATTAGCTTATTGTCAAAATATTACAAAAGTCGGAGAAAAGTGAAAAAGTAAAATTCCAATTTCAACCAAACATGCTAGAAATGCTCCAATTGAGCTAATTAGCTTATTGTGAGAATATTACAAACGTCTGACAAAACTGAAAAATGTAATTTTCCAATTTCAACCAAACATGCTAGAAATGCTCCAATTGAGCTAATTAGCTTATTGTGAGAATATTGCAATTGTCTGACAAAAGTGAAAAATATAAATTTCCAATTTCAACCAAACATGCTTGAAATGCTCTAATTGAGCTAATTAGCTTATTGTGAGCGTATTACAAACGACTGACAAACCTGAAAATCGTAAATTTTCAATTTCAACCAAACATGCTAGAAATGCTCCAATTGAGCTAATTAGCTTATTGTGAGAATATTACAAACGTCTGACAACACTGAAAAATGTAAATTTCCAATTTCATCCAAACATGCTAGAAATGCTCCAATTGAGCTAATTAGCTTATTGTGAGAATATTGCAATTGTCTGACAAAAGTGAAAAATGTAAATTTCCAATTTCAACCAAACATGGTAGAAATGCTCAAATTGCGCAAATAAGACTACTGTAAGAAATTTACAAACGTCTGACAAAACTGAAAAATGTAAATTTCCAATTTCAACCAAACATGCTAGAAATGCTCCAATTGAGCTAATTAGCTTATTGTGAGAATATTACAAACGTCTGACAACACTGAAAAATGTAAATTACTAATTTCAACCAAACATGCTAGAAATGCTCCAATTAAGCTAATTAGCTTATTGAGAGAATATTGCAATTGTCTGACAAAAGTGAAAAATGTAAACTTTCAATTTCAACCAAACATGCTAGAAATGCTCCAATTGAGCTAATTAGCTTATTGTGAGAATACTACAAACGTCTGACAAAACTGAAAAATGTAATATTCCAATTTCAACCAAACATGCTAGAAATGCTCCAATTGAGGTAATTAGCTTATTGTGAGAATATTACAAACGTCTAACAAAATTGAAAAATGTAAATTTCCAATTTCAACCAAACATGCTAGAAATGCTCCAATTGAGCTAATTAGCTTATTGTGAGAATATTGCAATTGTCTGACAAAAGTGAAAAATGTAAATTTCCAATTTCAACCAAACATGGTAGAAATGCTCAAATTGCGCAAATAAGACTACTGTAAGAAATTTACAAACGTCTGACAAAACTGAAAAATGTAAATTTCCAATTTCAACCAAACATGCTAGAAATGCTCCAATTGAGCTAATTAGCTTATTGTGAGAATATTACAAACGTCTGACAACACTGAAAAATGTAAATTTCTAATTTCAACCAAACATGCTAGAAATGCTCCAATTAAGCTAATTAGCTTATTGAGAGAATATTGCAATTGTCTGACAAAAGTGAAAAATGTAAAATTCCAATTTCAACCAAACATGCTAGAAATGCTCCAATTGAGCTAATTAGCTTATTGTGAGAATATTGCAATTGTCTGACAAAAGTGAAAAATGTAAATTTCCAATTTCAACCAAACATGCTAGAATTGCTCCAATTGAGCTAATTAGCTTACTGTGAGATTATTGCAATTGTCTGACAAAAGTGAAAAATGTAAATTTCCAATTTCAACCAAACATGCTAGAAATGCTCCAATTGAGCTAATTAGCTTATTGAGAGAATATTGCAATTGTCTGACAAAACTGAAAAATGTAAATTTCCAATTTCAACCAAACATGCTAGAAATGCTCCAATTGAGCTAATTAGCTTATTGTGAGAATATTACAAACGTCTGACAAAAGTGAGAAATGTAAATTTCCAATTTCAACCAAACATGCTAGAAATGCTCCAATTGAGCTAATTAGCTTATTGTGAGAATATTACAAACGTCTGACAAAACTGAAAAATGTAAATTTCCAATTTCAACCAAACACGCTAGAAATGCTCCAATTGAGCTAATTAGCTTATTGAGAGAATATTGCAATTGTCTGACAAAACTGAAAAATGTAAAATTCCAAATTCAACCAAACATGCTAGAAATGCTCCAATTGAGCTAATTAGCTTATTGTGAGAATTTTACAAACGTCTGACAAAAGTGAAAAATGTAAAATTCCAATTTCAACCAAACATGCTAGAAATGCTCCAATTGAGCTAATTAGCTTATTGAGAGAATATTGCAATTGTTTGACAAAAGTGAAAAATGTAAATTTCCAATTTCAACCAAACGTGCTAGAAATGCTCCAATTGAGCTAATTAGCTTATTGTCAAAATATTACAAAAGTCGGAGAAAAGTGAAAAAGTAAAATTCCAATTTCAACCAAACATGCTAGAAATGCTCCAATTGAGCTAATTAGCTTATTGTGAGAATATTACAAACGTCTGACAAAACTGAAAAATGTAATTTTCCAATTTCAACCAAACATGCTAGAAATGCTCCAATTGAGCTAATTAGCTTATTGTGAGAATATTGCAATTGTCTTACAAAAGTGAAAAATATAAATTTCCAATTTCAACCAAACATGCTTGAAATGCTCTAATTGAGCTAATTAGCTTATTGTGAGCGTATTACAAACGACTGACAAACCTGAAAATCGTAAATTTTCAATTTCAACCAAACATGCTAGAAATGCTCCAATTGAGCTAATTAGCTTATTGTGAGAATATTACAAACGTCTGACAACACTGAAAAATGTAAATTTCCAATTTCATCCAAACATGCTAGAAATGCTCCAATTGAGCTAATTAGCTTATTGTGAGAATATTGCAATTGTCTGACAAAAGTGAAAAATGTAAATTTCCAATTTCAACCAAACATGGTAGAAATGCTCAAATTGCGCAAATAAGACTACTGTAAGAAATTTACAAACGTCTGACAAAACTGAAAAATGTAAATTTCCAATTTCAACCAAACATGCTAGAAATGCTCCAATTGAGCTAATTAGCTTATTGTGAGAATATTACAAACGTATGACAACACTGAAAAATGTAAATTACTAATTTCAACCAAACATGCTAGAAATGCTCCAATTAAGCTAATTAGCTTATTGAGAGAATATTGCAATTGTCTGACAAAAGTGAAAAATGTAAATTTTCAATTTCAACCAAACATGCTAGAAATGCTCCAATTGAGCTAATTAGCTTATTGTGAGAATACTACAAACGTCTGACAAAACTGAAAAATGTAAATTTCCAATTTCAACCAAACATGCTAGAAATGCTCCAATTGAGCTAATTAGCTTATTGTGAGAATATTACAAACGTCTAACAAAATTGAAAAATGTAAATTTCCAATTTCAACCAAACATGCTAGAAATGCTCCAATTGAGCTAATTAGCTTATTGTGAGAATATTGCAATTGTCTGACAAAAGTGAAAAATGTAAATTTCCAATTTCAACCAAACATGGTAGAAATGCTCAAATTGCGCAAATAAGACTACTGTAAGAAATTTACAAACGTCTGACAAAACTGAAAAATGTAAATTTCCAATTTCAACCAAACATGCTAGAAATGCTCCAATTGAGCTAATTAGCTTATTGTGAGAATATTACAAACGTCTGACAACACTGAAAAATGTAAATTTCTAATTTCAACCAAACATGCTAGAAATGCTCCAATTAAGCTAATTAGCTTATTGAGAGAATATTGCAATTGTCTGACAAAAGTGAAAAATGTAAATTTTCAATTTCAACCAAACATGCTAGAAATGCTCCAATTGAGCTAATTAGCTTATTGTGAGAATACTACAAACGTCTGACAAAACTGAAAAATGTAAATTTCCAATTTCAACCAAACATGCTAGAAATGCTCCAATTGAGCTAATTAGCTTATTGTGAGAATATTACAAACGTCTAACAAAAGTGAAAAATGTAAATTTCGAATTCCAACCAAACATGCTAGAAATGCTCCAATTGAGCTAATTAGCTTATTGTGAGAATATTACAAACGTCTGACAAAACTGAAAAATGTAATTTTCCAATTTCAACCAAACATGCTAGAAATGCTCCAATTGAGCTAATTAGCTTATTGTGAGAATATTGCAATTGTCTGACAAAAGTGAAAAATATAAATTTCCAATTTCAACCAAACATGCTTGAAATGCTCTAATTGAGCTAATTAGCTTATTGTGAGAATATTACAAACGACTGACAAACCTGAAAAATGTAAATTTTCAATTTCAACCAAACATGCTAGAAATGCTCCAATTGAGCTAATTAGCTTATTGTGAGAATATTACAAACGTCTGACAACACTGAAAAATGTAAATTTCCAATTTCATCCAAACATGCTAGAAATGCTCCAATTGAGCTAATTAGCTTATTGTGAGAATATTGCAATTGTCTGACAAAAGTGAAAAATGTAAATTTCCAATTTCAACCAAACATGGTAGAAATGCTCAAATTGCGCAAATAAGACTACTGTAAGAAATTTACAAACGTCTGACAAAACTGAAAAATGTAAATTTCCAATTTCAACCAAACATGCTAGAAATGCTCCAATTGAGCTAATTAGCTTATTGTGAGAATATTACAAACGTCTGACAACACTGAAAAATGTAAACTTCTAATTTCAACCAAACATGCTAGAAATGCTCCAATTAAGCTAATTAGCTTATTGAGAGAATATTGCAATTGTCTGACAAAAGTGAAAAATATAAATTTTCAATTTCAACCAAACATGCTAGAAATGCTCCAATTGAGCTAATTAGCTTATTGTGAGAATATTACAAATGTCTAACAAAAGTGAAAAATGTAAATTTCGAATTCCAACCAAACATGCTAGAAATGCTCCAATTGAGCTAATTAGCTTATTGTGAGAATATTACAAACGTCGGACAAAACTGAAAAATGTAATTTTCCAATTTCAACCAAACATGCTAGAAATGCTCCAATTGAGCTAATTAGCTTATTGTGAGAATATTGCAATTGTCTGACAAAAGTGAAAAATGTAAATTTCCAATTTCAACCAAACATGCTAGAATTGCTCCAATTGAGCTAATTAGCTTACTGTGAGATTATTGCAATTGTTTGACAAAAGTGAAAAATGTAAATTTCCAATTTCAACCAAACATGCTAGAAATGCTCCAATTGAGCTAATTAGCTTATTGAGAGAATATTGCAAATGTCTGACAAAACTGAAAAATGTAAATTTCTAATTTCAACCAAACATGCTAGAAATGCTCCAATTGAGCTAATTAGCTTATTGTGAGAATATTACAAACGTCTGACAAAAGTGAGAAATGTAAATTTCCAATTTCAACCAAACATGCTAGAAATGCTCCAATTGAGCTAATTAGCTTATTGTGAGAATATTACAAACGTCTGACAAAACTGAAAAATGTAAATTTCCAATTTCAACCAAACACGCTAGAAATGCTCCAATTGAGCTAATTAGCTTATTGAGAGAATATTGCAATTGTCTGACAAAACTGAAAAATGTAAAATTCCAAATTCACCCAAACATGCTAGAAATGCTCCAATTGAGCTAATTAGCTTATTGTGAGAATATTACAAACGTCTGACAAAGGTGAAAAATGTAAAATTCCAATTTCAACCAAACATGCTAGAAATGCTCCAATTGAGCTAATTAGCTTACTGAGAGAATATTACAAACGTCTGACAAAACTGAAAAATGTAATTTTCCAATTTCAACCAAACATGCTTGAAATGCTCTAATTGAGCTAATTAGCTTATTGTGAGCATATTACAAACGACTGACAAACCTGAAAATCGTAAATTTTCAATTTCAACCAAACATGCTAGAAATGCTCCAATTGAGCTAATTAGCTTATTGTGAGAATATTACAACTGTCTGACAACACTGAAAAATGTAAATTTCCAATTTCATCCAAACATGCTAGAAATGCTCCAATTGAGCTAATTAGCTTATTGTGAGAATATTGCAATTGTCTGACAAAAGTGAAAAATGTAAATTTCCAATTTCAACCAAACATGGTAGAAATGCTCAAATTGCGCAAATACGACTACTGTAAGAAATTTACAAACGTCTGACAAAACTGAAAAATGTAAATTTCCAATTTCAACCAAACATGCTAGAAATGCTCCAATTGAGCTAATTAGCTTATTGTGAGAATATTACAAACGTCTGACAACACTGAAAAATGTAAATTTCTAATTTCAACCAAACATGCTAGAAATGCTCCAATTAAGCTAATTAGCTTATTGAGAGAATATTGCAATTGTCTGACAAAAGTGAAAAATGTAAATTTTCAATTTCAACCAAACATGCTAGAAATGCTCCAATTGAGCTAATTAGCTTATTGTGAGAATACTACAAACGTCTGACAAAACTGAAAAATGTAAATTTCCAATTTCAACCAAACATGCTAGAAATGCTCCAATTGAGCTAATTAGCTTATTGTGAGAATATTACAAACGTCTAACAAAATTGAAAAATGTAAATTTCCAATTTCAACCAAACATGCTAAAAATGCTCCAATTGAGCTAATTAGCTTATTGTGAGAATATTGCAATTGTCTGACAAAAGTGAAAAATGTAAATTTCCAATTTCAACCAAACATGGTAGAAATGCTCAAATTGCGCAAATAAGACTACTGTAAGAAATTTACAAACGTCTGACAAAAGTGAAAAATGTAAATTTCCAATTTCAACCAAACATGCTAGAAATGCTCCAATTGAGCTAATTAGCTTATTGTGAGAATATTACAAACGTCTGACAACACTGAAAAATGTAAATTTCTAATTTCAACCAAACATGCTAGAAATGCTCCAATTAAGCTAATTAGCTTATTGAGAGAATATTGCAATTGTCTGACAAAAGTGAAAAATGTAAATTTTCAATTTCAACCAAACATGCTAGAAATGCTCCAATTGAGCTAATTAGCTTATTGTGAGAATACTACAAACGTCTGACAAAACTGAAAAATGTAAATTTCCAATTTCAACCAAACATGCTAGAAATGCTCCAATTGAGCTAATTAGCTTATTGTGAGAATATTACAAACGTCTAACAAAAGTGAAAAATGTAAATTTCGAATTCCAACCAAACATGCTAGAAATGCTCCAATTGAGCTAATTAGCTTATTGTGAGAATATTACAAACGTCTGACAAAACTGAAAAATGTAATTTTCCAATTTCAACCAAACATGCTAGAAATGCTCCAATTGAGCTAATTAGCTTATTGTGAGAATATTGCAATTGTCTGACAAAAGTGAAAAATATAAATTTCCAATTTCAACCAAACATGCTTGAAATGCTCTAATTGAGCTAATTAGCTTATTGTGAGAATATTACAAACGACTGACAAACCTGAAAAATGTAAATTTTGAATTTCAACCAAACATGCTAGAAATGCTCCAATTGAGCTAATTAGCTTATTGTGAGAATATTACAAACGTCTGACAACACTGAAAAATGTAAATTTCCAATTTCATCCAAACATGCTAGAAATGCTCCAATTGAGCTAATTAGCTTATTGTGAGAATATTGCAATTGTCTGACAAAAGTGAAAAATGTAAATTTCCAATTTCAACCAAACATGGTAGAAATGCTCAAATTGCGCAAATAAGACTACTGTAAGAAATTTACAAACGTCTGACAAAACTGAAAAATGTAAATTTCCAATTTCAACCAAACATGCTAGAAATGCTCCAATTGAGCTAATTAGCTTATTGTGAGAATATTACAAACGTCTGACAACACTGAAAAATGTAAATTTCTAATTTCAACCAAACATGCTAGAAATGCTCCAATTAAGCTAATTAGCTTATTGAGAGAATATTGCAATTGTCTGACAAAAGTGAAAAATGTAAATTTTCAATTTCAACCAAACATGCTAGAAATGCTCCAATTGAGCTAATTAGCTTATTGTGAGAATATTACAAACGTCTAACAAAAGTGAAAAATGTAAATTTCGAATCCCAACCAAACATGCTAGAAATGCTCCAATTGAACTAATTAGCTTATTGTGAGAATATTACAAACGTCTGACAAAACTGAAAAATGTAATTTTCCAATTTCAACCAATCATGCTAGAAATGCTCCAATTGAGCTAATTAGCTTATTGTGAGAATATTGCAATTGTCTGACAAAAGTGAAAAATATAAATTTCCAATTTCAACCAAACATGCTTGAAATGCTCTAATTGAGCTAATTAGCTTATTGTGAGAATATTACAAACGACTGACAAACCTGAAAAATGTAAATTTTCAATTTCAACCAAACATGCTAGAAATGCTCCAATTGAGCTAATTAGCTTATTGTGAGAATATTACAAACGTCTGACAACACTGAAAAATGTAAATTTCCAATTTTATCCAAACATGCTAGAAATGCTCCAATTGAGCTAATTAGCTTATTGTGAGAATATTGCAATTGTCTGACAAAAGTGAAAAATGTAAATTTCCAATTTCAACCAAACATGGTAGAAATGCTCAAATTGCGCAAATAAGACTACTGTAAGAAATTTACAAACGTCTGACAAAACTGAAAAATGTAAATTTCCAATTTCAACCAAACATGCTAGAAATGCTCCAATTGAGCTAATTAGCTTATTGTGAGAATATTACAAACGTCTGACAACACTGAAAAATGTAAATTTCTAATTTCAACCAAACATGCTAGAAATGCTCCAATTAAGCTAATTAGCTTATTGAGAGAATATTGCAATTGTCTGACAAAAGTGAAAAATGTAAATTTTCAATTTCAACCAAACATGCTAGAAATGCTCCAATTGAGCTAATTAGCTTATTGTGAGAATACTACAAACGTCTGACAAAACTGAAAAATGTAAATTTCCAATTTCAACCAAACATGCTAGAAATGCTCCAATTGAGCTAATTAGCTTATTGTGAGAATATTACAAACGTCTAACAAAATTGAAAAATGTAAATTTCCAATTTCAACCAAACATGCTAGAAATGCTCCAATTGAGCTAATTAGCTTATTGTGAGAATATTGCAATTGTCTGACAAAAGTGAAAAATGTAAATTTCCAATTTCAACCAAACATGGTAAAAATGCTCAAATTGCGCAAATAAGACTACTGTAAGAAATTTACAAACGTCTGACAAAACTGAAAGATGTAAATTTCCAATTTCAACCAAACATGCTAGAAATGCTCCAATTGAGCTAATTAGCTTATTGTGAGAATATTACAAACGTCTGACAACACTGAAAAATGTAAATTTCTAATTTCAACCAAACATGCTAGAAATGCTTCAATTAAGCTAATTAGCTTATTGAGAGAATATTGCAATTGTCTGACAAAAGTGAAAAATGTAAATTTTCAATTTCAACCAAACATGCTAGAAATGCTCCAATTGAGCTAATTAGCTTATTGTGAGAATACTACAAACGTCTGACAAAACTGAAAAATGTAAATTTCCAATTTCAACCAAACATGCTAGAAATGCTCCAATTGAGCTAATTAGCTTATTGTGAGAATATTACAAACGTCTAACAAAATTGAAAAATGTAAATTTCCAATTTCAACCAAACATGCTAGAAATGCTCCAATTGAGCTAATTAGCTTATTGTGAGAATATTGCAATTGTCTGACAGAAGTGAAAAGTGTAAATTTGCAATTTCAACCAAACATGCTAGAAATGCTCCAATTTAGCTAATTAGCTCATTGTGAGAATATTACAAACGTCTGACAACACTGAAAAATGTAAATTTCCAATTTCAACCAAACATGCTAGAAATGCTCCAATTGAGCTAATTAGCTTATTGTGAGAATATTGCAATTGTCTGACAAAAGTGAAAAAAGTAAATTTCCAATTTCAACCAAACATGCTAGAAATGCTCAAATTGCGCAAATAAGCCTACTGTAAGAATTTTACAAACGTCTGACAAAACTGAAAAATGTAAATTTCCAATTTCAACCAAACATGCTAAAAATGCTCCAATTGAGCTAATTAGCTTATTTTGAGAATATTACAAACGTCTGACAACACTGAAAAATGTAAATTTCTAACTTCAACCAAACATGCAAGAAATGCTGCAAATGAGCTAATTAGCTTATTGAGAGAATATTGCAATTGTCTAACAAAAGTGAAAAATGTAAAATTCCAATTTCAACCAAACATGCTAGAATTGCTCCAATTGAGCTAATTAGCTTACTGTGAGATTATTGCAATTGTCTGACAAAAGTGAAAAATGTAAATTTCCAATTTCAACCAAACATGCTAGAAATGCTCCAATTGAGCTAATTAGCTTATTGAGAGAATATTGCAATTGTCTGACAAAACTGAAAAATGTAAATTTCCAATTTCAACCAAACATGCTAGAAATGCTCCAATTGAGCTAATTAGCTTATTGTGAGAATATTACAAACGTCTGACAAAAGTGAGAAATGTAAATTTCCAATTTCAACCAAACATGCTAGAAATGCTCCAATTGAGCTAATTAGCTTATTGTGAGAATATTACAAACGTCTGACAAAAGTGAAAAATGTAAAATTCCAATTTCAACCAAACATGCTAGAAATGCTCCAATTGAGCTAATTAGCTTATTGAGAGAATATTGCAATTGTTTGACAAAAGTGAAAAATGTAAATTTCCAATTTCAACCAAACGTGCTAGAAATGCTCCAATTGAGCTAATTAGCTTATTGTCAAAATATTACAAAAGTCGGACAAAAGTGAAAAAGTAAAATTCCAATTTCAACCAAACATGCTAGAAATGTTCCAATTGAGCTAATTAGCTTATTGTGAGAATATTACAAACGTCTGACAAAACTGAAAAATGTAAATTTCCAATTTCAACCAAACATGCTAGAAATGCTCCAATTGAGCTAA
Source organism: Watersipora subatra (assembly GCF_963576615.1). NCBI lineage: Eukaryota > Metazoa > Bryozoa > Gymnolaemata > Cheilostomatida > Watersiporidae > Watersipora > Watersipora subatra. The sequence continues at coordinate 17,391,267 of NC_088718.1, forward strand.
TTAGCTTATTGTGAGAATATTGCAATTGTCTGACAAAAGTGAAAAATGTAAATTTCCAATTTCAACCAAACATGCTAGAAATGCTCCAATTGAGCTAATTAGCTTATTGTGGGAATATTACAAACGTCTGACAAAAGTGAAAAATGTAAATTTCGAATTTCAACCAAACATGCTAGAAATGCTCCAATTGAGCTAATTAGCTTATTGTGAGAATATTACAAACGTCTGACAAAACTGAAAAATGTAATTTTCCAATTTCAACCAAACATGCTAGAAATGCTCCAATTGAGCTAATTAGCTTATTGTGAGAATATTGCAATTGTCTGACAAAAGTGAAAAATATAAATTTCCAATTTCAACCAAACATGCTTGAAATGCTCTAATTGAGCTAATTAGCTTATTGTGAGAATATTACAAACGACTGACAAACCTGAAAAATGTAAATTTTCAATTTCAACCAAACATGCTAGAAATGCTCCAATTGAGTTAATTAGCTTATTGTGAGAATATTACAAACGTCTGACAACACTGAAAAATGTAAATTTCCAATTTCATCCAAACATGCTAGAAATGCTCCAATTGAGCTAATTAGCTTATTGTGAGAATATTGCAATGGTCTGACAAAAGTGAAAAATGTAAATTTCCAATTTCAACCAAACATGGTAGAAATGCTCAAATTGCGCAAATAAGACTACTGTAAGAAATTTACAAACGTCTGACAAAACTGAAAAATGTAAATTTCCAATTTCAACCAAACATGCTAGAAATGCTCCAATTGAGCTAATTAGCTTATTGTGAGAATATTACAAACGTCTGACAACACTGAAAAATGTAAATTTCTAATTTCAACCAAACATGCTAGAAATGCTCCAATTGAGCTAATTAGCTTATTGTGAGAATACTACAAACGTCTGACAAAACTGAAAAATGTAAATTTCCAATTTCAACCAAACATGCTAGAAATGCTCCAATTGAGCTAATTAGCTTATTGTGAGAATATTACAAAGGTCTAACAAAATTGAAATATGTAAATTTCCAATTTCAACCAAACATGCTAGAAATGCTCCAATTGAGCTAATTAGCTTATTGTGAGAATATTGCAATTGTCTGACAGAAGTGAAAAATGTAAATTTGCAATTTCAACCAAACATGCTAGAAATGCTCCAATTGAGCTAATTAGCTCATTGTGAGAATATTACAAACGTCTGACAACACTGAAAAATGTAAATTTCCAATTTCAACCAAACATGCTAGAAATGCTCCAATTGAGCTAATTAGCTTATTGTGAGAATATTGCAATTGTCTGACAAAAGTGAAAAAAGTAAATTTCCAATTTCAACCAAACATGCTAGTAATGCTCAAATTGCGCAAATAAGCCTACTGTAAGAATATTACAAACGTCTGACAACACTGAAAAATGTAAATTTCTAATTTCAACCAAACATGCTAGAAATGCTGCAAATGAGCTAATTAGCTTATTGAGAGAATATTGCAATTGTCTGACAAAAGTGAAAAATGTAAAATTCCAATTTCAACCAAACATGCTAGAAATGCTCCAATTGAGCTAATTAGCTTATTGTGAGAATATTGCAATTGTCTGACAAAAGTGAAAAATGTAAATTTCCAATTTCAACCAAACATGCTAGAATTGCTCCAATTGAGCTAATTAGCTTACTGTGAGATTATTGCAATTGTCTGACAAAAGTGAAAAATGTAAATTTCCAATTTCAACCAAACATGCTAGAAATGCTCCAATTGAGCTAATTAGCTTATTGTGAGAATATTACAAACGTATAACAAAATTGAAAAATGTAAATTTCCAATTTCAACCAAACATGCTAGAAATGCTCCAATTGAGCTAATTAGCTTATTGTGAGAATATTACAAACGTATAACAAAATTGAAAAATGTAAATTTCCAATTTCAACCAAACATGCTAGAAATGCTCAACTTGCGCAAATAAGCCTACTGTAAGAATTTTACAAACGTCTGACAAAACTGAAAAATGTAAATTTCCAATTTCAACCAAACATGCTAGAAATGCTCCAATTGAGCTAATTAGCTTATTGTGAGAATATTACAAACGTCTGACAATAGTGAAAAATGTAAATTTCCAATTTCAACCAAACATGCTAGAAATGCTCCAATTGAGCTAATTAGCTTATTGTGAGAATATTACAAACGTATAACAAAATTGAAAAATGTAAATTTCCAATTTCAACCAAACATGCTAGAAATGCTCCAATTGAGCTAATTAGCTTATTGTGAGAATATTGCAATTGTCTGACAAAATTGAAAAATGTAAAATTCCAATTTCAACCGAAGATGCTAGAAATGCTCCAATTGAGCTAATTAGCTTATTGTGAGAATATTACAAACGTCTGACAACACTGAAAAATGTAAATTTCCAATTTCAACCAAACATGCTAGAAATGCTCCAATTGAGCTAATTAGCTTGTTGTTAGAATATTGCAATTGTCTGACAAAAGTGAGAAATGTAAATTTCCAATTTCAACCAAACATGCTAGAAATGCTCCAATTGAGCTAATTAGCTTATTGTGAGAATACTACAAACGTCTGACTACACTGAAAAATGTAAATTTCCAATTTCAACCAAACATGCTAGAAATGCTCCAATTGAGCTAATTAGCTTATTGTGAGAATATTACAAACGTCTGACAACACTGAAAAATGTAAATTTCTAATTTCAACCAAACATGGTAGAAATGCTCCAAATGAGCTAATTAGCTTATTGAGAGAATATTGCAATTGTCTGACAAAAGCGAAAAAAGTAAATTTCCAATTTCAACCAAACTTATTGAGAGGATATTGCAACTGTCTGACAAAACTGAAAAATGTAAATTTCCAATTTCAACCAAACATGCTAGAAATGCTCCAATTGAGCTAATTAGCTTATTGTGAGAATATTACAAACGTCTGACAAAAGTGAAAATGTAAATTTCCAATTTCAACCAAACATGCTAGAAATGCTCCAATTGAGCTAATTAGCTTATTGTGAGAATATTACAAACGTCTGACAACACTGAAAAATGTAAATTTCTAATTTCAACCAAACATGCTAGAAATGCTCCAAATGAGCTAATTAGCTTATTGAGAGAATATTGCAATTGTCTGACAAAAGTGAAAAAAGTAAATTTCCAATTTCAACCAAACATGCTAGAAATGCTCAAATTGCGCAAATAAGCCTACTGTAAGAATTTTACAAACGTCTGACAAAACTGAATAATGTAAATTTCCAATTTCAACCAAACATGCTAAAAATGCTCCAATTGAGCTAATTAGCTTATTGTGAGAATATTACAAACGTCTGACAACACTGAAAAATGTAAATTTCTAATTTCAACCAAACATGCTAGAAATGCTCCAATTGAGCTAATTAGCTTATTGAGAGAATATTGCAATTGTCTGACAAAAGTGAAAAATGTAAATTTCCAATTTCAACCAAACATGCTAGAAATGCTCCAATTGAGCTAATTAGCTTATTGTGAGAATATTGCAATTGTCTGACAAAAGTGAAAAATGTGAATTTCCAATTTCAACCAAACATGCTAGAATTGCTCCAATTGAGCTAATTAGCTTATTGTAAGAATATTGTAATTGTCTGACAAAAGTGAAAAATGTAAATTTCCAATTTCAACCAAACATGCTAGAAATGCTCCAATTGAGCTAATTAGCTTATTGTGAGAATATTACAAACGTCTGACAACACTGAAAAATGTAAATTTCCAATTTCAACCGAAGATGCTAGAAATGCTCCAATTGAGCTAATTAGCTTATTGTAAGAATATTGTAATTGTCTGACAAAAGTGAAAAATGTAAATTTCCAATTTCAACCAAACACGCTAGAAATGCTCAACTTGCGCAAATAAGCCTATTGTAAAAATTTTACAAACGTCTGACAAAACTGAAAAATGTAAATTTCCAATTTCAACCAAACATGCTAGAAATGCTCCAATTGAGCTAATTAGCTTATTGTGAGAATATTACAAACGTCTAACAAAATTGAAAAATGTAAATTTCCAATTTCAACCAAACACGCTAGAAATGCTCCAATTGAGCTAATTAGCTTATTGTGAGAATATTGCAATTGTCTGACAAAAGTGAAAAATGTAAATTTCCAATTTCAACCAAACATGCTAGAAATGCTCCAATTGAGCTAATTAGCTTATTGTGAGAATATTACAAACATCTGACAACACTGAAAAATGTAAATTTCCAATTTCAACCAAACATGCTAGAAATGCTCCAATTGAGCTAATTAGCTTATTGTGAGAATATTGCAATTGTCTGACAAAAGTGAAAAATGTAAATTTCCAATTTCAACCAAACATGCTAGAAATGCTCAAATTGCGCAAATAAGCCTACTGTAAGAATTTTACAAACGTCTGACAAAACTGAAAAATGTAAATTTCCAATTTCAACCAAACATGCTAGAAATGCTCCAATTGAGCTAATTAGCTTATTGTGAGAATATTACAAACGTCTGACAACACTGAAAAATGTAAATTTCCAATTTCAACCGAAGATGCTAGAAATGCTCCAATTGAGCTAATTCGCTTATTGTAAGAATATTGTAATTGTCTGACAAAAGTGAAAAATGTAAATTTCCAATTTCAACCAAACACGCTAGAAATGCTCAACTTGCGCAAATAAGCCTATTGTAAAAATTTTACAAACGTCTGACAAAACTGAAAAATGTAAATTTCCAATTTCAACCAAACATGCTAGAAATGCTCCAATTGAGCTAATTAGCTTATTGTGAGAATATTACAAACGTCTAACAAAATTGAAAAATGTAAATTTCCAATTTCAACCAAACACGCTAGAAATGCTCCAATTGAGCTAATTAGCTTATTGTGAGAATATTGCAATTGTCTGACAAAAGTGAAAAATGTAAATTTCCAATTTCAACCAAACATGCTAGAAATGCTCCAATTGAGCTAATTAGCTTATTGTGAGAATATTACAAACGTCTGACAACACTGAAAAATGTAAATTTCCAATTTCAACCAAACATGCTAGAAATGCTCCAATTGAGCTAATTAGCTTATTGTGAGAATATTGCAATTGTCTGACAAAAGTGAAAAATGTAAATTTCCAATTTCAACCAAACATGCTAGAAATGCTCAAATTGCGCAAATAAGCCTACTGTAAGAATTTTACAAACGTCTGACAAAACTGAAAAATGTAAATTTCCAATTTCAACCAAACATGCTAGAAATGCTCCAATTGAGCTAATTAGCTTATTGTGAGAATATTGCAATTGTCTGACAAAAGTGAAAAATGTAAATTTCCAATTTCAACCAAACATGCTAGAAATGCTCCAATTGAGCTAATTAGCTTATTGTGAGAATATTACAAACGTCTGACAACACTGAAAAATGTAAACTTCCAATTTCAACCAAACATGCTAGAAATGCTCCAATTGAGTTAATTAGCTTATTGAGAGAATATTGCAATTGTTTGACAAAAGTGAAAAATGTAAATTTCCAATTTCAACCAAACGTGCTAGAAATGCTCCAATTGAGCTGATTAGCTTATTGTCAAAATATTACAAACGTCTGACAACACTGAAAAATGTAAATTTCCAATTTTAACCAAACATGCTAGAAATGCTTCAATTGTGCTAATTAGCTTATTGTGAGAATATTGCAATTGTCTGACAAAAGTGAAAAATTTAAATTTCCAATTTCAACCAAACGTGCTAGAAATGCTCCAATTGAGCTGATTAGCTTATTGTCAAAATATTACAAACGTCGGACAAAAGTGAAAAATGTAAATTTCCAATTTCAACCAAACATGCTAGAAATGCTCCAATTGAGCTAATTAGCTTATTGTGAGAATATTACAAAGGTCTGACAAAATGGAAAAATGTAAATTTCCAATTTCAACCAAACATGCTAGAAATGCTCCAATTGAGCTAATTAGCTTATTGTGGGAATATTACAAACGTCTGACAAAAGTGAAAAATGTAAATTTCCAATTTCAACCAAACATGCTAGAAATGCTCCAATTGAGCTAATTAGCTTATTGTGAGAATATTACAAACGTCTGACAATAGTGAAAAATGTAAATTTCCAATTTCAACCAAACATGCTAGAAATGCTCCAATTGAGCTAATTAGCTTATTGTGAGAATATTACAAACGTATAACAAAATTGAAAAATGTAAATTTCCAATTTCAACCAAACATGCTAGAAATGCTCCAATTGAGCTAATTAGCTTATTGTGAGAATATTGCAATTGACTGACAAAAGTGAAAAATGTAAATTTCCAATTTCAACCGAAGATGCTAGAAATGCTCCAATTGAGCTAATTAGCTTATTGTGAGAATATTACAAACGTCTGACAACACTGAAAAATGTAAATTTCCAATTTCAACCAAACATGCTAGAAATGCTCCAATTGAGCTAATTAGCTCATTGAGAGAATATTGCAATTTTCTGACAAAAGTGAAAAATGTAAATTTCCAATTTCAACCAAACATGCTAGAAATGCTCCAATTGAGCTAATTAGCTTGTTGTTAGAATATTGCAATTGTCTGACAAAAGTGAGAAACGTAAATTTCCAATTTCAACCAAACATGCTAGAAATGCTCCAATTGAGCTAATTAGCTTATTGTGAGAATACTACAAACGTCTGACTACACTGAAAAATGTAAATTTCCAATTTCAACCAAACATGCTAGAAATGCTCCAATTGAGCTAATTAGCTTATTGTGAGAATATTACAAACGTCTGACAACACTGAAAAATGTAAATTTCTAATTTCAACCAAACATGGTAGAAATGCTCCAAATGAGCTAATTAGCTTATTGAGAGAATATTGCAATTGTCTGACAAAAGCGAAAAAAGTAAATTTCCAATTTCAACCAAACTTATTGAGAGGATATTGCAACTGTCTGACAAAACTGAAAAATGTAAATTTCCAATTTCAACCAAACATGCTAGAAATGCTCCAATTGAGCTAATTAGCTTATTGTGAGAATATTACAAACGTCTGACAAAAGTGAAAATGTAAATTTCCAATTTCAACCAAACATGCTAGAAATGCTCCAATTGAGCTAATTAGCTTATTGTGAGAATATTACAAACGTCTGACAACACTGAAAAATGTAAATTTCTAATTTCAACCAAACATGCTAGAAATGCTCCAAATGAGCTAATTAGCTTATTGAGAGAATATTGCAATTGTCTGACAAAAGTGAAAAAAGTAAATTTCCAATTTCAACCAAACATGCTAGAAATGCTCAAATTGCGCAAATAAGCCTACTGTAAGAATTTTACAAACGTCTGACAAAACTGAATAATGTAAATTTCCAATTTCAACCAAACATGCTAAAAATGCTCCAATTGAGCTAATTAGCTTATTGTGAGAATATTGCAAACATCTGACAACACTGAAAAATGTAAATTTCTAATTTCAACCAAACATGCTAGAAATGCTCCAATTGAGCTAATTAGCTTATTGAGAGAATATTGCAATTGTCTGACAAAAGTGAAAAATGTAAATTTCCAATTTCAACCAAACATGCTAGAAATGCTCCAATTGAGCTAATTAGCTTATTGTGAGAATATTGCAATTGTCTGACAAAAGTGAAAAATGTGAATTTCCAATTTCAACCAAACATGCTAGAATTGCTCCAATTGAGCTAATTAGCTTATTGTAAGAATATTGTAATTGTCTGACAAAAGTGAAAAATGTAAATTTCCAATTTTAACCAAACATGCTAGAAATGCTCCAATTGAGCTAATTAGCTTATTGTGAGAATATTACAAACGTCTGACAACACTGAAAAATGTAAATTTCCAATTTCAACCGAAGATGCTAGAAATGCTCCAATTGAGCTAATTAGCTTATTGTAAGAATATTGTAATTGTCTGACAAAAGTGAAAAATGTAAATTTCCAATTTCAACCAAACACGCTAGAAATGCTCAACTTGCGCAAATAAGCCTATTGTAAAAATTTTACAAACGTCTGACAAAACTGAAAAATGTAAATTTCCAATTTCAACCAAACATGCTAGAAATGCTCCAATTGAGCTAATTAGCTTATTGTGAGAATATTACAAACGTCTAACAAAATTGAAAAATGTAAATTTCCAATTTCAACCAAACACGCTAGAAATGCTCCAATTGAGCTAATTAGCTTATTGTGAGAATATTGCAATTGTCTGACAAAAGTGAAAAATGTAAATTTCCAATTTCAACCAAACATGCTAGAAATGCTCCAATTGAGCTAATTAGCTTATTGTGAGAATATTACAAACGTCTGACAACACTGAAAAATGTAAATTTCCAATTTCAACCAAACATGCTAGAAATGCTCCAATTGAGCTAATTAGCTTATTGTGAGAATATTGCAATTGTCTGACAAAAGTGAAAAATGTAAATTTCCAATTTCAACCAAACATGCTAGAAATGCTCCAATTGAGCTAATTAGCTTATTGTGAGAATATTGCAATTGTCTGACAAAAGTGAAAAATGTAAATTTCCAATTTCAACCAAACATGCTAGAAATGCTCAAATTGCGCAAATAAGCCTACTGTAAGAATTTTACAAACGTCTGACAAAACTGAAAAATGTAAATTTCCAATTTCAACCAAACATGCTAGAAATGCTCCAATTGAGCTAATTAGCTTATTGTGAGAATATTGCAATTGTCTGACAAAAGTGAAAAATGTAAATTTCCAATTTCAACCAAACATGCTAGAAATGCTCCAATTGAGCTAATTAGCTTATTGTGAGAATATTACAAACGTCTGACAACACTGAAAAATGTAAACTTCCAATTTCAACCAAACATGCTAGAAATGCTCCAATTGAGCTAATTAGCTTATTGAGAGAATATTGCAATTGTTTGACAAAAGTGAAAAATGTAAATTTCCAATTTCAACCAAACGTGCTAGAAATGCTCCAATTGAGCTGATTAGCTTATTGTCAAAATATTACAAACGTCTGACAACACTGAAAAATGTAAATTTCCAATTTTAACCAAACATGCTAGAAATGCTCCAATTGTGCTAATTAGCTTATTGTGAGAATATTGCAATTGTCTGACAAAAGTGAAAAATTTAAATTTCCAATTTCAACCAAACGTGCTAGAAATGCTCCAATTGAGCTGATTAGCTTATTGTCAAAATATTACAAACGTCGGACAAAAGTGAAAAATGTAAATTTCCAATTTCAACCAAACATGCTAGAAATGCTCCAATTGAGCTAATTAGCTTATTGTGAGAATATTACAAACGTCTGACAAAATGGAAAAATGTAAATTTCCAATTTCAACCAAACATGCTAGAAATGCTCCAATTGAGCTAATTAGCTTATTGTGGGAATATTACAAACGTCTGACAAAAGTGAAAAATGTAAATTTCAAATTTCAACCAAACATGCTAGAAATGCTCCAATTGAGCTAATTAGCTTATTGTGAGAATATTACAAACGTCTGACAAAACTGAAAAATGTAATTTTCCAATTTTAACCAAACATGCTAGAAATGCTCCAATTGTGCTAATTAGCTTATTGTGAGAATATTGCAATTGTCTGACAAAAGTGAAAAATGTAAATTTCCAATTTCAACCAAACATGCTAGAAATGCTCCAATTGAGCTAATTAGCTTATTGAAAAAATATTGAAATTGTCTGACAAAAGTGAAAAATGTAAATTTCCAATTTCAACCAAACATGCTAGAAATGCTCCAATTGAGCTAATTAGCTTATTGTGAGAATATTACAAACGTCTGACAAAACTGAAAAATGTAATTTTCCAATTTCAACCAAACATGCTAGAAATGCTCCAATTGTGCTAATTAGCTTATTGTGAGAATATTGCAATTGTCTGACAAAAGTGAAAAATGTAAATTTCCAATTTCAACCAAACATGCTAGAAATGCTCCAATTGAGCTAATTAGCTTATTGAAAAAATATTGAAATTGTCTGACAAAAGTGAAAAATGTAAATTTCCAATTTCAACCAAACATGCTTGAAATGCTCTAATTGAGCTAATTAGCTTATTGTGAGAATATTACAAAGGACTGACAAAAGTGAAAAATGTGAATTTTCAATTTCAACCAAACATGCTAGAAATGCTCCAATTGAACTAATTAGCTTTTTGTGAGAATATTACAAACGTCTGACAACACTCAAAAATGTAAATTTCTAATTTCAACCAAACATGCTAGAAATGCTCAAATTAAGCTAATTAGCTTATTGAGAGAATATTGCAATTGTCTGACAAAAGTGAAAAATGTAATTTTCCAATTTCAACCAAAGATGCTAGAAATGCTTCAATTGAGCTAATTAGCTTATTGTGAGAATATTGCAATTGTCTGACAAAAGTGAAAAATGTAAATTTCCAATTTCAACCAAACATGCTAGAAATGCTCCAATTGAGCTAATTAGCTTAATGTGAGAATACTACAAACGTCTGACAAAACTGAAAAATGTAAATTTCCAATTTCAACCAAACATGCTAGAAATGCTCCAATTGAGCTAATTAGCTTATTGTGAGAATATTGCAATTGTCTGACAAAAGTGAAAAATGTAAATTTCCAATTTCAACCAAACATGCTTGAAATGCTCTAATTGAGCTAATTAGCTTATTGTGAGAGTATTACAAGCGTCTGACAAAACTGAAAAATGTAAATTTCCAATTTCAACCAAACATGCTAGAAATGCTCCAATTGAGCTAATTAGCTTATTGTGAGAATATTACAAACGTCTGACAACACTGAAAAATGTAAATTTCCAATTTCAACCAAACATGCTAGAAATGCTCCAATTGAGCTAATTAGCTTATTGTGAGAATATTGCAATTGTCTGACAAAAGTGAAAAATGTAAATTTCCAATTTCAACCAAACATGCTAGAAATGCTCAAATTGCGCAAATAAGCCTACTGTAAGAATTTTACAAACGTCTGACAAAACTGAAAAATGTAAATTTCCAATTTCAACCAAACATGCTAGAAATGCTCCAATTGAGCTAATTAGCTTATTGTGAGAATATTACAAACGTCTGACAAAACTGAAAAATGTAGATTTCCAATTTCAACCAAACATGCTAGAAATGCTCCAATTGAGCTAATTAGCTTATTGTGAGAATATTACAAACGTCTGACAAAACTGAAAAATGTAAATTTCCAATTTCAACCAAACATGCTAGAAATGCTCCGATTGAGCTAATTAGCTTACTGTGAGATTATTGCAATTGTCTGACAAAAGTGAAAAATGTCAATTTCCAATTTCAACCAAACATGCTAGAAATGCTCCAATTGAGCTAATTAGCTTATTGTGAGAATATTGCAATTGTCTGACAAAATTGAAAAATGTAAATTTCCAATTTCAACCAAACATGCTAGAAATGCTCCAATTGAGCTAATTAGCTTATTGTGAGAATATTACAAACGTCTGACACCAGTGAAAAATGTATATTTCCAATTTCAACCGAACATGCTAGAATTGCTCCAATTGAGCTAATTTGCTTATTGTGAGAATATTACAAACGTCTAACAAAATTGAAAAATGTAAATTTCCAATTTCAACCAAACATGCTAGAAATGCTCCAATTGAGCTAATTAGCTTATTGTGAGAATATTGCAATTGTCTGACAGAAGTGAAAAATGTAAATTTGCAATTTCAACCAAACACGCTAGAAATGCTCCAATTGAGCTAATTAGCTTATTGTGAGAATATTGCAATTGTCTGACAAAAGTGAAAAAAGTAAATTTCCAATTTCAACCAAACATGCTAGAAATGCTCAAATTGCGCAAATAAGCCTACTGTAAGAATTTTACAAACGTCTGACAAAACTGAAAAATGTAAATTTCCAATTTCAACCAAACATGTTAAAAATGCTCCAATTGAGCTAATTAGCTTATTGTGAGAATATTACAAACGTCTGACACCAGTGAAAAATGTATATTTCCAATTTCAACCGAACATGCTAGAATTGCTCCAATTGAGCTAATTAGCTTATTGTGAGATTATTGCAATTGTCTGACAAAAGTGAAAAATGTCAATTTCCAATTTCAACCAAACATGCTAGAAATGCTCCAAATGAGCTAATTAGCTAATTGAGAGAATATTGCAATTGTCTGACAAAAGTGAAAAATGTAAATTTCCAATTTCAACCAAACATGCTAGAAATGCTCCAAATGAGCTAATTAGCTTATTGAGAGAATATTGCAATTGTCTGACAAAAGTGAAAAATGTAAATTTCCAATTTCAACCAAACATGCTAGAAATGCTCCAATTGAGCTAATTAGCTCATTGTGAGAATATTGCAATTGTATGACAAAAGTGAAAAATGTAAATTTCCAATTTCAACCAAACATGCTAGAATTGCTCCAATTGAGCTAATTAGCTTAATGTGAGATTATTGCAATTGTCTGACAAAAGTGAAAAATGTCAATTTCCAATTTCAACCAAACATGCTAGAAATGCTCCAATTGAGCTAATTAGCTTATTGTGAGAATATTACAAACGTCTGACAAAAGTGAAAAATTTAAATTTCCAATTTCAACCAAACATGCTAGAAATGCTCCAATTGAGCTAATTAGCTTATTGTGAGAATATTGCAATTGTCTGACAGAAGTGAAAAATGTAAATTTGCAATTTCAACCAAACATGCTAGAAATGCTCCAATTGAGCTAATTAGCTTATTGTGAGAATATCGCAATTGTCTGACAAAAGTGAAAAAAGTAAATTTCCAATTTCAACCAAACATGCTAGAAATGCTCAAATTGCGCAAATAAGCCTACTGTAAGAATTTTACAAACGTCTGACAAAACTGAAAAATGTAAATTTCCAATTTCAACCAAACATGCTAAAAATGCTCCAATTGAGCTAATTAGCTTATTGTGAGAATATTACAAACGTCTGACAACACTGAAAAATGTAAATTTCAAATTTCAACCAAACATGCTAGAAATGCTCCAAATGAGCTAATTAGCTTATTGAGAGAATATTGCAATTGTCTGACAAAAGTGAAAAATGTAAATTTCCAATTTCAACCAAACATGCTAGAAATGCTCCAATTGAGCTAATTAGCTCATTGTGAGAATATTGCAATTGTCTGACAAAAGTGAAAAATGTAAATTTCCAATTTCAACCAAACATGCTAGAATTGCTCCAATTGAGCTAATTAGCTTACTGTGAGATTATTGCAATTGTCTGACAAAAGTGAAAAATGTCAATTTCCAATTTCAACCAAACATGTTAGAAATGCTCCAATTGAGCTAATTAGCTTATTGTGAGAATATTACAAACGTCTGACAACACTGAAAAATGTAAATTTCCAATTTCAACCGAAGATGCTAGAAATGCTCCAATTGTGCTAATTAGCTTATTATGAGAATATTGCAATTGTCTGACAAAAGTGAAAAATGTAAATTTCCAATTTCAACCAAACGTGCTAGAAATGCTCCAAATGAGCTAATTAGCTTATTGTGAGAATATTACAAACGTCTGACAGAAGTGAAAAATGTAAATTTCCAATTTCAACCAAACATGCTAGAAATGCTCCAATTGAGCTAATTAGCTTATTGAGAGAATATTGCAATTGTTTGACAAAAGTGAAAAATGTAAATTTCCAATTTCAACCAAACATGCTAGAAATGCTCCAATTGAGCTAATTAGCTTATTGAGAGAATATTGCAATTGTTTGACAAAAGTGAAAAATGTAAATTTCCAATTTCAACCAAACGTGCTAGAAATGCTCCAATTGAGCTAATTAGGTTATTGTGAGAATATTACAAACGTCTGACAAAAGTGAAAAATGTAAATTCCCAATTTCAACCAAACATGCTAGAAATGCTCCAATTGAGCTAATTAGCTTATTGTGAGAATATTGCAATTGTCTGACAAAAGTGAAAAATGTAAATTTCCAATTTCAACCAAACATGCTAGAAATGCTCCAATTGAGCTAATTAGCTTATTGTGAGAATATTACAAACGTCTAACAAAATTGAAAAATGTAAATTTCCAATTTCAACCAAACATGCTAGAAATGCTCCAATTGAGCTAATTAGCTTATTGTGAGAATATTGCAATTGTCTGACAGAAGTGAAAAATGTAACTATGCAATTTCAACCAAACATGCTAGAAATCCTCCAATTTAGCTAATTAGCTTATTGTGAGAATATTACAAACGTCTGACAACACTGAAAAATGTAAATTTCCAATTTCAACCAAACATGCTAGAAATGCTCCAATTGGGCTAATTAGCTTATTGTGAGAATATTGCAATTGTCTGACAAAAGTGAAAAAAGTAAATTTCCAATTTCAACCAAACATGCTAGAAATGCTCAAATTGCGCAAATAAGCCTACTGTAAGAATTTTAGAAACGTCTGACAAAACTGAAAAATGTAAATTTCCAATTTCAACCAAACATGCTAAAAATGCTCCAATTGAGCTAATTAGCTTATTGTGAGAATATTACAAACGTCTGACAACACTGAAAAATGTAAATTTCTAATTTCAACCAAACATGCTAGAAATGCTCCAAATGAGCTAATTAGCTTATTGAGAGAATATTGCAATTGTCTGACAAAAGTGAAAAATGTAAATTTCCAATTTCAACCAAACATGCTAGAAATGCTCCAATTGAGCTAATTAGCTTATTGTGAGAATATTGCAATTGTCTGACAAAAGTGAAAAATGTAAATTTCCAATTTCAACCAAACATGCTAGAATTGCTCCAATTGAGCTAATTAGCTTACTGTGAGATTATTGCAATTGTCTGACAAAAGTGAAAAATGTAAATTTCCAATTTCAACCAAACATGCTAGAAATGCTCCAATTGAGCTAATTAGCTTATTGTGAGAATATTACAAACGTCTGACAGAAGTGAAAAATGTAAATTTCCAATTTCAACCAAACATGCTAGAAATGCTCCAATTGAGCTAATTAGCTTATTGAGAGAATATTGCAATTGTTTGACAAAAGTGAAAAATGTAAATTTCCAATTTCAACCAAACATGCTAGAAATGCTCCAATTGAGCTAATTAGCTTATTGAGAGAATATTGCAATTGTTTGACAAAAGTGAAAAATGTAAATTTCCAATTTCAACCAAACGTGCTAGAAATGCTCCAATTGAGCTAATTAGCTTATTGTGAGAATATTACAAACGTCTGACAAAAGTGAAAAATGTAAATTTCCAATTTCAACCAAACATGCTAGAAATGCTCCAATTGAGCTAATTAGCTTATTGTGAGAATATTGCAATTGTCTGACAAAAGTGAAAAATGTAAATTTCCAATTTCAACCAAACATGTTAGAAATGCTCCAATTGAGCTAATTAGCTTATTGTGAGAATATTACAAACGTCTGACAACACTGAAAAATGTAAATTTCCAAATTCAACCAAACATGCTAGAAATGCTCCAATTGAGCTAATTAGCTTATTGTGAGAATATTGCAATTGTCTGACAAAAGTGAAAAAAGTAAATTTCCAATTTCAACCAAACATGCTAGAAATGCTCAAATGGCGCAAATAAGCCTACTGTAAGAATTTTACAAACGTCTGACAAAATTGAAAAATGTAAATTTCCAATTTCAACCAAACATGCTAGAAATGCTCCAATTGAGCTAATTAGCTTATTGTGAGAATATTGCAAACGTCTGACAACACTGAAAAATGTAAATTTCCAATTTCAACCAAACATGCTAGAAATGCTCCAATTGAGCTAATTAGCTTATTGTGAGAATATTACAAACGTCTGACAAAACTGAAAAATGTAAATTTCCAATTTCAACCAAACATGCTAGAAATGCTCCAATTGAGCTAATTAGCTTATTGAGAAAATATTGCAATCGTCTGACAAAAGTGAAAAATGTAAATTTCCAATTTCAACCAAACATGCTAGAAATGCTCCAATTGAGCTAATTAGGTTATTGAGAGAATATTGCAATTGTTTGACAAAAGTGAAAAATGTAAATTTCCAATTTCAACCAAACGTGCTAGAAATGCTCCAATTGAGCTAATTAGCTTATTGTGAGAATATTACAAACGTCTGACAAAAGTGAAAAATGTAAATTTCCAATTTCAACCAAACATGCTAGAAATGCTCCAATTGAGCTAATTAGCTTATTGTGAGAATATTGCAATTGTCTGACAAAAGTGAAAAATGTAAACTTCCAATTTCAACCAAACATGCCAGAAATGCTCCAATTGAGCTAATTAGCTTATTGTGAGAATATTACAAACGTCTAACAAAATTGAAAAATTTAAATTTCCAATTTCAACCAAACATGCTAGAAATGCTCCAATTGAGCTAATTAGCTTATTGTGAGAATATTGCAATTGTCTGACAGAAGTGAAAAATGTAAATTTCCAATTTCAACCAAACATGCTAGAAATGCTCCAATTGAGCTAATTAGCTTATTGTGAGAATATTACAAACGTCTGACAACACTGAAAAATGTAAATTTCCAATTTCAACCAAACATGCTAGAAATGCTCCAATTGAGCTAATTAGCTTATTGTGAGAATATTGCAATTGTCTGACAAAAGTGAAAATAGTAAATTTCCAATTTCAACCAAACATGCTAGAAATGCTCAAATTGCGCAAATAAGCCTACTGTAAGAATTTTACAAACGTCTGACAAAACTGAAAAATGTAAATTTCCAATTTCAACCAAACATGCTAAAAATGCTCCAATTGAGCTAATTAGCTTATTTTGAGAATATTACAAACGTCTGACAACATTGAAAAATGTAAATTTCTAATTTCAACCAAACATGCAAGAAATGCTGCAAATGAGCTAATTAGCTTATTGAGAGAATATTACAAACGTCTGACAAAACTGAAAAATGTAAATTTCCAATTTCAACCAAACATGCTAGAAATGCTCAAATTGCGCAAATAAGCCTACTGTAAGAATTTTACAAACGTCTGACAAAACTGAATAATGTAAATTTCCAATTTCAACCAAACATGCTAAAAATGCTCCAATTGAGCTAATTAGCTTATTGTGAGAATATTACAAACGTCTGACAACACTGAAAAATGTAAATTTCTAATTTCAACCAAACATGCTAGAAATGCTGCAAATGAGCTATTTAGCTTATTGAGAGAATATTGCAATTGTCTGACAAAAGTGAAAAATGTAAATTTCCAATTTCAACCAAACATGCTAGAAATGCTCCAATTGAGCTAAGTAGCTTATTGTGAGAATATTGCAATTGTCTGACAAAAGTGAAAAATGTAAATTTCCAATTTCAACCAAACATGCTAGAATTGCTCCAATTGAGCTAATTAGCTTACTGTGAGATTATTGCAATTGTCTGACAAAAGTGAAAAATGTCAATTTCCAATTTCAACCAAACATGCTAGAAATGCTCCAATTGAGCTAATTAGCTTATTGTGAGAATATTGCAATTGTCTGACAAAAGTGAAAAATGTAAAATTCCAATTTCAACCGAAGATGCTAGAAATGCTCCAATTGAGCTAATTAGCTTATTGTGAGAATATTACAAACGTCTGACAACACTGAAAAATGTAAATTTCCAATTTCAACCAAACATGCTAGAAATGCTCCAATTGAGCTAATTAGCTTATTGTGAGAATATTACAAACGTCTGACAACACTGAAAAATGTAAATTTCTAATTTCAACCAAACATGCTAGAAATGCTCCAAATGAGCTAATTAGCTTATTGAGAGAATATTGCAATTGTCTGACAAAAGTGAAAAAAGTAAATTTCCAATTTCAACCAAACTTATTGAGAGAATATTGCAACTGTCTGACAAAACTGAAAAGTGTAAATTTCCAATTTCAACCAAACATGCTAGAAATGCTCCAATTGAGCTAATTAGCTTATTGTGAGAATATTACAAACGTCTGACAAAAGTGAAAAATGTAAATTTCCAATTTCAACCAAACATGCTAGAAATGCTCCAATTGAGCTAATTAGCTTATTGTGAGAATATTACAAACGTCTGACAACACTGAAAAATGTAAATTTCTAATTTCAACCAAACATGCTAGAAATGCTCCAAATGAGCTAATTAGCTTATTGAGAGAATATTGCAATTGTCTGACAAAAGTGAAAAAAGTAAATTTCCAATTTCAACCAAACATGCTAGAAATGCTCAAATTGCGCAAATAAGCCTACTGTAAGAATTTTACAAACGTCTGACAAAACTGAATAATGTAAATTTCCAATTTCAACCAAACATGCTAAAAATGCTCCAATTGAGCTAATTAGCTTATTGTGAGAATATTACAAACGTCTGACAACACTGAAAAATGTAAATTTCTAATTTCAACCAAACATGCTAGAAATGCTGCAAATGAGCTATTTAGCTTATTGAGAGAATATTGCAATTGTCTGACAAAAGTGAAAAATGTAAATTTCCAATTTCAACCAAACATGCTAGAAATGCTCCAATTGAGCTAAGTAGCTTATTGTGAGAATATTGCAATTGTCTGACAAAAGTGAAAAATGTAAATTTCCAATTTCAACCAAACATGCTAGAATTGCTCCAATTGAGCTAATTAGCTTACTGTGAGATTATTGCAATTGTCTGACAAAAGTGAAAAATGTCAATTTCCAATTTCAACCAAACATGCTAGAAATGCTCCAATTGAGCTAATTAGCTTATTGTGAGAATATTGCAATTGTCTGACAAAAGTGAAAAATGTAAAATTCCAATTTCAACCGAAGATGCTAGAAATGCTCCAATTGAGCTAATTAGCTTATTGTGAGAATATTACAAACGTCTGACAACACTGAAAAATGTAAATTTCCAATTTCAACCAAACATGCTAGAAATGCTCCAATTGAGCTAATTAGCTTATTGTGAGAATATTACAAACGTCTGACAACACTGAAAAATGTAAATTTCTAATTTCAACCAAACATGCTAGAAATGCTCCAAATGAGCTAATTAGCTTATTGAGAGAATATTGCAATTGTCTGACAAAAGTGAAAAAAGTAAATTTCCAATTTCAACCAAACTTATTGAGAGAATATTGCAACTGTCTGACAAAACTGAAAAGTGTAAATTTCCAATTTCAACCAAACATGCTAGAAATGCTCCAATTGAGCTAATTAGCTTATTGTGAGAATATTACAAACGTCTGACAAAAGTGAAAAATGTAAATTTCCAATTTCAACCAAACATGCTAGAAATGCTCCAATTGAGCTAATTAGCTTATTGTGAGAATATTACAAACGTCTGACAACACTGAAAAATGTAAATTTCTAATTTCAACCAAACATGCTAGAAATGCTCCAAATGAGCTAATTAGCTTATTGAGAGAATATTGCAATTGTCTGACAAAAGTGAAAAAAGTAAATTTCCAATTTCAACCAAACATGCTAGAAATGCTCAAATTGCGCAAATAAGCCTACTGTAAGAATTTTACAAACGTCTGACAAAACTGAATAATGTAACTTTCCAATTTCAACCAAACATGCTAAAAATGCTCCAATTGAGCTAATTAGCTTATTGTGAGAATATTACAAACGTCTGACAACACTGAAAAATGTAAATTTCTAATTTCAACCAAACATGCTAGAAATGCTGCAAATGAGCTAATTAGTTTATTGAGAGAATATTGCAATTGTCTGACAAAAGTGAAAAATGTAAATTTCCAATTTCAACCAAACATGCTAGAAATGCTCCAATTGAGCTAATTAGCTTATTGTGAGAATATTGCAATTGTCTGACAAAAGTGAAAAATGTAAATTTCCAATTTCAACCAAACATGCTAGAATTGCTCCAATTGAGCTAATTAGCTTACTGTGAGATTATTGCAATTGTCTGACAAAAGTGAAAAATGTCAATTTCCAATTTCAACCAAACATGCTAGAAATGCTCCAATTGAGCTAATTAGCTTATTGAGAGAATAATGCAATTGTTTGACAAAAGTTAAAAATGTAAATTTCCAATTTCAACCAAACATGCTAGAAATGCTCCAATTGAGCTAATTAGCTTATTGAGAGAATATTGCAATTGTTTGACAAAAGTGAAAAATGTAAAATTCCAATTTCAACCAAACGTGCTAGAAATGCTCCAATTGAGCTAATTAGCTTATTGTGAGAATATTACAAACGTCTGACAAAAGTGAAAAATGTAAATTTCCAATTTCAACCAAACATGCTAGAAATGCTCCAATTGAGCTAATTAGCTTATTGTGAGAATATTGCAATTGTCTGACAAAAGTGAAAAATGTAAATTTCCAATTTCAACCAAACATGCTAGAAATGCTCCAATTGAGCTAATTAGCTTATTGTGAGAATATTACAAACGTCTAACAAAATTGAAAAATGTAAATTTCCAATTTCAACCAAACATGCTAGAAATGCTCCAATTGAGCTAATTAGCTTATTGTGAGAATATTGCAATTGTCTGACAGAAGTGAAAAATGTAAATTTGCAATTTCAACCAAACATGCTAGAAATGCTCCAATTTTGCTAATTAGCTTATTGTGAGAATATTACAAACGTCTGACAACACTGAAAAATGTAAATTTCCAAATTCAACCAAACATGCTAGAAATGCTCCAATTGAGCTAATTAGCTTATTGTGAGAATATTGCAATTGTCTGACAAAAGTGAAAAAAGTAAATTTCCAATTTCAACCAAACATGCTAGAAATGCTCAAATGGCGCAAATAAGCCTACTGTAAGAATTTTACAAACGTCTGACAAAACTGAAAAATGTAAATTTCCAATTTCAACCAAACGTGCTAGAAATGCTCCAATTGAGCTAATTAGCTTATTATGAGAATATTACAAACGTCTAACAAAATTGAAAAATGTAAATTTCCAATTTCAACCAAACATGCTAGAAATGCTCCAATTGAGCTAATTAGCTTATTGTGAGAATATTGCAAACGTCTGACAACACTGAAAAATGTAAATTTCCAATTTCAACCAAACATGCTAGAAATGCTCCAATTGAGCTAATTAGCTTATTGTGAGAATATTGCAAACGTCTGACAACACTGAAAAATGTAAATTTCCAATTTCAACCAAACATGCTAGAAATGCTCCAATTGAGCTAATTAGCTTATTGTGAGAATATTACAAACGTCTGACAAAACTGAAAAATGTAAATTTCCAATTTCAACCAAACATGCTAGAAATGCTCCAATTGAGCTAATTAGCTTATTGAGAAAATATTGCAATCGTCTGACAAAAGTGAAAAATGTAAATTTCCAATTTCAACCAAACATGCTAGAAATGCTCCAATTGAGCTAATTAGGTTATTGAGAGAATATTGCAATTGTTTGACAAAAGTGAAAAATGTAAATTTCCAATTTCAACCAAACGTGCTAGAAATGCTCCAATTGAGCTAATTAGCTTATTGTGAGAATATTACAAACGTCTGACAAAAGTGAAAAATGTAAATTTCCAATTTCAACCAAACATGCTAGAAATGCTCCAATTGAGCTAATTAGCTTATTGTGAGAATATTGCAATTGTCTGACAAAAGTGAAAAATGTAAATTTCCAATTTCAACCAAACATGCTAGAAATGCTCCAATTGAGCTAATTAGCTTATTGTGAGAATATTACAAACGTCTAACAAAATTGAAAAATGTAAATTTCCAATTTCAACCAAACATGCTAGAAATGCTCCAATTGAGCTAATTAGCTTATTGTGAGAATATTGCAATTGTCTGACAGAAGTGAAAAATGTAAATTTCCAATTTCAACCAAACATGCTAGAAATGCTCCAATTGAGCTAATTAGCTTATTGTGAGAATATTACAAACGTCTGACAACACTGAAAAATGTAAATTTCCAATTTCAACCAAACATGCTAGAAATGCTCCAATTGAGCTAATTAGCTTATTGAGAAAATATTGCAATCGTCTGACAAAAGTGAAAAATGTAAATTTCCAATTTCAACCAAACATGCTAGAAATGCTCCAATCGAGCTAATTAGGTTATTGAGAGAATATTGCAATTGTTTGACAAAAGTGAAAAATGTAAATTTCCAATTTCAACCAAACGTGCTAGAAATGCTCCAATTGAGCTAATTAGCTTATTGTGAGAATATTACAAACGTCTGACAAAAGTGAAAAATGTAAATTTCCAATTTCAACCAAACATGCTAGAAATGCTCCAATTGAGCTAATTAGGTTATTGAGAGAATATTGCAATTGTTTGACAAAAGTGAAAAATGTAAATTTCCAATTTCAACCAAACGTGCTAGAAATGCTCCAATTGAGCTAATTAGCTTATTGTGAGAATATTACAAACGTCTGACAAAACTGAAAAATGTAAATTTCCAATTTCAACCAAACATGCTAGAAATGCTCCAATTGAGCTAATTAGCTTATTGAGAAAATATTGCAATCGTCTGACAAAAGTGAAAAATGTAAATTTCCAATTTCAACCAAACATGCTAGAAATGCTCCAATTGAGCTAATTAGCTTATTGTGAGAATATTGCAATTGTCTGACAAAAGTAAAAAATGTAAATTTCCAATTTCAACCAAACATGCTTGAAATGCTCTAATTGAGCTAATTAGCTTATTGTGAGAATATTACAAAGGACTGACAAACCTGAAAAATGTAAATTTTCAATTTCAACCAAACATGCTAGAAATGCTCCAATTGAGCTAATTAGCTTATTGTGAGAATATTGCAATTGTCTGACAAAAGTGAAAAATGTAAATTTCCAATTTCAACCAAACATGCTAGAAATGCTCCAATTGAGCTAATTAGCTTATTGTGGGAATATTACAAACGTCTGACAAAAGTGAAAAATGTAAATTTCGAATTTCAACCAAACATGCTAGAAATGCTCCAATTGAGCTAATTAGCTTATTGTGAGAATATTACAAACGTCTGACAAAACTGAAAAATGTAATTTTCCAATTTTAACCAAACATGCTAGAAATGCTCCAGTTGTGCTAATTAGCTTATTGTGGGAATATTGCAATTGTCTGACAAAATTGAAAAATGTAAATTTCCAATTTCAACCAAACATGCTAGAAATGCTCCAATTGAGCTAATTAGCTTATTGAAAAAATATTGAAATTGTCTGACAAAAGTGAAAAATGTAAATTTCCAATTTCAACCAAACATGCTAGAAATGCTCCAATTGAGCTAATTAGCTTATTGTGAGAATATTACAAACGTCTAACAAAATTGAAAAATGTAAATTTCCAATTTCAACCAAACATGCTAGAAATGCTCCAATTGAGCTAATTAGCTTATTGTGAGAATATTGCAATTGTCTGACAGAAGTGAAAAATGTAAATTTCCAATTTCAACCAAACATGCTAGAAATGCTCCAATTGAGCTAATTAGCTTATTGTGAGAATATTACAAACGTCTGACAACACTGAAAAATGTAAATTTCCAATTTCAACCAAACATGCTAGAAATGCTCCAATTGAGCTAATTAGCTTATTGAGAAAATATTGCAATCGTCTGACAAAAGTGAAAAATGTAAATTTCCAATTTCAACCAAACATGCTAGAAATGCTCCAATCGAGCTAATTAGGTTATTGAGAGAATATTGCAATTGTTTGACAAAAGTGAAAAATGTAAATTTCCAATTTCAACCAAACGTGCTAGAAATGCTCCAATTGAGCTAATTAGCTTATTGTGAGAATATTACAAACGTCTGACAAAAGTGAAAAATGTAAATTTCCAATTTCAACCAAACATGCTAGAAATGCTCCAATTGAGCTAATTAGGTTATTGAGAGAATATTGCAATTGTTTGACAAAAGTGAAAAATGTAAATTTCCAATTTCAACCAAACGTGCTAGAAATGCTCCAATTGAGCTAATTAGCTTATTGTGAGAATATTACAAACGTCTGACAAAACTGAAAAATGTAAATTTCCAATTTCAACCAAACATGCTAGAAATGCTCCAATTGAGCTAATTAGCTTATTGAGAAAATATTGCAATCGTCTGACAAAAGTGAAAAATGTAAATTTCCAATTTCAACCAAACATGCTAGAAATGCTCCAATTGAGCTAATTAGGTTATTGAGAGAATATTGCAATTGTTTGACAAAAGTGAAAAATGTAAATTTCCAATTTCAACCAAACGTGCTAGAAATGCTCCAATTGAGCTAATTAGCTTATTGTGAGAATATTACAAACGTCTGACAAAAGTGAAAAATGTAAATTTCCAATTTCAACCAAACATGCTAGAAATGCTCCAATTGAGCTAATTAGCTTATTGTGAGAATATTGCAATTGTCTGACAAAAGTGAAAAATGTAAATTTCCAATTTCAACCAAACATGCTAGAAATGCTCCAATTGAGCTAATTAGCTTATTGTGAGAATATTACAAACGTCTAACAAAATTGAAAAATGTAAATTTCCAATTTCAACCAAACATGCTAGAAATGCTCCAATTGAGCTAATTAGCTTATTGTGAGAATATTGCAATTGTCTGACAGAAGTGAAAAATGTAAATTTCCAATTTCAACCAAACATGCTAGAAATGCTCCAATTGAGCTAATTAGCTTATTGTGAGAATATTACAAACGTCTGACAACACTGAAAAATGTAAATTTCCAATTTCAACCAAACATGCTAGAAATGCTCCAATTGAGCTAATTAGCTTATTGTGAGAATATTGCAATTGTCTGACAACAGTGAAAAAAGTAAATTTCCAATTTCAACCAAACATGCTAGAAATGCTCAAATTGCGCAAATAAGCCTACTGTAAGAATTTTACAAACGTCTGAAAAAACTGAAAAATGTAAATTTCCAATTTCAACCAAACATGCTAAAAATGCTCCAAATGAGCTAATTAGCTTATTGAGAGAATATTGCAATTGTCTGACAAAAGTGAAAAAAGTAAATTTCCAATTTCAACCAAACTTATTGAGAGAATATTGCAACTGTCTGACAAAACTGAAAAGTGTAAATTTCCAATTTCAACCAAACATGCTAGAAATGCTCCAATTGAGCTAATTAGCTTATTGTGAGAATATTACAAACGTCTGACAAAAGTGAAAAATGTAAATTTCCAATTTCAACCAAACATGCTAGAAATGCTCCAATTGAGCTAATTAGCTTATTGTGAGAATATTACAAACGTCTGACAACACTGAAAAATGTAAATTTCTAATTTCAACCAAACATGCTAGAAATGCTCCAAATGAGCTAATTAGCTTATTGAGAGAATATTGCAATTGTCTGACAAAAGTGAAAAAAGTAAATTTCCAATTTCAACCAAACATGCTAGAAATGCTCAAATTGCGCAAATAAGCCTACTGTAAGAATTTTACAAACGTCTGACAAAACTGAATAATGTAAATTTCCAATTTCAACCAAACATGCTAAAAATGCTCCAATTGAGCTAATTAGCTTATTGTGAGAATATTACAAACGTCTGACAACACTGAAAAATGTAAATTTCTAATTTCAACCAAACATGCTAGAAATGCTGCAAATGAGCTATTTAGCTTATTGAGAGAATATTGCAATTGTCTGACAAAAGTGAAAAATGTAAATTTCCAATTTCAACCAAACATGCTAGAAATGCTCCAATTGAGCTAAGTAGCTTATTGTGAGAATATTGCAATTGTCTGACAAAAGTGAAAAATGTAAATTTCCAATTTCAACCAAACATGCTAGAATTGCTCCAATTGAGCTAATTAGCTTACTGTGAGATTATTGCAATTGTCTGACAAAAGTGAAAAATGTCAATTTCCAATTTCAACCAAACATGCTAGAAATGCTCCAATTGAGCTAATTAGCTTATTGTGAGAATATTGCAATTGTCTGACAAAAGTGAAAAATGTAAAATTCCAATTTCAACCGAAGATGCTAGAAATGCTCCAATTGAGCTAATTAGCTTATTGTGAGAATATTACAAACGTCTGACAACACTGAAAAATGTAAATTTCCAATTTCAACCAAACATGCTAGAAATGCTCCAATTGAGCTAATTAGCTTATTGTGAGAATATTACAAACGTCTGACAACACTGAAAAATGTAAATTTCTAATTTCAACCAAACATGCTAGAAATGCTCCAAATGAGCTAATTAGCTTATTGAGAGAATATTGCAATTGTCTGACAAAAGTGAAAAAAGTAAATTTCCAATTTCAACCAAACATGCTAGAAATGCTCAAATTGCGCAAATAAGCCTACTGTAAGAATTTTACAAACGTCTGACAAAACTGAATAATGTAACTTTCCAATTTCAACCAAACATGCTAAAAATGCTCCAATTGAGCTAATTAGCTTATTGTGAGAATATTACAAACGTCTGACAACACTGAAAAATGTAAATTTCTAATTTCAACCAAACATGCTAGAAATGCTGCAAATGAGCTAATTAGTTTATTGAGAGAATATTGCAATTGTCTGACAAAAGTGAAAAATGTAAATTTCCAATTTCAACCAAACATGCTAGAAATGCTCCAATTGAGCTAATTAGCTTATTGTGAGAATATTGCAATTGTCTGACAAAAGTGAAAAATGTAAATTTCCAATTTCAACCAAACATGCTAGAATTGCTCCAATTGAGCTAATTAGCTTACTGTGAGATTATTGCAATTGTCTGACAAAAGTGAAAAATGTCAATTTCCAATTTCAACCAAACATGCTAGAAATGCTCCAATTGAGCTAATTAGCTTATTGAGAGAATAATGCAATTGTTTGACAAAAGTTAAAAATGTAAATTTCCAATTTCAACCAAACATGCTAGAAATGCTCCAATTGAGCTAATTAGGTTATTGAGAGAATATTGCAATTGTTTGACAAAAGTGAAAAATGTAAATTTCCAATTTCAACCAAACGTGCTAGAAATGCTCCAATTGAGCTAATTAGCTTATTGTGAGAATATTACAAACGTCTGACAAAAGTGAAAAATGTAAATTTCCAATTTCAACCAAACATGCTAGAAATGCTCCAATTGAGCTAATTAGCTTATTGTGAGAATATTGCAATTGTCTGACAAAAGTGAAAAATGTAAATTTCCAATTTCAACCAAACATGCTAGAAATGCTCCAATTGAGCTAATTAGCTTATTGTGAGAATATTACAAACGTCTAACAAAATTGAAAAATGTAAATTTCCAATTTCAACCAAACATGCTAGAAATGCTCCAATTGAGCTAATTAGCTTATTGTGAGAATATTGCAATTGTCTGACAGAAGTGAAAAATGTAAATTTCCAATTTCAACCAAACATGCTAGAAATGCTCCAATTGAGCTAATTAGCTTATTGTGAGAATATTACAAACGTCTGACAACACTGAAAAATGTAAATTTCCAATTTCAACCAAACATGCTAGAAATGCTCCAATTGAGCTAATTAGCTTATTGAGAAAATATTGCAATCGTCTGACAAAAGTGAAAAATGTAAATTTCCAATTTCAACCAAACATGCTAGAAATGCTCCAATCGAGCTAATTAGGTTATTGAGAGAATATTGCAATTGTTTGACAAAAGTGAAAAATGTAAATTTCCAATTTCAACCAAACGTGCTAGAAATGCTCCAATTGAGCTAATTAGCTTATTGTGAGAATATTACAAACGTCTGACAAAAGTGAAAAATGTAAATTTCCAATTTCAACCAAACATGCTAGAAATGCTCCAATTGAGCTAATTAGGTTATTGAGAGAATATTGCAATTGTTTGACAAAAGTGAAAAATGTAAATTTCCAATTTCAACCAAACGTGCTAGAAATGCTCCAATTGAGCTAATTAGCTTATTGTGAGAATATTACAAACGTCTGACAAAACTGAAAAATGTAAATTTCCAATTTCAACCAAACATGCTAGAAATGCTCCAATTGAGCTAATTAGCTTATTGAGAAAATATTGCAATCGTCTGACAAAAGTGAAAAATGTAAATTTCCAATTTCAACCAAACATGCTAGAAATGCTCCAATTGAGCTAATTAGCTTATTGTGAGAATATTGCAATTGTCTGACAAAAGTAAAAAATGTAAATTTCCAATTTCAACCAAACATGCTTGAAATGCTCTAATTGAGCTAATTAGCTTATTGTGAGAATATTACAAAGGACTGACAAACCTGAAAAATGTAAATTTTCAATTTCAACCAAACATGCTAGAAATGCTCCAATTGAGCTAATTAGCTTATTGTGAGAATATTGCAATTGTCTGACAAAAGTGAAAAATGTAAATTTCCAATTTCAACCAAACATGCTAGAAATGCTCCAATTGAGCTAATTAGCTTATTGTGGGAATATTACAAACGTCTGACAAAAGTGAAAAATGTAAATTTCGAATTTCAACCAAACATGCTAGAAATGCTCCAATTGAGCTAATTAGCTTATTGTGAGAATATTACAAACGTCTGACAAAACTGAAAAATGTAATTTTCCAATTTTAACCAAACATGCTAGAAATGCTCCAGTTGTGCTAATTAGCTTATTGTGGGAATATTGCAATTGTCTGACAAAATTGAAAAATGTAAATTTCCAATTTCAACCAAACATGCTAGAAATGCTCCAATTGAGCTAATTAGCTTATTGAAAAAATATTGAAATTGTCTGACAAAAGTGAAAAATGTAAATTTCCAATTTCAACCAAACATGCTAGAAATGCTCCAATTGAGCTAATTAGCTTATTGTGAGAATATTACAAACGTCTAACAAAATTGAAAAATGTAAATTTCCAATTTCAACCAAACATGCTAGAAATGCTCCAATTGAGCTAATTAGCTTATTGTGAGAATATTGCAATTGTCTGACAGAAGTGAAAAATGTAAATTTCCAATTTCAACCAAACATGCTAGAAATGCTCCAATTGAGCTAATTAGCTTATTGTGAGAATATTACAAACGTCTGACAACACTGAAAAATGTAAATTTCCAATTTCAACCAAACATGCTAGAAATGCTCCAATTGAGCTAATTAGCTTATTGAGAAAATATTGCAATCGTCTGACAAAAGTGAAAAATGTAAATTTCCAATTTCAACCAAACATGCTAGAAATGCTCCAATCGAGCTAATTAGGTTATTGAGAGAATATTGCAATTGTTTGACAAAAGTGAAAAATGTAAATTTCCAATTTCAACCAAACGTGCTAGAAATGCTCCAATTGAGCTAATTAGCTTATTGTGAGAATATTACAAACGTCTGACAAAAGTGAAAAATGTAAATTTCCAATTTCAACCAAACATGCTAGAAATGCTCCAATTGAGCTAATTAGGTTATTGAGAGAATATTGCAATTGTTTGACAAAAGTGAAAAATGTAAATTTCCAATTTCAACCAAACGTGCTAGAAATGCTCCAATTGAGCTAATTAGCTTATTGTGAGAATATTACAAACGTCTGACAAAACTGAAAAATGTAAATTTCCAATTTCAACCAAACATGCTAGAAATGCTCCAATTGAGCTAATTAGCTTATTGAGAAAATATTGCAATCGTCTGACAAAAGTGAAAAATGTAAATTTCCAATTTCAACCAAACATGCTAGAAATGCTCCAATTGAGCTAATTAGGTTATTGAGAGAATATTGCAATTGTTTGACAAAAGTGAAAAATGTAAATTTCCAATTTCAACCAAACGTGCTAGAAATGCTCCAATTGAGCTAATTAGCTTATTGTGAGAATATTACAAACGTCTGACAAAAGTGAAAAATGTAAATTTCCAATTTCAACCAAACATGCTAGAAATGCTCCAATTGAGCTAATTAGCTTATTGTGAGAATATTGCAATTGTCTGACAAAAGTGAAAAATGTAAATTTCCAATTTCAACCAAACATGCTAGAAATGCTCCAATTGAGCTAATTAGCTTATTGTGAGAATATTACAAACGTCTAACAAAATTGAAAAATGTAAATTTCCAATTTCAACCAAACATGCTAGAAATGCTCCAATTGAGCTAATTAGCTTATTGTGAGAATATTGCAATTGTCTGACAGAAGTGAAAAATGTAAATTTCCAATTTAAACCAAACATGCTAGAAATGCTCCAATTGAGCTAATTAGCTTATTGTGAGAATATTACAAACGTCTGACAACACTGAAAAATGTAAATTTGCAATTTCAACCGAACATGCTAGAAATGCTCCAATTGAGCTAATTAGCTTATTGTGAGAATATTGCAATTGTCTGACAAAAGTGAAAAAAGTAAATTTCCAATTTCAACCAAACATGCTAGAAATGCTCAAATTGCGCAAATAAGCCTACTGTAAGAATTTTACAAACGTCTGAAAAAACTGAAAAATGTAAATTTCCAATTTCAACCAAACATGCTAAAAATGCTCCAATTGAGCTAATTAGCTTATTTTGAGAATATTACAAACGTCTGACAACATTGAAAAATGTAAATTTCTAATTTCAACCAAACATGCAAGAAATGCTGCAAATGAGCTAATTAGCTTATTGAGAGAATATTGCAATTGTCTGACAAAAGTGAAAAATGTAAAATTCCAATTTCAACCAAACATGCTAGAAATGCTCCAATTGAGCTAATTAGCTTATTGTGAGAATATTGCAATTGTCTGACAAAAGTGAAAAATGTAAATTTCCAATTTCAACCAAACATGCTAGAAATGCTCAACTTGCGCAAATAAGCCTACTGTAAGAATTTTACAAACGTCTGACAAAACTGAAAAATGTAAATTTCCAATTTCAACCAAACATGCTAGAAATGCTCAAATTGCGCAAATAAGCCTACTGTAAGAATTTTACAAACGTCTGACAAAACTGAATAATGTAAATTTCCAATTTCAACCAAACATGCTAAAAATGCTCCAATTGAGCTAATTAGCTTATTGTGAGAATATTACAAACGTCTGACAACACTGAAAAATGTAAATTTCTAATTTCAACCAAACATGCTAGAAATGCTGCAAATGAGCTAATTAGCTTATTGAGAGAATATTGCAATTGTCTGACAAAAGTGAAAAATGTAAATTTCCAATTTCAACCAAACATGCTAGAAATGCTCCAATTGAGCTAATTAGCTTATTGTGAGAATATTGCAATTGTCTGACAAAAGTGAAAAATGTAAATTTCCAATTTCAACCAAACATGCTAGAATTGCTCCAATTGAGCTAATTAGCTTACTGTGAGATTATTGCAATTGTCTGACAAAAGTGAAAAATGTCAATTTCCAATTTCAACCAAACATGCTAGAAATGCTCCAATTGAGCTAATTAGCTTATTGTGAGAATATTACAAACGTCTGACAACACTGAAAAATGTAAATTTCCAATTTCAACCGAAGATGCTAGAAATGCTCCAATTGAGCTAATTAGCTTATTGTAAGAATATTGTAATTGTCTGACAAAACTGAAAAATGTAAATTTCCAATTTCAACCAAACACGCTAGAAATGCTCAACTTGCGCAAATAAGCCTATTGTAAAAATTTTACAAACGTCTGACAAAACTGAAAAATGTAATTTTCCAATTTCAACCAAACATGCTAGAAATGCTCCAATTGAGCTAATTAGCTTATTGTGAGAATATTACAAACGTCTGACAAAAGTGAAAAATGTAAATTTCCAGTTTCAACCAAACATGCTAGAAATGCTCCAATTGAGCTAATTAGCTTATTGTGAGAATATTACAAACGTCTAACAAAATTGAAAAATGTAAATTTCCAATTTCAACCAAACATGCTAGAAATGCTCCAATTGAGCTAATTAGCTTATTGTGAGAATATTGCAATTGTCTGACAAAAGTGAAAAATGTAAAATTCCAATTTCAACCGAAGATGCTAGAAATGCTCCAATTGAGCTAATTAGCTTATTGTGAGAATATTACAAACGTCTGACAACACTGAAAAATGTAAAATTCCAATTTCAACCAAACATGCTAGAAATGCTCCAATTGAGCTAATTAGCTTATTGTGAGAATATTACAAACGTCTGACAAGACTGAAAAATGTAAATTTCTAATTTCAACCAAACATGCTAGAAATGCTCCAAATGAGCTAATTAGCTTATTGAGAGAATATTGCAATTGTCTGACAAAAGTGAAAAAAGTAAATTTCCAATTTCAACCAAATTTATTGAGAGAATATTGCAACTGTCTGACAAAACTGAAAAGTGTAAATTTCCAATTTCAACCAAACATGCTAGAAATGCTCCAATTGAGCTAATTAGCTTATTGTGAGAATATTACAAACGTCTGACAAAAGTGAAAAATGTAAATTTCCAATTTCAACCAAACATGCTAGAAATGCTCCAATTGAGCTAATTAAATTATTGTGAGAATATTACAAACGTCTGACAACACTGAAAAATGTAAATTTCTAATTTCAACCAAACATGCTAGAAATGCTCCAAATGAGCTAATTAGCTTATTGAGAGAATATTGCAATTGTCTGACAAAAGTGAAAAAAGTAAATTTCCAATTTCAACCAAACATGCTAGAAATGCTCAAATTGCGCAAATAAGCCTACTGTAAGAATTTTACAAACGTCTGACAAAACTGAATAATGTAAATTTCCAATTTCAACCAAACATGCTAAAAATGCTCCAATTGAGCTAATTAGCTTATTGAGAAAATATTGCAATCGTCTGACAAAAGTGAAAAATGTAAATTTCCAATTTCAACCAAACATGCTAGAAATGCTCCAATTGAGCTAATTAGGTTATTGAGAGAATATTGCAATTGTTTGACAAAAGTGAAAAATGTAAATTTCCAATTTCAACCAAACGTGCTAGAAATGCTCCAATTGAGCTAATTAGCTTATTGTGAGAATATTACAAACGTCTGACAAAAGTGAAAAATGTAAATTTCCAATTTCAACCAAACATGCTAGAAATGCTCCAATTGAGCTAATTAGCTTATTGTGAGAATATTGCAATTGTCTGACAAAAGTGAAAAATGTAAATTTCCAATTTCAACCAAACATGCTAGAAATGCTCCAATTGAGCTAATTAGCTTATTGTGAGAATATTACAAACGTCTAACAAAATTGAAAAATGTAAATTTCCAATTTCAACCAAACATGCTAGAAATGCTCCAATTGAGCTAATTAGCTTATTGTGAGAATATTGCAATTGTCTGACAGAAGTGAAAAATGTAAATTTCCAATTTCAACCAAACATGCTAGAAATGCTCCAATTGAGCTAATTAGCTTATTGTGAGAATATTACAAACGTCTGACAACACTGAAAAATGTAAATTTCCAATTTCAACCAAACATGCTAGAAATGCTCCAATTGAGCTAATTAGCTTATTGTGAGAATATTGCAATTGTCTGACAAAAGTGAAAAAAGTAAATTTCCAATTTCAACCAAACATGCTAGAAATGCTCAAATTGCGCAAATAAGCCTACTGTAAGAATTTTACAAACGTCTGAAAAAACTGAAAAATGTAAATTTCCAATTTCAACCAAACATGCTAAAAATGCTCCAATTGAGCTAATTAGCTTATTTTGAGAATATTACAAACGTCTGACAACATTGAAAAATGTAAATTTCTAATTTCAACCAAACATGCAAGAAATGCTGCAAATGAGCTAATTAGCTTATTGAGAGAATATTGCAATTGTCTGACAAAAGTGAAAAATGTAAAATTCCAATTTCAACCAAACATGCTAGAAATGCTCCAATTGAGCTAATTAGCTTATTGTGAGAATATTGCAATTGTCTGACAAAAGTGAAAAATGTAAATTTCCAATTTCAACCAAACATGCTAGAAATGCTCAACTTGCGCAAATAAGCCTACTGTAAGAATTTTACAAACGTCTGACAAAACTGAAAAATGTAAATTTCCAATTTCAACCAAACATGCTAGAAATGCTCAAATTGCGCAAATAAGCCTACTGTAAGAATTTTACAAACGTCTGACAAAACTGAATAATGTAAATTTCCAATTTCAACCAAACATGCTAAAAATGCTCCAATTGAGCTAATTAGCTTATTGTGAGAATATTACAAACGTCTGACAACACTGAAAAATGTAAATTTCTAATTTCAACCAAACATGCTAGAAATGCTGCAAATGAGCTAATTAGCTTATTGAGAGAATATTGCAATTGTCTGACAAAAGTGAAAAATGTAAATTTCCAATTTCAACCAAACATGCTAGAAATGCTCCAATTGAGCTAATTAGCTTATTGTGAGAATATTGCAATTGTCTGACAAAAGTGAAAAATGTAAATTTCCAATTTCAACCAAACATGCTAGAATTGCTCCAATTGAGCTAATTAGCTTACTGTGAGATTATTGCAATTGTCTGACAAAAGTGAAAAATGTCAATTTCCAATTTCAACCAAACATGCTAGAAATGCTCCAATTGAGCTAATTAGCTTATTGTGAGAATATTACAAACGTCTGACAACACTGAAAAATGTAAATTTCCAATTTCAACCGAAGATGCTAGAAATGCTCCAATTGAGCTAATTAGCTTATTGTAAGAATATTGTAATTGTCTGACAAAACTGAAAAATGTAAATTTCCAATTTCAACCAAACACGCTAGAAATGCTCAACTTGCGCAAATAAGCCTATTGTAAAAATTTTACAAACGTCTGACAAAACTGAAAAATGTAATTTTCCAATTTCAGCCAAACATGCTAGAAATGCTCCAATTGAGCTAATTAGCTTATTGTGAGAATATTACAAACGTCTGACAAAAGTGAAAAATGTAAATTTCCAGTTTCAACCAAACATGCTAGAAATGCTCCAATTGAGCTAATTAGCTTATTGTGAGAATATTACAAACGTCTAACAAAATTGAAAAATGTAAATTTCCAATTTCAACCAAACATGCTAGAAATGCTCCAATTGAGCTAATTAGCTTATTGTGAGAATATTGCAATTGTCTGACAAAAGTGAAAAATGTAAAATTCCAATTTCAACCGAAGATGCTAGAAATGCTCCAATTGAGCTAATTAGCTTATTGTGAGAATATTACAAACGTCTGACAACACTGAAAAATGTAAAATTCCAATTTCAACCAAACATGCTAGAAATGCTCCAATTGAGCTAATTAGCTTATTGTGAGAATATTACAAACGTCTGACAAGACTGAAAAATGTAAATTTCTAATTTCAACCAAACATGCTAGAAATGCTCCAAATGAGCTAATTAGCTTATTGAGAGAATATTGCAATTGTCTGACAAAAGTGAAAAAAGTAAATTTCCAATTTCAACCAAATTTATTGAGAGAATATTGCAACTGTCTGACAAAACTGAAAAGTGTAAATTTCCAATTTCAACCAAACATGCTAGAAATGCTCCAATTGAGCTAATTAGCTTATTGTGAGAATATTACAAACGTCTGACAAAAGTGAAAAATGTAAATTTCCAATTTCAACCAAACATGCTAGAAATGCTCCAATTGAGCTAATTAAATTATTGTGAGAATATTACAAACGTCTGACAACACTGAAAAATGTAAATTTCTAATTTCAACCAAACATGCTAGAAATGCTCCAAATGAGCTAATTAGCTTATTGAGAGAATATTGCAATTGTCTGACAAAAGTGAAAAAAGTAAATTTCCAATTTCAACCAAACATGCTAGAAATGCTCAAATTGCGCAAATAAGCCTACTGTAAGAATTTTACAAACGTCTGACAAAACTGAATAATGTAAATTTCCAATTTCAACCAAACATGCTAAAAATGCTCCAATTGAGCTAATTAGCTTATTGTGAGAATATTACAAACGTCTGACAACACTGAAAAATGTAAATTTCTAATTTCAACCAAACATGCTAGAAATGCTGCAAATGAGCTAATTAGTTTATTGAGAGAATATTGCAATTGTCTGACAAAAGTGAAAAATGTAAATTTCCAATTTCAACCAAACATGCTAGAAATGCTCCAATTGAGCTAATTAGCTTATTGTGAGAATATTGCAATTGTCTGACAAAAGTGAAAAATGTAAATTTCCAATTTCAACCAAACATGCTAGAATTGCTCCAATTGAGCTAATTAGCTTACTGTGAGATTATTGCAATTGTCTGACAAAAGTGAAAAATGTCAATTTCCAATTTCAACCAAACATGCTAGAAATGCTCCAATTGAGCTAATTAGCTTATTGAGAGAATATTGCAATTGTTTGACAAAAGTGAAAAATGTAAATTTCCAATTTCAACCAAACATGCTAGAAATGCTCCAATTGAGCTAATTAGCTTATTGTGAGAATATTGCAATTGTTTGACAAAAGTGAAAAATGTAAAATTCCAATTTCAACCAAACGTGCTAGAAATGCTCCAATTGAGCTAATTAGCTTATTGTGAGAATATTACAAACGTCTGACAAAAGTGAAAAATGTAAATTTCCAATTTCAACCAAACATGCTAGAAATGCTCCAATTGAGCTAATTAGCTTATTGTGAGAATATTGCAATTGTCTGACAAAAGTGAAAAATGTAAATTTCCAATTTCAACCAAACATGCTAGAAATGCTCCAATTGAGCTAATTAGCTTATTGTGAGAATATTACAAACGTCTAACAAAATTGAAAAATGTAAATTTCCAATTTCAACCAAACATGCTAGAAATGCTCCAATTGAGCTAATTAGCTTATTGTGAGAATATTGCAATTGTCTGACAGAAGTGAAAAATGTAAATTTGCAATTTCAACCAAACATGCTAGAAATGCTCAAATTGCGCAAATAAGCCTACTGTAAGAATTTTACAAACGTCTGACAAAACTGAATAATGTAAATTTCCAATTTCAACCAAACATGCTAAAAATGCTCCAATTGAGCTAATTAGCTTATTGAGAAAATATTGCAATCGTCTGACAAAAGTGAAAAATGTAAATTTCCAATTTCAACCAAACATGCTAGAAATGCTCCAATTGAGCTAATTAGGTTATTGAGAGAATATTGCAATTGTTTGACAAAAGTGAAAAATGTAAATTTCCAATTTCAACCAAACGTGCTAGAAATGCTCCAATTGAGCTAATTAGCTTATTGTGAGAATATTACAAACGTCTGACAAAAGTGAAAAATGTAAATTTCCAATTTCAACCAAACATGCTAGAAATGCTCCAATTGAGCTAATTAGCTTATTGTGAGAATATTGCAATTGTCTGACAAAAGTGAAAAATGTAAATTTCCAATTTCAACCAAACATGCTAGAAATGCTCCAATTGAGCTAATTAGCTTATTGTGAGAATATTACAAACGTCTAACAAAATTGAAAAATGTAAATTTCCAATTTCAACCAAACATGCTAGAAATGCTCCAATTGAGCTAATTAGCTTATTGTGAGAATATTGCAATTGTCTGACAGAAGTGAAAAATGTAAATTTCCAATTTCAACCAAACATGCTAGAAATGCTCCAATTGAGCTAATTAGCTTATTGTGAGAATATTACAAACGTCTGACAACACTGAAAAATGTAAATTTCCAATTTCAACCAAACATGCTAGAAATGCTCCAATTGAGCTAATTAGCTTATTGTGAGAATATTGCAATTGTCTGACAAAAGTGAAAAAAGTAAATTTCCAATTTCAACCAAACATGCTAGAAATGCTCAAATTGCGCAAATAAGCCTACTGTAAGAATTTTACAAACGTCTGAAAAAACTGAAAAATGTAAATTTCCAATTTCAACCAAACATGCTAAAAATGCTCCAATTGAGCTAATTAGCTTATTTTGAGAATATTACAAACGTCTGACAACATTGAAAAATGTAAATTTCTAATTTCAACCAAACATGCAAGAAATGCTGCAAATGAGCTAATTAGCTTATTGAGAGAATATTGCAATTGTCTGACAAAAGTGAAAAATGTAAAATTCCAATTTCAACCAAACATGCTAGAAATGCTCCAATTGAGCTAATTAGCTTATTGTGAGAATATTGCAATTGTCTGACAAAAGTGAAAAATGTAAATTTCCAATTTCAACCAAACATGCTAGAAATGCTCAACTTGCGCAAATAAGCCTACTGTAAGAATTTTACAAACGTCTGACAAAACTGAAAAATGTAAATTTCCAATTTCAACCAAACATGCTAGAAATGCTCAAATTGCGCAAATAAGCCTACTGTAAGAATTTTACAAACGTCTGACAAAACTGAATAATGTAAATTTCCAATTTCAACCAAACATGCTAAAAATGCTCCAATTGAGCTAATTAGCTTATTGTGAGAATATTACAAACGTCTGACAACACTGAAAAATGTAAATTTCTAATTTCAACCAAACATGCTAGAAATGCTGCAAATGAGCTAATTAGCTTATTGAGAGAATATTGCAATTGTCTGACAAAAGTGAAAAATGTAAATTTCCAATTTCAACCAAACATGCTAGAAATGCTCCAATTGAGCTAATTAGCTTATTGTGAGAATATTGCAATTGTCTGACAAAAGTGAAAAATGTAAATTTCCAATTTCAACCAAACATGCTAGAATTGCTCCAATTGAGCTAATTAGCTTACTGTGAGATTATTGCAATTGTCTGACAAAAGTGAAAAATGTCAATTTCCAATTTCAACCAAACATGCTAGAAATGCTCCAATTGAGCTAATTAGCTTATTGTGAGAATATTACAAACGTCTGACAACACTGAAAAATGTAAATTTCCAATTTCAACCGAAGATGCTAGAAATGCTCCAATTGAGCTAATTAGCTTATTGTAAGAATATTGTAATTGTCTGACAAAACTGAAAAATGTAAATTTCCAATTTCAACCAAACACGCTAGAAATGCTCAACTTGCGCAAATAAGCCTATTGTAAAAATTTTACAAACGTCTGACAAAACTGAAAAATGTAATTTTCCAATTTCAGCCAAACATGCTAGAAATGCTCCAATTGAGCTAATTAGCTTATTGTGAGAATATTACAAACGTCTGACAAAAGTGAAAAATGTAAATTTCCAGTTTCAACCAAACATGCTAGAAATGCTCCAATTGAGCTAATTAGCTTATTGTGAGAATATTACAAACGTCTAACAAAATTGAAAAATGTAAATTTCCAATTTCAACCAAACATGCTAGAAATGCTCCAATTGAGCTAATTAGCTTATTGTGAGAATATTGCAATTGTCTGACAAAAGTGAAAAATGTAAAATTCCAATTTCAACCGAAGATGCTAGAAATGCTCCAATTGAGCTAATTAGCTTATTGTGAGAATATTACAAACGTCTGACAACACTGAAAAATGTAAAATTCCAATTTCAACCAAACATGCTAGAAATGCTCCAATTGAGCTAATTAGCTTATTGTGAGAATATTACAAACGTCTGACAAGACTGAAAAATGTAAATTTCTAATTTCAACCAAACATGCTAGAAATGCTCCAAATGAGCTAATTAGCTTATTGAGAGAATATTGCAATTGTCTGACAAAAGTGAAAAAAGTAAATTTCCAATTTCAACCAAATTTATTGAGAGAATATTGCAACTGTCTGACAAAACTGAAAAGTGTAAATTTCCAATTTCAACCAAACATGCTAGAAATGCTCCAATTGAGCTAATTAGCTTATTGTGAGAATATTACAAACGTCTGACAAAAGTGAAAAATGTAAATTTCCAATTTCAACCAAACATGCTAGAAATGCTCCAATTGAGCTAATTAAATTATTGTGAGAATATTACAAACGTCTGACAACACTGAAAAATGTAAATTTCTAATTTCAACCAAACATGCTAGAAATGCTCCAAATGAGCTAATTAGCTTATTGAGAGAATATTGCAATTGTCTGACAAAAGTGAAAAAAGTAAATTTCCAATTTCAACCAAACATGCTAGAAATGCTCAAATTGCGCAAATAAGCCTACTGTAAGAATTTTACAAACGTCTGACAAAACTGAATAATGTAAATTTCCAATTTCAACCAAACATGCTAAAAATGCTCCAATTGAGCTAATTAGCTTATTGTGAGAATATTACAAACGTCTGACAACACTGAAAAATGTAAATTTCTAATTTCAACCAAACATGCTAGAAATGCTGCAAATGAGCTAATTAGTTTATTGAGAGAATATTGCAATTGTCTGACAAAAGTGAAAAATGTAAATTTCCAATTTCAACCAAACATGCTAGAAATGCTCCAATTGAGCTAATTAGCTTATTGTGAGAATATTGCAATTGTCTGACAAAAGTGAAAAATGTAAATTTCCAATTTCAACCAAACATGCTAGAATTGCTCCAATTGAGCTAATTAGCTTACTGTGAGATTATTGCAATTGTCTGACAAAAGTGAAAAATGTCAATTTCCAATTTCAACCAAACATGCTAGAAATGCTCCAATTGAGCTAATTAGCTTATTGAGAGAATATTGCAATTGTTTGACAAAAGTGAAAAATGTAAATTTCCAATTTCAACCAAACATGCTAGAAATGCTCCAATTGAGCTAATTAGCTTATTGTGAGAATATTGCAATTGTTTGACAAAAGTGAAAAATGTAAAATTCCAATTTCAACCAAACGTGCTAGAAATGCTCCAATTGAGCTAATTAGCTTATTGTGAGAATATTACAAACGTCTGACAAAAGTGAAAAATGTAAATTTCCAATTTCAACCAAACATGCTAGAAATGCTCCAATTGAGCTAATTAGCTTATTGTGAGAATATTGCAATTGTCTGACAAAAGTGAAAAATGTAAATTTCCAATTTCAACCAAACATGCTAGAAATGCTCCAATTGAGCTAATTAGCTTATTGTGAGAATATTACAAACGTCTAACAAAATTGAAAAATGTAAATTTCCAATTTCAACCAAACATGCTAGAAATGCTCCAATTGAGCTAATTAGCTTATTGTGAGAATATTGCAATTGTCTGACAGAAGTGAAAAATGTAAATTTGCAATTTCAACCAAACATGCTAGAAATGCTCCAATTTTGCTAATTAGCTTATTGTGAGAATATTACAAACGTCTGACAACACTGAAAAATGTAAATTTCCAAATTCAACCAAACATGCTAGAAATGCTCCAATTGAGCTAATTAGCTTATTGTGAGAATATTGCAATTGTCTGACAAAAGTGAAAAAAGTAAATTTCCAATTTCAACCAAACATGCTAGAAATGCTCAAATGGCGCAAATAAGCCTACTGTAAAAATTTTACAAACGTCTGACAAAACTGAAAAATGTAAATTTCCAATTTCAACCAAACGTGCTAGAAATGCTCCAATTGAGCTAATTAGCTTATTATGAGAATATTACAAACGTCTAACAAAATTGAAAAATGTAAATTTCCAATTTCAACCAAACATGCTAGAAATGCTCCAATTGAGCTAATTAGCTTATTGAGAAAATATTGCAATCGCCTGACAAAAGTGAAAAATGTAAATTTCCAATTTCAACCAAACATGCTAGAAATGCTCCAATTGAGCTAATTAGCTTATTGTGAGAATATTGCAAACGTCTGACAACACTGAAAAATGTAAATTTCCAATTTCAACCAAACATGCTAGAAATGCTCCAATTGAGCTAATTAGCTTATTGTGAGAATATTACAAACGTCTGACAAAACTGAAAAATGTAAATTTCCAATTTCAACCAAACATGCTAGAAATGCTCCAATTGAGCTAATTAGCTTATTGAGAAAATATTGCAATCGTCTGACAAAAGTGAAAAATGTAAATTTCCAATTTCAACCAAACATGCTAGAAATGCTCCAATTGAGCTAATTAGCTTATTGTGAGAATATTACAAACGTCTGACAAAAGTGAAAAATGTAAATTTCCAATTTCAACCAAACATGCTAGAAATGCTCCAATTGAGCTAATTAGCTTATTTTGAGAATATTGCAATTGTCTGACAAAAGTGGAAAATGTAAATTTCCAATTTCAACCAAACATGCTAGAAATGCTCCAATTGAGCTAATTAGCTTATTGTGAGAATATTACAAACGTCTAACAAAATTGAAAAATGTAAATTTCCAATTTCAACCAAACATGCTAGAAATGCTCCAATTGAGCTAATTAGCTTATTGTGAGAATATTGCAATTGTCTGACAGAAGTGAAACATGTAAATTTCCAATTTCAACCAAACATGCTAGAAATGCTCCAATTGAGCTAATTAGCTTATTGTGAGAATATTGCAATTGTCTGACAAAAGTGAAAAAAGTAAATTTCCAATTTCAACCAAACATGCTAGAAATGCTCAAATTGCGCAAAGAAGCCTACTGTAAGAATTTTACAAACGTCTGACAAAACTGAAAAATGTAAATTTCCAATTTCAACCAAACATGCTAAAAATGCTCCAATTGAGCTAATTAGCTTATTTTGAGAATATTACAAACGTCTGACAACACTGAAAAATGTAATTTTCTAATTTCAACCAAACATGCAAGAAATGCTGCAAATGAGCTAATTAGCTTATTGAGAGAATATTGCAATTGTCTGACAAAAGTGAAAAATGTAAAATTCCAATTTCAACCAAACATGCTAGAAATGCTCCAATTGAGCTAATTAGCTTATTGTGAGAATATTGCAATTGTCTGACAAAAGTGAAAAATGTAAATTTCCAATTTCAACCAAACATGCTAGAATTGCTCCAATTGAGCTAATTAGCTTACTGTGAGATTATTGCAATTGTCTGACAAAAGTGAAAAATGTAAATTTCCAATTTCAACCAAACATGCTAGAAATGCTCCAATTGAGCTAATTAGCTTATTGTGAGAATATTACAAACGTCTTACACTGAAAAATGTAAATTTCCAATTTCAACC
Source organism: Watersipora subatra (assembly GCF_963576615.1). Taxonomy (NCBI): domain Eukaryota; kingdom Metazoa; phylum Bryozoa; class Gymnolaemata; order Cheilostomatida; family Watersiporidae; genus Watersipora; species Watersipora subatra. Next base: position 17,433,801 of record NC_088718.1, read on the forward strand.
GAAGATGCTAGAAATGCTCCAATTGAGCTAATTAGCTTATTGTGAGAATATTGCAATTGTCTGACAAAAGTGAAAAATGTAAATTTCCAATTTCAACCAAACATGCTAGAAATGCTCAACTTGCGCAAATAAGCCTACTGTAAGAATTTTACAAACGTCTGACAAAACTGAATAATGTAAATTTCCAATTTCAACCAAACATGCTAAAAATGCTCCAATTGAGCTAATTAGCTTATTGTGAGAATATTACAAACGTCTGACAACACTGAAAAATGTAAATTTCTAATTTCAACCAAACATGCTAGAAATGCTGCAAATGAGCTAATTAGCTTATTGAGAGAATATTGCAATTGTCTGACAAAAGTGAAAAATGTAAATTTCCAATTTCAACCAAACATGCTAGAAATGCTCCAATTGAGCTAATTAGCTTATTGTGAGAATATTGCAATTGTCTGACAAAAGTGAAAAATGTAAATTTCCAATTTCAACCAAACATGCTAGAATTGCTCCAATTGAGCTAATTAGCTTACTGTGAGATTATTGCAATTGTCTGACAAAAGTGAAAAATGTCAATTTCCAATTTCAACCAAACATGCTAGAAATGCTCCAATTGAGCTAATTAGCTTATTGTGAGAATATTACAAACGTCTGACAACACTGAAAAATGTAAATTTCCAATTTCAACCGAAGATGCTAGAAATGCTCCAATTGAGCTAATTAGCTTATTGTAAGAATATTGTAATTGTCTGACAAAACTGAAAAATGTAAATTTCCAATTTCAACCAAACACGCTAGAAATGCTCAACTTGCGCAAATAAGCCTATTGTAAAAATTTTACAAACGTCTGACAAAACTGAAAAATGTAATTTTCCAATTTCAACCAAACATGCTAGAAATGCTCCAATTGAGCTAATTAGCTTATTGTGAGAATATTACAAACGTCTGACAAAAGTGAAAAATGTAAATTTCCAGTTTCAACCAAACATGCTAGAAATGCTCCAATTGAGCTAATTAGCTTATTGTGAGAATATTACAAACGTCTAACAAAGTTGAAAAATGTAAATTTCCAATTTCAACCAAACATGCTAGAAATGCTCCAATTGAGCTAATTAGCTTATTGTGAGAATATTGCAATTGTCTGACAAAAGTGAAAAAAGTAAATTTCCAATTTCAACCAAACTTATTGAGGGAATATTGCAACTGTCTGACAAAACTGAAAAATGTAAATTTCCAATTTCAACCAAACATGCTAGAAATGCTCCAATTGAGCTAATTAGCTTATTGTGAGAATATTACAAACGTCTGACAAAAGTGAAAAATGTAAATTTCCAATTTCAACCAAACATGGTAGAAATGCTCCAATTGAGCTAATTAGCTTATTGTGAGAATATTACAAACGTCTGACAACACTGAAAAATGTAAATTTCTAATTTTAACCAAACATGCTAGAAATGCTCCAAATGAGCTAATTAGCTTATTGAGAGAATATTGCAATTGTCTGACAAAAGTGAAAAAAGTAAATTTCCAATTTCAACCAAACATGCTAGAAATGCTCAAATTGCGCAAATAAGCCTACTGTAAGAATTTTACAAACGTCTGACAAAACTGAATAATGTAAATTTCCAATTTCAACCAAACATGCTAGAAATGCTGCAATTGAGCTAATTAGCTTATTGAGAGAATATTGCAATTGTCTGACAAAAGTGAAAAATGTAAATTTCCAATTTCAACCAAACATGCTAGAAATGCTCCAATTGAGCTAATTAGCTTATTGTGAGAATATTGCAATTGTCTGACAAAAGTGAAAAATGTCAATTTCCAATTTCAACCAAACATGCTAGAATTGCTCCAATTGAGCTAATTAGCTTACTGTGAGATTATTGCAATTGTCTGACAAAAGTGAAAAATGTCAATTTCCAATTTCAACCAAACATGCTAGAAATGCTCCAATTGAGCTAATTAGCTTATTGTGAGAATATTACAAACGTCTGACAACACTGAAAAATGTAAATTTCCAATTTCAACCGAAGATGCTAGAAATGCTCCAATTGAGCTAATTAGCTTATTGTAAGAATATTGTAATTGTCTGACAAAAGTGAAAAATGTAAATTTCCAATTTCAACCAAACACGCTAGAAATGCTCAACTTGCGCAAATAAGCCTATTGTAAAAATTTTACAAACGTCTGACAAAACTGAAAAATGTAAATTTCCAATTTCAACCAAACATGCTAGAAATGCTCCAATTGAGCTAATTAGCTTATTGTGAGAATATTACAAACGTCTAACAAAATTGAAAAATGTAAATTTCCAATTTCAACCAAACATGCTAGAAATGCTCCAATTGAGCTAATTAGCTTATTGTGAGAATATTGCAATTGTCTGACAGAAGTGAAAAATGTAAATTTCCAATTTCAACCAAACATGCTAGAAATGCTCCAATTGAGCTAATTAGCTTATTGTGAGAATATTACAAACGTCTGACAACACTGAAAAATGTAAATTTCCAATTTCAACCAAACATGCTAGAAATGCTCCAATTGAGCTAATTAGCTTATTGTGAGAATATTGCAATTGTCTGACAGAAGTGAAAAATGTAAATTTCCAATTTCAACCAAACATGCTAGAAATGCTCCAATTGAGCTAATTAGCTTATTGTGAGAATATTACAAACGTCTGACAACACTGAAAAAAGTAAATTTCCAATTTCAACCAAACATGCTAGAAATGCTCAAATGGCGCAAATAAGCCTACTGTCAGAATTTTACAAACGTCTGACAAAACTGAATAATGTAAATTTCCAATTTCAACCAAACATGCTAAAAATGCTCCAATTGAGCTAATTAGCTTATTGTGAGAATATTGCAATTGTCTGACAGAAGTGAAAAATGTAAATTTCCAATTTCAACCAAACATGCTAGAAATGCTCCAATTGAGCTAATTAGCTTATTGTGAGAATATTACAAACGTCTGACAACACTGAAAAATGTAAATTTCCAATTTCAACCAAACATGCTAGAAATGCTCCAATTGAGCTAATTAGCTTATTGTGAGAATATTGCAATTGTCTGACAGAAGTGAAAAATGTAAATTTCCAATTTCAACCAAACATGCTAGAAATGCTCCAATTGAGCTAATTAGCTTATTGTGAGAATATTGCAAACGTCTGACAACACTGAAAAATGTAAATTTCCAATTTCAACCAAACATGCTAGAAATGCTCCAATTGAGCTAATTAGCTTATTGTGAGAATATTACAAACGTCTGACAAAACTGAAAAATGTAAATTTCCAATTTCAACCAAACATGCTAGAAATGCTCCAATTGAGCTAATTAGCTTATTGAGAAAATATTGCAATCGTCTGACAAAAGTGAAAAATGTAAATTTCCAATTTCAACCAAACATGCTAGAAATGCTCCAATTGAGCTAATTAGCTTATTGTGAGAATATTACAAACGTCTGACAAAAGTGAAAAATGTAAATTTCCAATTTCAACCAAACATGCTAGAAATGCTCCAATTGAGCTAATTAGCTTATTGTGAGAATATTGCAATTGTCTGACAAAAGTGGAAAATGTAAATTTCCAATTTCAACCAAACATGCTAGAAATGCTCCAATTGAGCTAATTAGCTTATTGTGAGAATATTACAAACGTCTAACAAAATTGAAAAATGTAAATTTCCAATTTCAACCAAACATGCTAGAAATGCTCCAATTGAGCTAATTAGCTTATTGTGAGAATATTGCAATTGTCTGACAGAAGTGAAACATGTAAATTTCCAATTTCAACCAAACATGCTAGAAATGCTCCAATTGAGCTAATTAGCTTATTGTGAGAATATTGCAATTGTCTGACAAAAGTGAAAAAAGTAAATTTCCAATTTCAACCAAACATGCTAGAAATGCTCAAATTGCGCAAAGAAGCCTACTGTCAGAATTTTACAAACGTCTGACAAAACTGAAAAATGTAAATTTCCAATTTCAACCAAACATGCTAAAAATGCTCCAATTGAGCTAATTAGCTTATTTTGAGAATATTACAAACGTCTGACAACACTGAAAAATGTAATTTTCTAATTTCAACCAAACATGCAAGAAATGCTGCAAATGAGCTAATTAGCTTATTGAGAGAATATTGCAATTGTCTGACAAAAGTGAAAAATGTAAAATTCCAATTTCAACCAAACATGCTAGAAATGCTCCAATTGAGCTAATTAGCTTATTGTGAGAATATTGCAATTGTCTGACAAAAGTGAAAAATGTAAATTTCCAATTTCAACCAAACATGCTAGAATTGCTCCAATTGAGCTAATTAGCTTACTGTGAGATTATTGCAATTGTCTGACAAAAGTGAAAAATGTAAATTTCCAATTTCAACCAAACATGCTAGAAATGCTCCAATTGAGCTAATTAGCTTATTGTGAGAATATTACAAACGTCTTACACTGAAAAATGTAAATTTCCAATTTCAACCGAAGATGCTAGAAATGCTCCAATTGAGCTAATTAGCTTATTGTGAGAATATTGCAATTGTCTGACAAAAGTGAAAAATGTAAATTTCCAATTTCAACCAAACATGCTAGAAATGCTCAACTTGCGCAAATAAGCCTACTGTAAGAATTTTACAAACGTCTGACAAAACTGAAAAATGTAAATTTCCAATTTCAACCAAACATGCTAGAAATGCTCAAATTGCGCAAATAAGCCTACTGTAAGAATTTTACAAACGTCTGACAAAACTGAATAATGTAAATTTCCAATTTCAACCAAACATGCTAAAAATGCTCCAATTGAGCTAATTAGCTTATTGTGAGAATATTACAAACGTCTGACAACACTGAAAAATGTAAATTTCTAATTTCAACCAAACATGCTAGAAATGCTGCAAATGAGCTAATTAGCTTATTGAGAGAATATTGCAATTGTCTGACAAAAGTGAAAAATGTAAATTTCCAATTTCAACCAAACATGCTAGAAATGCTCCAATTGAGCTAATTAGCTTATTGTGAGAATATTGCAATTGTCTGACAAAAGTGAAAAATGTAAATTTCCAATTTCAACCAAACATGCTAGAATTGCTCCAATTGAGCTAATTAGCTTACTGTGAGATTATTGCAATTGTCTGACAAAAGTGAAAAATGTCAATTTCCAATTTCAACCAAACATGCTAGAAATGCTCCAATTGAGCTAATTAGCTTATTGTGAGAATATTACAAACGTCTGACAACACTGAAAAATGTAAATTTCCAATTTCAACCGAAGATGCTAGAAATGCTCCAATTGAGCTAATTAGCTTATTGTAAGAATATTGTAATTGTCTGACAAAACTGAAAAATGTAAATTTCCAATTTCAACCAAACACGCTAGAAATGCTCAACTTGCGCAAATAAGCCTATTGTAAAAATTTTACAAACGTCTGACAAAACTGAAAAATGTAATTTTCCAATTTCAACCAAACATGCTAGAAATGCTCCAATTGAGCTAATTAGCTTATTGTGAGAATATTACAAACGTCTGACAAAAGTGAAAAATGTAAATTTCCAGTTTCAACCAAACATGCTAGAAATGCTCCAATTGAGCTAATTAGCTTATTGTGAGAATATTACAAACGTCTAACAAAGTTGAAAAATGTAAATTTCCAATTTCAACCAAACATGCTAGAAATGCTCCAATTGAGCTAATTAGCTTATTGTGAGAATATTGCAATTGTCTGACAAAAGTGAAAAATGTAAAATTCCAATTTCAACCGAAGATGCTAGAAATGCTCCAATTGAGCTAATTAGCTTATTGTGAGAATATTACAAACGTCTGACAACACTGAAAAATGTAAATTTCCAATTTCAACCAAACATGCTAGAAATGCTCCAAATGAGCTAATTAGCTTATTGTGAGAATATTACAAACGTCTGACAAAAGTGAAAAATGTAAATTTCCAATTTCAACCAAACATGCTAGAAATGCTCCAATTGAGCTAATTAGCTTATTGTGAGAATATTACAAACGTCTGACAACACTGAAAAATGTAAATTTCTAATTTCAACCAAACATGCTAGAAATGCTCCAAATGAGCTAATTAGCTTATTGAGAGAATATTGCAATTGTCTGACAAAAGTGAAAAAAGTAAATTTCCAATTTCAACCAAACTTATTGAGGGAATATTGCAACTGTCTGACAAAACTGAAAAATGTAAATTTCCAATTTCAACCAAACATGCTAGAAATGCTCCAATTGAGCTAATTAGCTTATTGTGAGAATATTACAAACGTCTGACAAAAGTGAAAAATGTAAATTTCCAATTTCAACCAAACATGGTAGAAATGCTCCAATTGAGCTAATTAGCTTATTGTGAGAATATTACAAACGTCTGACAACACTGAAAAATGTAAATTTCTAATTTTAACCAAACATGCTAGAAATGCTCCAAATGAGCTAATTAGCTTATTGAGAGAATATTGCAATTGTCTGACAAAAGTGAAAAAAGTAAATTTCCAATTTCAACCAAACATGCTAGAAATGCTCAAATTGCGCAAATAAGCCTACTGTAAGAATTTTACAAACGTCTGACAAAACTGAATAATGTAAATTTCCAATTTCAACCAAACATGCTAGAAATGCTGCAATTGAGCTAATTAGCTTATTGAGAGAATATTGCAATTGTCTGACAAAAGTGAAAAATGTAAATTTCCAATTTCAACCAAACATGCTAGAAATGCTCCAATTGAGCTAATTAGCTTATTGTGAGAATATTGCAATTGTCTGACAAAAGTGAAAAATGTCAATTTCCAATTTCAACCAAACATGCTAGAATTGCTCCAATTGAGCTAATTAGCTTACTGTGAGATTATTGCAATTGTCTGACAAAAGTGAAAAATGTCAATTTCCAATTTCAACCAAACATGCTAGAAATGCTCCAATTGAGCTAATTAGCTTATTGTGAGAATATTACAAACGTCTGACAACACTGAAAAATGTAAATTTCCAATTTCAACCGAAGATGCTAGAAATGCTCCAATTGAGCTAATTAGCTTATTGTAAGAATATTGTAATTGTCTGACAAAAGTGAAAAATGTAAATTTCCAATTTCAACCAAACACGCTAGAAATGCTCAACTTGCGCAAATAAGCCTATTGTAAAAATTTTACAAACGTCTGACAAAACTGAAAAATGTAAATTTCCAATTTCAACCAAACATGCTAGAAATGCTCCAATTGAGCTAATTAGCTTATTGTGAGAATATTACAAACGTCTAACAAAATTGAAAAATGTAAATTTCCAATTTCAACCAAACATGCTAGAAATGCTCCAATTGAGCTAATTAGCTTATTGTGAGAATATTGCAATTGTCTGACAGAAGTGAAAAATGTAAATTTCCAATTTCAACCAAACATGCTAGAAATGCTCCAATTGAGCTAATTAGCTTATTGTGAGAATATTACAAACGTCTGACAACACTGAAAAATGTAAACTTCCAATTTCAACCAAACATGCTAGAAATGCTCCAATTGAGCTAATTAGCTTATTGTGAGAATATTGCAATTGTCTGACAAAAGTGAAAAAAGTAAATTTCCAATTTCAACCAAACATGCTAGAAATGCTCAAATTGCGCAAATAAGCCTACTGTAAGAATTTTACAAACGTCTGACAAAACTGAAAAATGTAAATTTCCAATTTCAACCAAACATGCTAAAAATGCTCCAATTGAGCTAATTAGCTTATTTTGAGAATATTACAAACGTCTGACAACACTGAAAAATGTAAATTTCTAATTTCAACCAAACATGCAAGAAATGCTGCAAATGAGCTAATTAGCTTATTGAGAGAATATTGCAATTGTCTGACAAAAGTGAAAAATGTAAAATTCCAATTTCAACCAAACATGCTAGAAATGCTCCAATTGAGCTAATTAGCTTATTGTGAGAATATTGCAATTGTCTGACAAAAGTGAAAAATGTAAATTTCCAATTTCAACCAAACATGCTAGAATTGCTCCAATTGAGCTAATTAGCTTACTGTGAGATTATTGCAATTGTCTGACAAAAGTGAAAAATGTAAATTTCCAATTTCAACCAAACATGCTAGAAATGCTCCAATTGAGCTAATTAGCTTATTGTGAGAATATTACAAACGTCTGACAACACTGAAAAATGTAAATTTCCAATTTCAACCGAAGATGCTAGAAATGCTCCAATTGAGCTAATTAGCTTATTGTGAGAATATTGCAATTGTCTGACAAAAGTGAAAAATGTAAATTTCCAATTTCAACCAAACATGCTAGAAATGCTCAACTTGCGCAAATAAGCCTACTGTAAGAATTTTACAAACGTCTGACAAAATTGAAAAATGTAAATTTCCAATTTCAACCAAACATGCTAGAAATGCTCAAATTGCGCAAATTAGCCTACTGTAAGAATTTTACAAACGTCTGACAAAACTGAATAATGTAAATTTCCAATTTCAACCAAACATGCTAAAAATGCTCCAATTGAGCTAATTAGCTTATTGTGAGAATATTACAAACGTCTGACAACACTGAAAAATGTAAATTTCTAATTTCAACCAAACATGCTAGAAATGCTGCAAATGAGCTAATTAGCTTATTGAGAGAATATTGCAATTGTCTGACAAAAGTGAAAAATGTAAATTTCCAATTTCAACCAAACATGCTAGAAATGCTCCAATTGAGCTAATTAGCTTATTGTGAGAATATTGCAATTGTCTGACAAAAGTGAAAAATGTAAATTTCCAATTTCAACCAAACATGCTAGAATTGCTCCAATTGAGCTAATTAGCTTACTGTGAGATTATTGCAATTGTCTGACAAAAGTGAAAAATGTCAATTTCCAATTTCAACCAAACATGCTAGAAATGCTCCAATTGAGCTAATTAGCTTATTGTGAGAATATTACAAACGTCTGACAACACTGAAAAATGTAAATTTCCAATTTCAACCGAAGATGCTAGAAATGCTCCAATTGAGCTAATTAGCTTATTGTGAGAATATTACAAACGTCTGACAACACTGAAAAATGTAAATTTCCAATTTCAACCAAACATGCTAGAAATGCTCCAATTGAGCTAATTAGCTTATTGTGAGAATATTGCAATTGTCTGACAAAAGTGAAAAATGTAAAATTCCAATTTCAACCGAAGATGCTAGAAATGCTCCAATTGAGCTAATTAGCTTATTGTGAGAATATTACAAACGTCTGACAACACTGAAAAATGTAAATTTCCAATTTCAACCAAACATGCTAGAAATGCTCCAAATGAGCTAATTAGCTTATTGTGAGAATATTACAAACGTCTGACAAAAGTGAAAAATGTAAATTTCCAATTTCAACCAAACATGCTAGAAATGCTCCAATTGAGCTAATTAGCTTATTGTGAGAATATTACAAACGTCTGACAACACTGAAAAATGTAAATTTCTAATTTCAACCAAACATGCTAGAAATGCTCCAAATGAGCTAATTAGCTTATTGAGAGAATATTGCAATTGTCTGACAAAAGTGAAAAAAGTAAATTTCCAATTTCAACCAAACTTATTGAGAGAATATTGCAACTGTCTGACAAAGCTGAAAAATGTAAATTTCCAATTTCAACCAAACATGCTAGAAATGCTCCAATTGAGCTAATTAGCTTATTGTGAGAATATTACAAACGTCTGACAAAAGTGAAAAATGTAAATTTCCAATTTCAACCAAACATGCTAGAAATGCTCCAATTGAGCTAATTAGCTTATTGTGAGAATATTACAAACGTCTGACAACACTGAAAAATGTAAATTTCCAATTTCAACCAAACATGCTAGAAATGCTCCAATTGAGCTAATTAGCTTATTGAGAGAATATTGCAATTGTTTGACAACAGTGAAAAATGTAAATTTCCAATTTCAACCAAACGTGCTAGAAATGCTCCAATTGAGCTGATTAGCTTATTGTCAAAATATTACAAACGTCGGACAAAAGTGACAAATGTAAATTTCCAATTTCAACCAAACATGCTAGAAATGCTCCAATTGAGCTAATTAGCTTATTGTAAGAATATTGTAATTGTCTGACAAAAGTGAAAAATGTAAATTTCCAATTTCAACCAAACACGCTAGAAATGCTCAACTTGCGCAAATAAGCCTATTGTAAAAATTTTACAAACGTCTGACAAAACTGAAAAATGTAAATTTCCAATTTCAACCAAACATGCTAGAAATGCTCCAATTGAGCTAATTAGCTTATTGTGAGAATATTACAAACGTCTAACAAAATTGAAAAATGTAAATTTCCAATTTCAACCAAACATGCTAGAAATGCTCCAATTGAGCTAATTAGCTTATTGTGAGAATATTGCAATTGTCTGACAGAAGTGAAAAATGTAAATTTCCAATTTCAACCAAACATGCTAGAAATGCTCCAATTGAGCTAATTAGCTTATTGTGAGAATATTACAAACGTCTGACAACACTGAAAAATGTAAATTTCCAATTTCAACCAAACATGCTAGAAATGCTCCAATTGAGCTAATTAGCTTATTGTGAGAATATTGCAATTGTCTGACAAAAGTGAAAAAAGTAAATTTCCAATTTCAACCAAACATGCTAGAAATGCTCAAATTGCGCAAATAAGCCTACTGTAAGAATTTTACAAACGTCTGACAAAACTGAAAAATGTAAATTTCCAATTTCAACCAAACATGCTAAAAATGCTCCAATTGAGCTAATTAGCTTATTTTGAGAATATTACAAACGTCTGACAACACTGAAAAATGTAAATTTCTAATTTCAACCAAACATGCAAGAAATGCTGCAAATGAGCTAATTAGCTTATTGAGAGAATATTGCAATTGTCTGACAAAAGTGAAAAATGTAAAATTCCAATTTCAACCAAACATGCTAGAAATGCTCCAATTGAGCTAATTAGCTTACTGTGAGATTATTGCAATTGTCTGACAAAAGTGAAAAATGTAAATTTCCAATTTCAACCAAACATGCTAGAAATGCTCCAATTGAGCTAATTAGCTTATTGTGAGAATATTACAAACGTCTGACAACACTGAAAAATGTAAATTTCCAATTTCAACCGAAGATGCTAGAAATGCTCCAATTGAGCTAATTAGCTTATTGTGAGAATATTGCAATTGTCTGACAAAAGTGAAAAATGTAAATTTCCAATTTCAACCAAACATGCTAGAAATGCTCAACTTGCGCAAATAAGCCTACTGTAAGAATTTTACAAACGTCTGACAAAATTGAAAAATGTAAATTTCCAATTTCAACCAAACATGCTAGAAATGCTCAAATTGCGCAAATTAGCCTACTGTAAGAATTTTACAAACGTCTGACAAAACTGAATAATGTAAATTTCCAATTTCAACCAAACATGCTAAAAATGCTCCAATTGAGCTAATTAGCTTATTGTGAGAATATTACAAACGTCTGACAACACTGAAAAATGTAAATTTCTAATTTCAACCAAACATGCTAGAAATGCTGCAAATGAGCTAATTAGCTTATTGAGAGAATATTGCAATTGTCTGACAAAAGTGAAAAATGTAAATTTCCAATTTCAACCAAACATGCTAGAAATGCTCCAATTGAGCTAATTAGCTTATTGTGAGAATATTGCAATTGTCTGACAAAAGTGAAAAATGTAAATTTCCAATTTCAACCAAACATGCTAGAATTGCTCCAATTGAGCTAATTAGCTTACTGTGAGATTATTGCAATTGTCTGACAAAAGTGAAAAATGTCAATTTCCAATTTCAACCAAACATGCTAGAAATGCTCCAATTGAGCTAATTAGCTTATTGTGAGAATATTACAAACGTCTGACAACACTGAAAAATGTAAATTTCCAATTTCAACCGAAGATGCTAGAAATGCTCCAATTGAGCTAATTAGCTTATTGTGAGAATATTACAAACGTCTAACAAAATTGAAAAATGTAAATTTCCAATTTCAACCAAACATGCTAGAAATGCTCCAATTGAGCTAATTAGCTTATTGTGAGAATATTGCAATTGTCTGACAAAAGTGAAAAATGTAAAATTCCAATTTCAACCGAAGATGCTAGAAATGCTCCAATTGAGCTAATTAGCTTATTGTGAGAATATTACAAACGTCTGACAACACTGAAAAATGTAAATTTCCAATTTCAACCAAACATGCTAGAAATGCTCCAAATGAGCTAATTAGCTTATTGTGAGAATATTACAAACGTCTGACAAAAGTGAAAAATGTAAATTTCCAATTTCAACCAAACATGCTAGAAATGCTCCAATTGAGCTAATTAGCTTATTGTGAGAATATTACAAACGTCTGACAACACTGAAAAATGTAAATTTCTAATTTCAACCAAACATGCTAGAAATGCTCCAAATGAGCTAATTAGCTTATTGAGAGAATATTGCAATTGTCTGACAAAAGTGAAAAAAGTAAATTTCCAATTTCAACCAAACTTATTGAGAGAATATTGCAACTGTCTGACAAAGCTGAAAAATGTAAATTTCCAATTTCAACCAAACATGCTAGAAATGCTCCAATTGAGCTAATTAGCTTATTGTGAGAATATTACAAACGTCTGACAAAAGTGAAAAATGTAAATTTCCAATTTCAACCAAACATGCTAGAAATGCTCCAATTGAGCTAATTAGCTTATTGTGAGAATATTACAAACGTCTGACAACACTGAAAAATGTAAATTTCCAATTTCAACCAAACATGCTAGAAATGCTCCAATTGAGCTAATTAGCTTATTGAGAGAATATTGCAATTGTTTGACAACAGTGAAAAATGTAAATTTCCAATTTCAACCAAACGTGCTAGAAATGCTCCAATTGAGCTGATTAGCTTATTGTCAAAATATTACAAACGTCGGACAAAAGTGACAAATGTAAATTTCCAATTTCAACCAAACTGCTAGAAATGCTCCAATTGAGCTAATTAGCTTATTGTAAGAATATTGTAATTGTCTGACAAAAGTGAAAAATGTAAATTTCCAATTTCAACCAAACACGCTAGAAATGCTCAACTTGCGCAAATAAGCCTATTGTAAAAATTTTACAAACGTCTGACAAAACTGAAAAATGTAAATTTCCAATTTCAACCAAACATGCTAGAAATGCTCCAATTGAGCTAATTAGCTTATTGTGAGAATATTACAAACGTCTAACAAAATTGAAAAATGTAAATTTCCAATTTCAACCAAACATGCTAGAAATGCTCCAATTGAGCTAATTAGCTTATTGTGAGAATATTGCAATTGTCTGACAGAAGTGAAAAATGTAAATTTCCAATTTCAACCAAACATGCTAGAAATGCTCCAATTGAGCTAATTAGCTTATTGTGAGAATATTACAAACGTCTGACAACACTGAAAAATGTAAATTTCCAATTTCAACCAAACATGCTAGAAATGCTCCAATTGAGCTAATTAGCTTATTGTGAGAATATTGCAATTGTCTGACAAAAGTGAAAAAAGTAAATTTCCAATTTCAACCAAACATGCTAGAAATGCTCAAATTGCGCAAATAAGCCTACTGTAAGAATTTTACAAACGTCTGACAAAACTGAAAAATGTAAATTTCCAATTTCAACCAAACATGCTAAAAATGCTCCAATTGAGCTAATTAGCTTATTTTGAGAATATTACAAACGTCTGACAACACTGAAAAATGTAAATTTCTAATTTCAACCAAACATGCAAGAAATGCTGCAAATGAGCTAATTAGCTTATTGAGAGAATATTGCAATTGTCTGACAAAAGTGAAAAATGTAAAATTCCAATTTCAACCAAACATGCTAGAAATGCTCCAATTGAGCTAATTAGCTTATTGTGAGAATATTGCAATTGTCTGACAAAAGTGAAAAATGTAAATTTCCAATTTCAACCAAACATGCTAGAATTGCTCCAATTGAGCTAATTAGCTTACTGTGAGATTATTGCAATTGTCTGACAAAAGTGAAAAATGTAAATTTCCAATTTCAACCAAACATGCTAGAAATGCTCCAATTGAGCTAATTAGCTTATTGTGAGAATATTACAAACGTCTGACAACACTGAAAAATGTAAATTTCCAATTTCAACCGAAGATGCTAGAATTGCTCCAATTGAGCTAATTAGCTTATTGTGAGAATATTGCAATTGTCTGACAAAAGTGAAAAATGTAAATTTCCAATTTCAACCAAACATGCTAGAAATGCTCAACTTGCGCAAATAAGCCTACTGTAAGAATTTTACAAACGTCTGACAAAATTGAAAAATGTAAATTTCCAATTTCAACCAAACATGCTAGAAATGCTCAAATTGCGCAAATTAGCCTACTGTAAGAATTTTACAAACGTCTGACAAAACTGAATAATGTAAATTTCCAATTTCAACCAAACATGCTAAAAATGCTCCAATTGAGCTAATTAGCTTATTGTGAGAATATTACAAACGTCTGACAACACTGAAAAATGTAAATTTCTAATTTCAACCAAACATGCTAGAAATGCTGCAAATGAGCTAATTAGCTTATTGAGAGAATATTGCAATTGTCTGACAAAAGTGAAAAATGTAAATTTCCAATTTCAACCAAACATGCTAGAATTGCTCCAATTGAGCTAATTAGCTTACTGTGAGATTATTGCAATTGTCTGACAAAAGTGAAAAATGTCAATTTCCAATTTCAACCAAACATGCTAGAAATGCTCCAATTGAGCTAATTAGCTTATTGTGAGAATATTACAAACGTCTGACAACACTGAAAAATGTAAATTTCCAATTTCAACCGAAGATGCTAGAAATGCTCCAATTGAGCTAATTAGCTTATTGTAAGAATATTGTAATTGTCTGACAAAACTGAAAAATGTAATTTCCAATTTCAACCAAACACGCTAGAAATGCTCAACTTGCGCAAATAAGCCTATTGTAAAAATTTTACAAACGTCTGACAAAACTGAAAAATGTAATTTTCCAATTTCAACCAAACATGCTAGAAATGCTCCAATTGAGCTAATTAGCTTATTGTGAGAATATTACAAACGTCTGACAAAAGTGAAAAATGTAAATTTCCAGTTTCAACCAAACATGCTAGAAATGCTCCAATTGAGCTAATTAGCTTATTGTGAGAATATTACAAACGTCTAACAAAATTGAAAAATGTAAATTTCCAATTTCAACCAAACATGCTAGAAATGCCCCAATTGAGCTAATTAGCTTATTGTGAGAATATTGCAATTGTCTGACAAAAGTGAAAAATGTAAAATTCCAATTTCAACCGAAGATGCTAGAAATGCTCCAATTGAGCTAATTAGCTTATTGTGAGAATATTACAAACGTCTGACAACACTGAAAAATGTAAATTTCCAATTTCAACCAAACATGCTAGAAATGCTCCAAATGAGCTAATTAGCTTATTGTGAGAATATTACAAACGTCTGACAAAAGTGAAAAATGTAAATTTCCAATTTCAACCAAACATGCTAGAAATGCTCCAATTGAGCTAATTAGCTTATTGTGAGAATATTACAAACGTCTGACAACACTGAAAAATGTAAATTTCTAATTTCAACCAAACATGCTAGAAATGCTCCAAATGAGCTAATTAGCTTATTGAGAGAATATTGCAATTGTCTGACAAAAGTGAAAAAAGTAAATTTCCAATTTCAACCAAACTTATTGAGAGAATATTGCAACTGTCTGACAAAGCTGAAAAATGTAAATTTCCAATTTCAACCAAACATGCTAGAAATGCTCCAATTGAGCTAATTAGCTTATTGTGAGAATATTACAAACGTCTGACAAAAGTGAAAAATGTAAATTTCCAATTTCAACCAAACATGCTAGAAATGCTCCAATTGAGCTAATTAGCTTATTGTGAGAATATTACAAACGTCTGACAACACTGAAAAATGTAAATTTCCAATTTCAACCAAACATGCTAGAAATGCTCCAATTGAGCTAATTAGCTTATTGAGAGAATATTGCAATTGTTTGACAACAGTGAAAAATGTAAATTTCCAATTTCAACCAAACGTGCTAGAAATGCTCCAATTGAGCTGATTAGCTTATTGTCAAAATATTACAAACGTCGGACAAAAGTGACAAATGTAAATTTCCAATTTCAACCAAACATGCTAGAAATGCTCCAATTGAGCTAATTAGCTTATTGTGAGAATATTACAAACGTCTGACAAAACTGAAAAATGTAAATTTCCAATTTCAACCAAACATGCTAGAAATGCTCCAATTGAGCTAATTAGCTTATTGTGAGAATATTGCAATTGTCTGACAAAAGTGAAAAATGTAAATTTCCAATTTCAACCAAACATGCTAGAAATGCTCCAATTAAGCTAATTAGCTTATTGTGGGAATATTACAAACGTCTGACAAAAGTGAAAAATGTAAATTTCGAATTTCAACCAAACATGCTAGAAATGCTCCAATTGAGCTAATTAGCTTATTGTGAGAATATTACAAACGTCTGACAAAACTGAAAAATGTAAATTTCCAATTTTAACCAAACATGCTAGAAATGCTCCAATTGTGCTAATTAGCTTATTGTGGGAATATTGCAATTGTCTGACAAAATTGAAAAATGTAAATTTCCAATTTCAACCAAACATGCTAGAAATGCTCCAATTGAGCTAATTAGCTTATTGAAAAAATATTGAAATTGTCTGACAAAAGTGAAAAATGTAAATTTCCAATTTCAACCAAACATGCTAGAAATGCTCCAATTGAGCTAATTAGCTTATTGTGAGAATATTACAAACGTCTGACAAAACTGGAAAATGTAATTTTCCAATTTCAACCAAACATGCTAGAAATGCTCCAATTGAGCTAATTAGCTTATTGTGAGAATATTACAAACGTCTGACAAAACTGGAAAATGTAATTTTCTAATTTCAACCAAACATGCTAGAAATGCTCCAATTGAGCTAATTAGCTTATTGTGAGAATATTGCAATTGTCTGACAAAAGTGAAAAATGTAAATTTCCAATTTCAACCAAACATGCTAGAAATGCTCCAATTGAGCTAATTAGCTTATTGTGAGAATATTGCAATTGTCTGACAAAAGTAAAAAATGTAAATTTCCAATTTCAACCAAACATGCTTGAAATGCTCTAATTGAGCTAATTAGCTTATTGTGAGAATATTACAAAGGACTGACAAACCTGAAAAATGTAAATTTTCAATTTCAACCAAACATGCTAGAAATGCTCCAATTGAGCTAATTAGCTTATTGTGAGAATATTGCAATTGTCTGACAAAAGTGAAAAATGTAAATTTCCAATTTCAACCAAACATGCTAGAAATGCTCCAATTGAGCTAATTAGCTTATTGTGGGAATATTACAAACGTCTGACAAAAGTGAAAAATGTAAATTTCGAATTTCAACCAAACATGCTAGAAATGCTCCAATTGAGCTAATTAGCTTATTGTGAGAATATTACAAACGTCTGACAAAACTGAAAAATGTAATTTTCCAATTTTAACCAAACATGCTAGAAATGCTCCAATTGTGCTAATTAGCTTATTGTGGGAATATTGCAATTGTCTGACAAAATTGAAAAATGTAAATTTCCAATTTCAACCAAACATGCTAGAAATGCTCCAATTGAGCTAATTAGCTTATTGAAAAAATATTGAAATTGTCTGACAAAAGTGAAAAATGTAAATTTCCAATTTCAACCAAACATGCTAGAAATGCTCCAATTGAGCTAATTAGCTTATTGTGAGAATATTACAAACGTCTGACAAAACTGAAAAATGTAATTTTCCAATTTCAACCAAACATGCTAGAAATGCTCCAATTGAGCTAATTAGCTTATTGTGAGAATATTACAAACGTCTAACGAAACTGAAAAATGTAAATTTCTAATTTCAACCAAACATGCTAGAAATGCTCCAATTGAGCTAATTAGCTTATTGTGAGAATATTGCAATTGTCTGACAAAAGTGAAAAATGTAAATTTCGAATTTCAACCAAACATGCTAGAAATGCTCCAATTGAGCTAATTAGCTTATTGTGAGAATATTGCAATTGTTTGCCAAAAGTAAAAAATGTAAATTTCCAATTTCAACCAAACATGCTAGAAATGCTCCAATTGAGCTAATTAGCTTATTGTGAGAATATTACAAACGTCTGACAAAAGTGAAAAATGTAAATTTCCAATTTCAACCAAACATGCTAGAAATGCTCCAATTGAGCTAATTAGCTTATTGTGAGAATATTACAAACGTCTGACAACACTGAAAAATGTAAATTTCTAATTTTAACCAAACATGCTAGAAATGCTCCAAATGAGCTAATTAGCTTATTGAGAGAATATTGCAATTGTCTGACAAAAGTGAAAAAAGTAAATTTCCAATTTCAACCAAACATGCTAGAAATGCTCAAATTGCGCAAATAAGCCTACTGTAAGAATTTTACAAACGTCTGACAAAACTGAATAATGTAAATTTCCAATTTCAACCAAACATGCTAGAAATGCTGCAATTGAGCTAATTAGCTTATTGAGAGAATATTGCAATTGTCTGACAAAAGTGAAAAATGTAAATTTCCAATTTCAACCAAACACGCTAGAAATGCTCCAATTGAGCTAATTAGCTTATTGTGAGAATATTGCAATTGTCTGACAAAAGTGAAAAATGTAAATTTCCAATTTCAACCAAACATGCTAGAATTGCTCCAATTGAGCTAATTAGCTTACTGTGAGATTATTGCAATTGTCTGACAAAAGTGAAAAATGTCAATTTCCAATTTCAACCAAACATGCTAGAAATGCTCCAATTGAGCTAATTAGCTTATTGTGAGAATATTACAAACGTCTGACAACACTGAAAAATGTAAATTTCCAATTTCAACCGAAGATGCTAGAAATGCTCCAATTGAGCTAATTAGCTTATTGTAAGAATATTGTAATTGTCTGACAAAAGTGAAAAATGTAAATTTCCAATTTCAACCAAACACGCTAGAAATGCTCAACTTGCGCAAATAAGCCTATTGTAAAAATTTTACAAACGTCTGACAAAACTGAAAAATGTAAATTTCCAATTTCAACCAAACATGCTAGAAATGCTCCAATTGAGCTAATTAGCTTATTGTGAGAATATTACAAACGTCTGACAAAAGTGAAAAATGTAAATTTCCAATTTCAACCAAACATGCTAGAAATGCTCCAATTGAGCTAATTAGCTTATTGAGAGAATATTGCAATTGTTTGACAAAAGTGAAAAATGTAAATTTCCAATTTCAACCAAACGTGCTAGAAATGCTCCAATTGAGCTAATTAGCTTATTGTGAGAATATTACAAACGTCTGACAAAAGTGAAAAATGTAAATTTCCAATTTCAACCAAACATGCTAGAAATGCTCCAATTGAGCTAATTAGCTTATTGTGAGAATATTACAAACGTCTAACAAAATTGAAAAATGTAAATTTCCAATTTCAACCAAACATGCTAGAAATGCTCCAATTGAGCTAATTAGCTTATTGTGAGAATATTGCAATTGTCTGACAAAAGTGAAAAATGTAAATTTCGAATTTCAACCAAACATGCTAGAAATGCTCCAATTGAGCTAATTAGCTTATTGTGAGAATATTACAAACGTCTGACAACACTGAAAAATGTAAATTTCCAATTTCAACCAAACATGCTAGAAATGCTCCAATTGAGCTAATTAGCTTATTGAGAGAATATTGCAATTGTTTGACAACAGTGAAAAATGTAAATTTCCAATTTCAACCAAACGTGCTCGAAATGCTCCAATTGAGCTGATTAGCTTATTGTCAAAATATTACAAACGTCGGACAAAAGTGACAAATGTAAATTTCCAATTTCAACCAAACATGCTAGAAATGCTCCAATTGAGCTAATTAGCTTATTGTGAGAATATTACAAACGTCTGACAAAACTGAAAAATGTAAATTTCCAATTTCAACCAAACATGCTAGAAATGCTCCAATTGAGCTAATTAGCTTATTGTGAGAATATTGCAATTGTCTGACAAAAGTGAAAAATGTAAATTTCCAATTTCAACCAAACATGCTAGAAATGCTCCAATTAAGCTAATTAGCTTATTGTGGGAATATTACAAACGTCTGACAAAAGTGAAAAATGTAAATTTCGAATTTCAACCAAACATGCTAGAAATGCTCCAATTGAGCTAATTAGCTTATTGTGAGAATATTACAAACGTCTGACAAAACTGAAAAATGTAAATTTCCAATTTTAACCAAACATGCTAGAAATGCTCCAATTGTGCTAATTAGCTTATTGTGGGAATATTGCAATTGTCTGACAAAATTGAAAAATGTAAATTTCCAATTTCAACCAAACATGCTAGAAATGCTCCAATTGAGCTAATTAGCTTATTGAAAAAATATTGAAATTGTCTGGCAAAAGTGAAAAATGTAAATTTCCAATTTCAACCAAACATGCTAGAAATGCTCCAATTGAGCTAATTAGCTTATTGTGAGAATATTACAAACGTCTGACAAAACTGGAAAATGTAATTTTCCAATTTCAACCAAACATGCTAGAAATGCTCCAATTGAGCTAATTAGCTTATTGTGAGAATATTACAAACGTCTAACGAAACTGAAAAATGTAAATTTCTAATTTCAACCAAACATGCTAGAAATGCTCCAATTGAGCTAATTAGCTTATTGTGAGAATATTGCAATTGTCTGACAAAAGTGAAAAATGTAAATTTCCAATTTCAACCAAACATGCTAGAAATGCTCCAATTGAGCTAATTAGCTTATTGTGAGAATATTGCAATTGTCTGACAAAAGTAAAAAATGTAAATTTCCAATTTCAACCAAACATGCTTGAAATGCTCTAATTGAGCTAATTAGCTTATTGTGAGAATATTACAAAGGACTGACAAACCTGAAAAATGTAAATTTTCAATTTCAACCAAACATGCTAGAAATGCTCCAATTGAGCTAATTAGCTTATTGTGAGAATATTACAAACGTCTAACAAAATTGAAAAATGTAAATTTCCAATTTCAACCAAACATGCTAGAAATGCTCCAATTGAGCTAATTAGCTTATTGTGAGAATATTGCAATTGTCTGACAGAAGTGAAAAATGTAAATTTCCAATTTCAACCAAACATGCTAGAAATGCTCCAATTGAGCTAATTAGCTTATTGTGAGAATATTACAAACGTCTGACAACACTGAAAAATGTAAATTTCCAATTTCAACCAAACATGCTAGAAATGCTCCAATTGAGCTAATTAGCTTATTGTGAGAATATTGCAATTGTCTGACAAAAGTGAAAAAAGTAAATTTCCAATTTCAACCAAACATGCTAGAAATGCTCAAATTGCGCAAATAAGCCTACTGTAAGAATTTTACAAACGTCTGACAAAACTGAAAAATGTAAATTTCCAATTTCAACCAAACATGCTAAAAATGCTCCAATTGAGCTAATTAGCTTATTTTGAGAATATTACAAACGTCTGACAACACTGAAAAATGTAAATTTCTAATTTCAACCAAACATGCAAGAAATGCTGCAAATGAGCTAATTAGCTTATTGAGAGAATATTGCAATTGTCTGACAAAAGTGAAAAATGTAAAATTCCAATTTCAACCAAACATGCTAGAAATGCTCCAATTGAGCTAATTAGCTTATTGTGAGAATATTGCAATTGTCTGACAAAAGTGAAAAATGTAAATTTCCAATTTCAACCAAACATGCTAGAATTGCTCCAATTGAGCTAATTAGCTTACTGTGAGATTATTGCAATTGTCTGACAAAAGTGAAAAATGTAAATTTCCAATTTCAACCAAACATGCTAGAAATGCTCCAATTGAGCTAATTAGCTTATTGTGAGAATATTACAAACGTCTGACAACACTGAAAAATGTAAATTTCCAATTTCAACCGAAGATGCTAGAAATGCTCCAATTGAGCTAATTAGCTTATTGTGAGAATATTGCAATTGTCTGACAAAAGTGAAAAATGTAAATTTCCAATTTCAACCAAACATGCTAGAAATGCTCAACTTGCGCAAATAAGCCTACTGTAAGAATTTTACAAACGTCTGACAAAATTGAAAAATGTAAATTTCCAATTTCAACCAAACATGCTAGAAATGCTCATATTGCGCAAATTAGCCTACTGTAAGAATTTTACAAACGTCTGACAAAACTGAATAATGTAAATTTCCAATTTCAACCAAACATGCTAAAAATGCTCCAATTGAGCTAATTAGCTTATTGTGAGAATATTACAAACGTCTGACAACACTGAAAAATGTAAATTTCTAATTTCAACCAAACATGCTAGAAATGCTGCAAATGAGCTAATTAGCTTATTGAGAGAATATTGCAATTGTCTGACAAAAGTGAAAAATGTAAATTTCCAATTTCAACCAAACATGCTAGAAATGCTCCAATTGAGCTAATTAGCTTATTGTGAGAATATTGCAATTGTCTGACAAAAGTGAAAAATGTAAATTTCCAATTTCAACCAAACATGCTAGAATTGCTCCAATTGAGCTAATTAGCTCACTGTGAGATTATTGCAATTGTCTGACAAAAGTGAAAAATGTCAATTTCCAATTTCAACCAAACATGCTAGAAATGCTCCAATTGAGCTAATTAGCTTATTGTGAGAATATTACAAACGTCTGACAACACTGAAAAATGTAAATTTCCAATTTCAACCGAAGATGCTAGAAATGCTCCAATTGAGCTAATTAGCTTATTGTGAGAATATTGCAATTGTCTGACAAAAGTGAAAAAAGTAAATTTCCAATTTCAACCAAACATGCTAGAAATGCTCAAATTGCGCAAATAAGCCTACTGTAAGAATTTTACAAACGTCTGACAAAACTGAAAAATGTAAATTTCCAATTTCAACCAAACATGCTAAAAATGCTCCAATTGAGCTAATTAGCTTATTTTGAGAATATTACAAACGTCTGACAACACTGAAAAATGTAAATTTCTAATTTCAACCAAACATGCAAGAAATGCTGCAAATGAGCTAATTAGCTTATTGAGAGAATATTGCAATTGTCTGACAAAAGTGAAAAATGTAAAATTCCAATTTCAACCAAACATGCTAGAAATGCTCCAATTGAGCTAATTAGCTTATTGTGAGAATATTGCAATTGTCTGACAAAAGTGAAAAATGTAAATTTCCAATTTCAACCAAACATGCTAGAATTGCTCCAATTGAGCTAATTAGCTTACTGTGAGATTATTGCAATTGTCTGACAAAAGTGAAAAATGTAAATTTCCAATTTCAACCAAACATGCTAGAAATGCTCCAATTGAGCTAATTAGCTTATTGTGAGAATATTACAAACGTCTGACAACACTGAAAAATGTAAATTTCCAATTTCAACCGAAGATGCTAGAAATGCTCCAATTGAGCTAATTAGCTTATTGTGAGAATATTGCAATTGTCTGACAAAAGTGAAAAATGTAAATTTCCAATTTCAACCAAACATGCTAGAAATGCTCAACTTGCGCAAATAAGCCTACTGTAAGAATTTTACAAACGTCTGACAAAATTGAAAAATGTAAATTTCCAATTTCAACCAAACATGCTAGAAATGCTCAAATTGCGCAAATTAGCCTACTGTAAGAATTTTACAAACGTCTGACAAAACTGAATAATGTAAATTTCCAATTTCAACCAAACATGCTAAAAATGCTCCAATTGAGCTAATTAGCTTATTGTGAGAATATTACAAACGTCTGACAACACTGAAAAATGTAAATTTCTAATTTCAACCAAACATGCTAGAAATGCTGCAAATGAGCTAATTAGCTTATTGAGAGAATATTGCAATTGTCTGACAAAAGTGAAAAATGTAAATTTCCAATTTCAACCAAACATGCTAGAAATGCTCCAATTGAGCTAATTAGCTTATTGTGAGAATATTGCAATTGTCTGACAAAAGTGAAAAATGTAAATTTCCAATTTCAACCAAACATGCTAGAATTGCTCCAATTGAGCTAATTAGCTTACTGTGAGATTATTGCAATTGTCTGACAAAAGTGAAAAATGTCAATTTCCAATTTCAACCAAACATGCTAGAAATGCTCCAATTGAGCTAATTAGCTTATTGTGAGAATATTACAAACGTCTGACAACACTGAAAAATGTAAATTTCCAATTTCAACCGAAGATGCTAGAAATGCTCCAATTGAGCTAATTAGCTTATTGTAAGAATATTGTAATTGTCTGACAAAACTGAAAAATGTAATTTCCAATTTCAACCAAACACGCTAGAAATGCTCAACTTGCGCAAATAAGCCTATTGTAAAAATTTTACAAACGTCTGACAAAACTGAAAAATGTAATTTTCCAATTTCAACCAAACATGCTAGAAATGCTCCAATTGAGCTAATTAGCTTATTGTGAGAATATTACAAACGTCTGACAAAAGTGAAAAATGTAAATTTCCAATTTCAACCAAACATGCTAGAAATGCTCCAATTGAGCTAATTAGCTTATTGTGAGAATATTACAAACGTCTGACAAAAGTGAAAAATGTAAATTTCCAATTTCAACCAAACATGCTAGAAATGCTCCAATTGAGCTAATTAGCTTATTGTGAGAATATTACAAACGTCTGACAACACTGAAAAATGTAAATTTCCAATTTCAACCAAACATGCTAGAAATGCTCCAATTGAGCTAATTAGCTTATTGAGAGAATATTGCAATTGTTTGACAACAGTGAAAAATGTAAATTTCCAATTTCAACCAAACGTGCTAGAAATGCTCCAATTGAGCTGATTAGCTTATTGTCAAAATATTACAAACGTCGGACAAAAGTGACAAATGTAAATTTCCAATTTCAACCAAACATGCTAGAAATGCTCCAATTGAGCTAATTAGCTTATTGTAAGAATATTGTAATTGTCTGACAAAAGTGAAAAATGTAAATTGCCAATTTCAACCAAACACGCTAGAAATGCTCAACTTGCGCAAATAAGCCTATTGTAAAAATTTTACAAACGTCTGACAAAACTGAAAAATGTAAATTTCCAATTTCAACCAAACATGCTAGAAATGCTCCAATTGAGCTAATTAGCTTATTGTGAGAATATTACAAACGTCTAACAAAATTGAAAAATGTAAATTTCCAATTTCAACCAAACATGCTAGAAATGCTCCAATTGAGCTAATTAGCTTATTGTGAGAATATTGCAATTGTCTGACAGAAGTGAAAAATGTAAATTTCCAATTTCAACCAAACATGCTAGAAATGCTCCAATTGAGCTAATTAGCTTATTGTGAGAATATTACAAACGTCTGACAAAAGTGAAAAATGTAAATTTCCAATTTCAACCAAACATGCTAGAAATGCTCCAATTGAGCTAATTAGCTTATTGTGAGAATATTACAAACGTCTGACAACACTGAAAAATGTAAATTTCCAATTTCAACCAAACATGCTAGAAATGCTCCAATTGAGCTAATTAGCTTATTGAGAGAATATTGCAATTGTTTGACAACAGTGAAAAATGTAAATTTCCAATTTCAACCAAACGTGCTAGAAATGCTCCAATTGAGCTGATTAGCTTATTGTCAAAATATTACAAACGTCGGACAAAAGTGACAAATGTAAATTTCCAATTTCAACCAAACATGCTAGAAATGCTCCAATTGAGCTAATTAGCTTATTGTAAGAATATTGTAATTGTCTGACAAAAGTGAAAAATGTAAATTTCCAATTTCAACCAAACACGCTAGAAATGCTCAACTTGCGCAAATAAGCCTATTGTAAAAATTTTACAAACGTCTGACAAAACTGAAAAATGTAAATTTCCAATTTCAACCAAACATGCTAGAAATGCTCCAATTGAGCTAATTAGCTTATTGTGAGAATATTACAAACGTCTAACAAAATTGAAAAATGTAAATTTCCAATTTCAACCAAACATGCTAGAAATGCTCCAATTGAGCTAATTAGCTTATTGTGAGAATATTGCAATTGTCTGACAGAAGTGAAAAATGTAAATTTCCAATTTCAACCAAACTTATTGAGAGAATATTGCAACTGTCTGACAAAGCTGAAAAATGTAAATTTCCAATTTCAACCAAACATGCTAGAAATGCTCCAATTGAGCTAATTAGCTTATTGTGAGAATATTACAAACGTCTGACAAAAGTGAAAAATGTAAATTTCCAATTTCAACCAAACATGCTAGAAATGCTCCAATTGAGCTAATTAGCTTATTGTGAGAATATTACAAACGTCTGACAACACTGAAAAATGTAAATTTCCAATTTCAACCAAACATGCTAGAAATGCTCCAATTGAGCTAATTAGCTTATTGAGAGAATATTGCAATTGTTTGACAACAGTGAAAAATGTAAATTTCCAATTTCAACCAAACGTGCTAGAAATGCTCCAATTGAGCTGATTAGCTTATTGTCAAAATATTACAAACGTCGGACAAAAGTGACAAATGTAAATTTCCAATTTCAACCAAACATGCTAGAAATGCTCCAATTGAGCTAATTAGCTTATTGTAAGAATATTGTAATTGTCTGACAAAAGTGAAAAATGTAAATTTCCAATTTCAACCAAACACGCTAGAAATGCTCAACTTGCGCAAATAAGCCTATTGTAAAAATTTTACAAACGTCTGACAAAACTGAAAAATGTAAATTTCCAATTTCAACCAAACATGCTAGAAATGCTCCAATTGAGCTAATTAGCTTATTGTGAGAATATTACAAACGTCTAACAAAATTGAAAAATGTAAATTTCCAATTTCAACCAAACATGCTAGAAATGCTCCAATTGAGCTAATTAGCTTGTGAGAATATTGCAATTGTCTGACAGAAGTGAAAAATGTAAATTTCCAATTTCAACCAAACATGCTAGAAATGCTCCAATTGAGCTAATTAGCTTATTGTGAGAATATTACAAACGTCTGACAACACTGAAAAATGTAAATTTCCAATTTCAACCAAACATGCTAGAAATGCTCCAATTGAGCTAATTAGCTTATTGTGAGAATATTGCAATTGTCTGACAAAAGTGAAAAAAGTAAATTTCCAATTTCAACCAAACATGCTAGAAATGCTCAAATTGCGCAAATAAGCCTACTGTAAGAATTTTACAAACGTCTGACAAAACTGAAAAATGTAAATTTCCAATTTCAACCAAACATGCTAAAAATGCTCCAATTGAGCTAATTAGCTTATTTTGAGAATATTACAAACGTCTGACAACACTGAAAAATGTAAATTTCTAATTTCAACCAAACATGCAAGAAATGCTGCAAATGAGCTAATTAGCTTATTGAGAGAATATTGCAATTGTCTGACAAAAGTGAAAAATGTAAAATTCCAATTTCAACCAAACATGCTAGAAATGCTCCAATTGAGCTAATTAGCTTATTGTGAGAATATTGCAATTGTCTGACAAAAGTGAAAAATGTAAATTTCCAATTTCAACCAAACATGCTAGAATTGCTCCAAATGAGCTAATTAGCTTACTGTGAGATTATTGCAATTGTCTGACAAAAGTGAAAAATGTAAATTTCCAATTTCAACCAAACATGCTAGAAATGCTCCAATTGAGCTAATTAGCTTATTGTGAGAATATTACAAACGTCTGACAACACTGAAAAATGTAAATTTCCAATTTCAACCGAAGATGCTAGAAATGCTCCAATTGAGCTAATTAGCTTATTGTGAGAATATTGCAATTGTCTGACAAAAGTGAAAAATGTAAATTTCCAATTTCAACCAAACATGCTAGAAATGCTCAACTTGCGCAAATAAGCCTACTGTAAGAATTTTACAAACGTCTGACAAAATTGAAAAATGTAAATTTCCAATTTCAACCAAACATGCTAGAAATGCTCAAATTGCGCAAATTAGCCTACTGTAAGAATTTTACAAACGTCTGACAAAACTGAATAATGTAAATTTCCAATTTCAACCAAACATGCTAAAAATGCTCCAATTGAGCTAATTAGCTTATTGTGAGAATATTACAAACGTCTGACAACACTGAAAAATGTAAATTTCTAATTTCAACCAAACATGCTAGAAATGCTGCAAATGAGCTAATTAGCTTATTGAGAGAATATTGCAATTGTCTGACAAAAGTGAAAAATGTAAATTTCCAATTTCAACCAAACATGCTAGAAATGCTCCAATTGAGCTAATTAGCTTATTGTGAGAATATTGCAATTGTCTGACAAAAGTGAAAAATGTAAATTTCCAATTTCAACCAAACATGCTAGAATTGCTCCAATTGAGCTAATTAGCTTACTGTGAGATTATTGCAATTGTCTGACAAAAGTGAAAAATGTCAATTTCCAATTTCAACCAAACATGCTAGAAATGCTCCAATTGAGCTAATTAGCTTATTGTGAGAATATTACAAACGTCTGACAACACTGAAAAATGTAAATTTCCAATTTCAACCGAAGATGCTAGAAATGCTCCAATTGAGCTAATTAGCTTATTGTAAGAATATTGTAATTGTCTGACAAAACTGAAAAATGTAATTTCCAATTTCAACCAAACACGCTAGAAATGCTCAACTTGCGCAAATAAGCCTATTGTAAAAATTTTACAAACGTCTGACAAAACTGAAAAATGTAATTTTCCAATTTCAACCAAACATGCTAGAAATGCTCCAATTGAGCTAATTAGCTTATTGTGAGAATATTACAAACGTCTGACAAAAGTGAAAAATGTAAATTTCCAGTTTCAACCAAACATGCTAGAAATGCTCCAATTGAGCTAATTAGCTTATTGTGAGAATATTACAAACGTCTAACAAAATTGAAAAATGTAAATTTCCAATTTCAACCAAACATGCTAGAAATGCTCCAATTGAGCTAATTAGCTTATTGTGAGAATATTGCAATTGTCTGACAAAAGTGAAAAATGTAAAATTCCAATTTCAACCGAAGATGCTAGAAATGCTCCAATTGAGCTAATTAGCTTATTGTGAGAATATTACAAACGTCTGACAACACTGAAAAATGTAAATTTCCAATTTCAACCAAACATGCTAGAAATGCTCCAAATGAGCTAATTAGCTTATTGTGAGAATATTACAAACGTCTGACAAAAGTGAAAAATGTAAATTTCCAATTTCAACCAAACATGCTAGAAATGCTCCAATTGAGCTAATTAGCTTATTGTGAGAATATTACAAACGTCTGACAACACTGAAAAATGTAAATTTCTAATTTCAACCAAACATGCTAGAAATGCTCCAAATGAGCTAATTAGCTTATTGAGAGAATATTGCAATTGTCTGACAAAAGTGAAAAAAGTAAATTTCCAATTTCAACCAAACTTATTGAGAGAATATTGCAACTGTCTGACAAAGCTGAAAAATGTAAATTTCCAATTTCAACCAAACATGCTAGAAATGCTCCAATTGAGCTAATTAGCTTATTGTGAGAATATTACAAACGTCTGACAAAAGTGAAAAATGTAAATTTCCAATTTCAACCAAACATGCTAGAAATGCTCCAATTGAGCTAATTAGCTTATTGTGAGAATATTACAAACGTCTGACAACACTGAAAAATGTAAATTTCCAATTTCAACCAAACATGCTAGAAATGCTCCAATTGAGCTAATTAGCTTATTGAGAGAATATTGCAATTGTTTGACAACAGTGAAAAATGTAAATTTCCAATTTCAACCAAACGTGCTAGAAATGCTCCAATTGAGCTGATTAGCTTATTGTCAAAATATTACAAACGTCGGACAAAAGTGACAAATGTAAATTTCCAATTTCAACCAAACATGCTAGAAATGCTCCAATTGAGCTAATTAGCTTATTGTGAGAATATTACAAACGTCTGACAAAACTGAAAAATGTAAATTTCCAATTTCAACCAAACATGCTAGAAATGCTCCAATTGAGCTAATTAGCTTATTGTGAGAATATTGCAATTGTCTGACAAAAGTGAAAAATGTAAATTTCCAATTTCAACCAAACATGCTAGAAATGCTCCAATTGAGCTAATTAGCTTATTGTGAGAATATTACAAACGTCTGACAAAACTGGAAAATGTAATTTTCCAATTTCAACCAAACATGCTAGAAATGCTCCAATTGAGCTAATTAGCTTATTGTGAGAATATTACAAACGTCTAACGAAACTGAAAAATGTAAATTTCTAATTTCAACCAAACATGCTAGAAATGCTCCAATTGAGCTAATTAGCTTATTGTGAGAATATTGCAATTGTCTGACAAAAGTGAAAAATGTAAATTTCCAATTTCAACCAAACATGCTAGAAATGCTCCAATTGAGCTAATTAGCTTATTGTGAGAATATTGCAATTGTCTGACAAAAGTAAAAAATGTAAATTTCCAATTTCAACCAAACATGCTTGAAATGCTCTAATTGAGCTAATTAGCTTATTGTGAGAATATTACAAAGGACTGACAAACCTGAAAAATGTAAATTTTCAATTTCAACCAAACATGCTAGAAATGCTCCAATTGAGCTAATTAGCTTATTGTGAGAATATTGCAATTGTCTGACAAAAGTGAAAAATGTAAATTTCGAATTTCAACCAAACATGCTAGAAATGCTCCAATTGAGCTAATTAGCTTATTGTGGGAATATTACAAACGTCTGACAAAAGTGAAAAATGTAAATTTCGAATTTCAACCAAACATGCTAGAAATGCTCCAATTGAGCTAATTAGCTTATTGTGAGAATATTACAAACGTCTGACAAAACTGAAAAATGTAATTTTCCAATTTTAACCAAACATGCTAGAAATGCTCCAATTGTGCTAATTAGCTTATTGTGGGAATATTGCAATTGTCTGACAAAATTGAAAAATGTAAATTTCCAATTTCAACCAAACATGCTAGAAATGCTCCAATTGAGCTAATTAGCTTATTGAAAAAATATTGAAATTGTCTGACAAAAGTGAAAAATGTAAATTTCCAATTTCAACCAAACATGCTAGAAATGCTCCAATTGAGCTAATTAGCTTATTGTGAGAATATTACAAACGTCTGACAAAACTGAAAAATGTAATTTTCCAATTTCAACCAAACATGCTAGAAATGCTCCAATTGAGCTAATTAGCTTATTGTGAGAATATTACAAACGTCTAACGAAACTGAAAAATGTAAATTTCTAATTTCAACCAAACATGCTAGAAATGCTCCAATTGAGCTAATTAGCTTGTTGTGAGAATATTGCATTTGTTTGACAAAAGTGAAAAATGTAAATTTCCAATTTCAACCAAACATGCTAGAAATGCTCCAATTGAGCTAATTAGCTTATTGTGAGAATATTGCAATTGTCTGACAAAAGTGAAAAATGTAAATTTCGAATTTCAACCAAACATGCTAGAAATGCTCCAATTGAGCTAATTAGCTTATTGTGAGAATATTGCAATTGTTTGCCAAAAGTAAAAAATGTAAATTTCCAATTTCAACCAAACATGCTAGAAATGCTCCAATTGAGCTAATTAGCTTATTGTGAGAATATTACAAACGTCTGACAAAAGTGAAAAATGTAAATTTCCAATTTCAACCAAACATGCTAGAAATGCTCCAATTGAGCTAATTAGCTTATTGTGAGAATATTACAAACGTCTGACAACACTGAAAAATGTAAATTTCTAATTTTAACCAAACATGCTAGAAATGCTCCAAATGAGCTAATTAGCTTATTGAGAGAATATTGCAATTGTCTGACAAAAGTGAAAAAAGTAAATTTCCAATTTCAACCAAACATGCTAGAAATGCTCAAATTGCGCAAATAAGCCTACTGTAAGAATTTTACAAACGTCTGACAAAACTGAATAATGTAAATTTCCAATTTCAACCAAACATGCTAGAAATGCTGCAATTGAGCTAATTAGCTTATTGAGAGAATATTGCAATTGTCTGACAAAAGTGAAAAATGTAAATTTCCAATTTCAACCAAACATGCTAGAAATGCTCCAATTGAGCTAATTAGCTTATTGTGAGAATATTGCAATTGTCTGACAAAAGTGAAAAATGTAAATTTCCAATTTCAACCAAACATGCTAGAATTGCTCCAATTGAGCTAATTAGCTTACTGTGAGATTATTGCAATTGTCTGACAAAAGTGAAAAATGTCAATTTCCAATTTCAACCAAACATGCTAGAAATGCTCCAATTGAGCTAATTAGCTTATTGTGAGAATATTACAAACGTCTGACAACACTGAAAAATGTAAATTTCCAATTTCAACCGAAGATGCTAGAAATGCTCCAATTGAGCTAATTAGCTTATTGTAAGAATATTGTAATTGTCTGACAAAAGTGAAAAATGTAAATTTCCAATTTCAACCAAACACGCTAGAAATGCTCAACTTGCGCAAATAAGCCTATTGTAAAAATTTTACAAACGTCTGACAAAACTGAAAAATGTAAATTTCCAATTTCAACCAAACATGCTAGAAATGCTCCAATTGAGCTAATTAGCTTATTGTGAGAATATTACAAACGTCTGACAAAAGTGAAAAATGTAAATTTCCAATTTCAACCAAACATGCTAGAAATGCTCCAATTGAGCTAATTAGCTTATTGAGAGAATATTGCAATTGTTTGACAAAAGTGAAAAATGTAAATTTCCAATTTCAACCAAACGTGCTAGAAATGCTCCAATTGAGCTAATTAGCTTATTGTGAGAATATTACAAACGTCTGACAAAAGTGAAAAATGTAAATTTCCAATTTCAACCAAACATGCTAGAAATGCTCCAATTGAGCTAATTAGCTTATTGTGAGAATATTACAAACGTCTAACAAAATTGAAAAATGTAAATTTCCAATTTCAACCAAACATGCTAGAAATGCTCCAATTGAGCTAATTAGCTTATTGTGAGAATATTGCAATTGTCTGACAAAAGTGAAAAATGTAAATTTCGAATTTCAACCAAACATGCTAGAAATGCTCCAATTGAGCTAATTAGCTTATTGTGAGAATATTACAAACGTCTGACAACACTGAAAAATGTAAATTTCCAATTTCAACCAAACATGCTAGAAATGCTCCAATTGAGCTAATTAGCTTATTGAGAGAATATTGCAATTGTTTGACAACAGTGAAAAATGTAAATTTCCAATTTCAACCAAACGTGCTAGAAATGCTCCAATTGAGCTGATTAGCTTATTGTCAAAATATTACAAACGTCGGACAAAAGTGACAAATGTAAATTTCCAATTTCAACCAAACATGCTAGAAATGCTCCAATTGAGCTAATTAGCTTATTGTGAGAATATTACAAACGTCTGACAAAACTGAAAAATGTAAATTTCCAATTTCAACCAAACATGCTAGAAATGCTCCAATTGAGCTAATTAGCTTATTGTGAGAATATTGCAATTGTCTGACAAAAGTGAAAAATGTAAATTTCCAATTTCAACCAAACATGCTAGAAATGCTCCAATTAAGCTAATTAGCTTATTGTGGGAATATTACAAACGTCTGACAAAAGTGAAAAATGTAAATTTCGAATTTCAACCAAACATGCTAGAAATGCTCCAATTGAGGTAATTAGCTTATTGTGAGAATATTACAAACGTCTGACAAAACTGAAAAATGTAAATTTCCAATTTTAACCAAACATGCTAGAAATGCTCCAATTGTGCTAATTAGCTTATTGTGGGAATATTGCAATTGTCTGACAAAATTGAAAAATGTAAATTTCCAATTTCAACCAAACATGCTAGAAATGCTCCAATTGAGCTAATTAGCTTATTGAAAAAATATTGAAATTGTCTGGCAAAAGTGAAAAATGTAAATTTCCAATTTCAACCAAACATGCTAGAAATGCTCCAATTGAGCTAATTAGCTTATTGTGAGAATATTACAAACGTCTAACGAAACTGAAAAATGTAAATTTCTAATTTCAACCAAACATGCTAGAAATGCTCCAATTGAGCTAATTAGCTTATTGTGAGAATATTACAAACGTCTAACGAAACTGAAAAATGTAAATTTCTAATTTCAACCAAACATGCTAGAAATGCTCCAATTGAGCTAATTAGCTTATTGTGAGAATATTGCAATTGTCTGACAAAAGTGAAAAATGTAAATTTCCAATTTCAACCAAACATGCTAGAAATGCTCCAATTGAGCTAATTAGCTTATTGTGAGAATATTACAAACGTCTGACAAAAGTGAAAAATGTAAATTTCCAATTTCAACCAAACATGCTAGAAATGCTCCAATTGAGCTAATTAGCTTATTGTGAGAATATTACAAACGTCTGACAAAAGTGAAAAATGTAAATTTCCAATTTCAACCAAACATGCTAGAAATGCTCCAATTGAGCTAATTAGCTTATTGTGAGAATATTACAAACGTCTGACAACACTGAAAAATGTAAATTTCTAATTTTAACCAAACATGCTAGAAATGCTCCAAATGAGCTAATTAGCTTATTGAGAGAATATTGCAATTGTCTGACAAAAGTGAAAAAAGTAAATTTCCAATTTCAACCAAACATGCTAGAAATGCTCAAATTGCGCAAATAAGCCTACTGTAAGAATTTTACAAACGTCTGACAAAACTGAATAATGTAAATTTCCAATTTCAACCAAACATGCTAGAAATGCTGCAATTGAGCTAATTAGCTTATTGAGAGAATATTGCAATTGTCTGACAAAAGTGAAAAATGTAAATTTCCAATTTCAACCAAACATGCTAGAAATGCTCCAATTGAGCTAATTAGCTTATTGTGAGAATATTGCAATTGTCTGACAAAAGTGAAAAATGTAAATTTCCAATTTCAACCAAACATGCTAGAATTGCTCCAATTGAGCTAATTAGCTTACTGTGAGATTATTGCAATTGTCTGACAAAAGTGAAAAATGTCAATTTCCAATTTCAACCAAACATGCTAGAAATGCTCCAATTGAGCTAATTAGCTTATTGTGAGAATATTACAAACGTCTGACAACACTGAAAAATGTAAATTTCCAATTTCAACCGAAGATGCTAGAAATGCTCCAATTGAGCTAATTAGCTTATTGTAAGAATATTGTAATTGTCTGACAAAAGTGAAAAATGTAAATTTCCAATTTCAACCAAACACGCTAGAAATGCTCAACTTGCGCAAATAAGCCTATTGTAAAAATTTTACAAACGTCTGACAAAACTGAAAAATGTAAATTTCCAATTTCAACCAAACATGCTAGAAATGCTCCAATTGAGCTAATTAGCTTATTGTGAGAATATTACAAACGTCTGACAAAAGTGAAAAATGTAAATTTCCAATTTCAACCAAACATGCTAGAAATGCTCCAATTGAGCTAATTAGCTTATTGAGAGAATATTGCAATTGTTTGACAAAAGTGAAAAATGTAAATTTCCAATTTCAACCAAACGTGCTAGAAATGCTCCAATTGAGCTAATTAGCTTATTGTGAGAATATTACAAACGTCTGACAAAAGTGAAAAATGTAAATTTCCAATTTCAACCAAACATGCTAGAAATGCTCCAATTGAGCTAATTAGCTTATTGTGAGAATATTACAAACGTCTAACAAAATTGAAAAATGTAAATTTCCAATTTCAACCAAACATGCTAGAAATGCTCCAATTGAGCTAATTAGCTTATTGTGAGAATATTGCAATTGTCTGACAAAAGTGAAAAATGTAAATTTCGAATTTCAACCAAACATGCTAGAAATGCTCCAATTGAGCTAATTAGCTTATTGTGAGAATATTACAAACGTCTGACAACACTGAAAAATGTAAATTTCCAATTTCAACCAAACATGCTAGAAATGCTCCAATTGAGCTAATTAGCTTATTGAGAGAATATTGCAATTGTTTGACAACAGTGAAAAATGTAAATTTCCAATTTCAACCAAACGTGCTAGAAATGCTCCAATTGAGCTGATTAGCTTATTGTCAAAATATTACAAACGTCGGACAAAAGTGACAAATGTAAATTTCCAATTTCAACCAAACATGCTAGAAATGCTCCAATTGAGCTAATTAGCTTATTGTGAGAATATTACAAACGTCTGACAAAACTGAAAAATGTAAATTTCCAATTTCAACCAAACATGCTAGAAATGCTCCAATTGAGCTAATTAGCTTATTGTGAGAATATTGCAATTGTCTGACAAAAGTGAAAAATGTAAATTTCCAATTTCAACCAAACATGCTAGAAATGCTCCAATTAAGCTAATTAGCTTATTGTGGGAATATTACAAACGTCTGACAAAAGTGAAAAATGTAAATTTCGAATTTCAACCAAACATGCTAGAAATGCTCCAATTGAGCTAATTAGCTTATTGTGAGAATATTACAAACGTCTGACAAAACTGAAAAATGTAAATTTCCAATTTTAACCAAACATGCTAGAAATGCTCCAATTGTGCTAATTAGCTTATTGTGGGAATATTGCAATTGTCTGACAAAATTGAAAAATGTAAATTTCCAATTTCAACCAAACATGCTAGAAATGCTCCAATTGAGCTAATTAGCTTATTGAAAAAATATTGAAATTGTCTGGCAAAAGTGAAAAATGTAAATTTCCAATTTCAACCAAACATGCTAGAAATGCTCCAATTGAGCTAATTAGCTTATTGTGAGAATATTACAAACGTCTAACGAAACTGAAAAATGTAAATTTCTAATTTCAACCAAACATGCTAGAAATGCTCCAATTGAGCTAATTAGCTTATTGTGAGAATATTACAAACGTCTAACGAAACTGAAAAATGTAAATTTCTAATTTCAACCAAACATGCTAGAAATGCTCCAATTGAGCTAATTAGCTTATTGTGAGAATATTGCAATTGTCTGACAAAAGTGAAAAATGTAAATTTCCAATTTCAACCAAACATGCTAGAAATGCTCCAATTGAGCTAATTAGCTTATTGTGAGAATATTGCAATTGTCTGACAAAAGTAAAAAATGTAAATTTCCAATTTCAACCAAACATGCTTGAAATGCTCTAATTGAGCTAATTAGCTTATTGTGAGAATATTACAAAGGACTGACAAACCTGAAAAATGTAAATTTTCAATTTCAACCAAACATGCTAGAAATGCTCCAATTGAGCTAATTAGCTTATTGTGAAAATATTGCAATTGTCTGACAAAAGTGAAAAATGTAAATTTCCAATTTCAACCAAACATGCTAGAAATGCTCCAATTGAGCTAATTAGCTTATTGTGGGAATATCACAAACGTCTGACAAAAGTGAAAAATGTAAATTTCGAATTTCAACCAAACATGCTAGAAATGCTCCAATTGAGCTAATTAGCTTATTGTGAGAATATTGCAATTGTCTGACAAAAGTAAAAAATGTAAATTTCCAATTTCAACCAAACATGCTTGAAATGCTCTAATTGAGCTAATTAGCTTATTGTGAGAATATTACAAAGGACTGACAAACCTGAAAAATGTAAATTTTCAATTTCAACCAAACATGCTAGAAATGCTCCAATTGAGCTAATTAGCTTATTGTGAGAATATTGCAATTGTCTGACAAAAGTGAAAAATGTAAATTTCCAATTTCAACCAAACATGCTAGAAATGCTCCAATTGAGCTAATTAGCTTATTGTGGGAATATTACAAACGTCTGACAAAAGTGAAAAATGTAAATTTCGAATTTCAACCAAACATGCTAGAAATGCTCCAATTGAGCTAATTAGCTTATTGTGAGAATATTACAAACGTCTGACAAAACTGAAAAATGTAATTTTCCAATTTTAACCAAACATGCTAGAAATGCTCCAATTGTGCTAATTAGCTTATTGTGGGAATATTGCAATTGTCTGACAAAATTGAAAAATGTAAATTTCCAATTTCAACCAAACATGCTAGAAATGCTCCAATTGAGCTAATTAGCTTATTGAAAAAATATTGAAATTGTCTGACAAAAGTGAAAAATGTAAATTTCCAATTTCAACCAAACATGCTAGAAATGCTCCAATTGAGCTAATTAGCTTATTGTGAGAATATTACAAACGTCTGACAAAACTGAAAAATGTAATTTTCCAATTTCAACCAAACATGCTAGAAATGCTCCAATTGAGCTAATTAGCTTATTGTGAGAATATTACAAACGTCTAACGAAACTGAAAAATGTAAATTTCTAATTTCAACCAAACATGCTAGAAATGCTCCAATTGAGCTAATTAGCTTATTGTGAGAATATTGCAATTGTCTGACAAAAGTGAAAAATGTAAATTTCGAATTTCAACCAAACATGCTAGAAATGCTCCAATTGAGCTAATTAGCTTATTGTGAGAATATTGCAATTGTTTGCCAAAAGTAAAAAATGTAAATTTCCAATTTCAACCAAACATGCTAGAAATGCTCCAATTGAGCTAATTAGCTTATTGTGAGAATATTACAAACGTCTGACAAAAGTGAAAAATGTAAATTTCCAATTTCAACCAAACATGCTAGAAATGCTCCAATTGAGCTAATTAGCTTATTGTGAGAATATTACAAACGTCTGACAACACTGAAAAATGTAAATTTCTAATTTTAACCAAACATGCTAGAAATGCTCCAAAAGAGCTAATTAGCTTATTGAGAGAATATTGCAATTGTCTGACAAAAGTGAAAAAAGTAAATTTCCAATTTCAACCAAACATGCTAGAAATGCTCAAATTGCGCAAATAAGCCTACTGTAAGAATTTTACAAACGTCTGACAAAACTGAATAATGTAAATTTCCAATTTCAACCAAACATGCTAGAAATGCTGCAATTGAGCTAATTAGCTTATTGAGAGAATATTGCAATTGTCTGACAAAAGTGAAAAATGTAAATTTCCAATTTCAACCAAACATGCTAGAAATGCTCCAATTGAGCTAATTAGCTTATTGTGAGAATATTGCAATTGTCTGACAAAAGTGAAAAATGTAAATTTCCAATTTCAACCAAACATGCTAGAATTGCTCCAATTGAGCTAATTAGCTTACTGTGAGATTATTGCAATTGTCTGACAAAAGTGAAAAATGTCAATTTCCAATTTCAACCAAACATGCTAGAAATGCTCCAATTGAGCTAATTAGCTTATTGTTAGAATATTACAAACGTCTGACAACACTGAAAAATGTAAATTTCCAATTTCAACCGAAGATGCTAGAAATGCTCCAATTGAGCTAATTAGCTTATTGTAAGAATATTGTAATTGTCTGACAAAAGTGAAAAATGTAAATTTCCAATTTCAACCAAACACGCTAGAAATGCTCAACTTGCGCAAATAAGCCTATTGTAAAAATTTTACAAACGTCTGACAAAACTGAAAAATGTAAATTTCCAATTTCAACCAAACATGCTAGAAATGCTCCAATTGAGCTAATTAGCTTATTGTGAGAATATTACAAACGTCTGACAAAAGTGAAAAATGTAAATTTCCAATTTCAACCAAACATGCTAGAAATGCTCCAATTGAGCTAATTAGCTTATTGAGAGAATATTGCAATTGTTTGACAAAAGTGAAAAATGTAAATTTCCAATTTCAACCAAACGTGCTAGAAATGCTCCAATTGAGCTAATTAGCTTATTGTGAGAATATTACAAACGTCTGACAAAAGTGAAAAATGTAAATTTCCAATTTCAACCAAACATGCTAGAAATGCTCCAATTGAGCTAATTAGCTTATTGTGAGAATATTACAAACGTCTAACAAAATTGAAAAATGTAAATTTCCAATTTCAACCAAACATGCTAGAAATGCTCCAATTGAGCTAATTAGCTTATTGTGAGAATATTGCAATTGTCTGACAAAAGTGAAAAATGTAAATTTCGAATTTCAACCAAACATGCTAGAAATGCTCCAATTGAGCTAATTAGCTTATTGTGAGAATATTACAAACGTCTGACAACACTGAAAAATGTAAATTTCCAATTTCAACCAAACATGCTAGAAATGCTCCAATTGAGCTAATTAGCTTATTGAGAGAATATTGCAATTGTTTGACAACAGTGAAAAATGTAAATTTCCAATTTCAACCAAACGTGCTAGAAATGCTCCAATTGAGCTGATTAGCTTATTGTCAAAATATTACAAACGTCGGACAAAAGTGACAAATGTAAATTTCCAATTTCAACCAAACATGCTAGAAATGCTCCAATTGAGCTAATTAGCTTATTGTGAGAATATTACAAACGTCTGACAAAACTGAAAAATGTAAATTTCCAATTTCAACCAAACATGCTAGAAATGCTCCAATTGAGCTAATTAGCTTA
Organism: Watersipora subatra; assembly: GCF_963576615.1. Lineage (NCBI taxonomy): Eukaryota > Metazoa > Bryozoa > Gymnolaemata > Cheilostomatida > Watersiporidae > Watersipora > Watersipora subatra. Next base: position 17,473,982 of record NC_088718.1, read on the forward strand.
TTGTGAGAATATTGCAATTGTCTGACAAAAGTGAAAAATGTAAATTTCCAATTTCAACCAAACATGCTAGAAATGCTCCAATTAAGCTAATTAGCTTATTGTGGGAATATTACAAACGTCTGACAAAAGTGAAAAATGTAAATTTCGAATTTCAACCAAACATGCTAGAAATGCTCCAATTGAGCTAATTAGCTTATTGTGAGAATATTACAAACGTCTGACAAAACTGAAAAATGTAAATTTCCAATTTTAACCAAACATGCTAGAAATGCTCCAATTGAGCTAATTAGCTTATTGTGGGAATATTGCAATTGTCTGACAAAATTGAAAAATGTAAATTTCCAATTTCAACCAAACATGCTAGAAATGCTCCAATTGAGCTAATTAGCTTATTGAAAAAATATTGAAATTGTCTGGCAAAAGTGAAAAATGTAAATTTCCAATTTCAACCAAACATGCTAGAAATGCTCCAATTGAGCTAATTAGCTTATTGTGAGAATATTACAAACGTCTGACAAAACTGGAAAATGTAATTTTCTAATTTCAACCAAACATGCTAGAAATGCTCCAATTGAGCTAATTAGCTTATTGTGAGAATATTACAAACGTCTAACGAAACTGAAAAATGTAAATTTCTAATTTCAACCAAACATGCTAGAAATGCTCCAATTGAGCTAATTAGCTTATTGTGAGAATATTGCAATTGTCTGACAAAAGTGAAAAATGTAAATTTCCAATTTCAACCAAACATGCTAGAAATGCTCCAATTGAGCTAATTAGCTTATTGTGAGAATATTGCAATTGTCTGACAAAAGTAAAAAATGTAAATTTCCAATTTCAACCAAACATGCTTGAAATGCTCTAATTGAGCTAATTAGCTTATTGTGAGAATATTACAAAGGACTGACAAACCTGAAAAATGTAAATTTTCAATTTCAACCAAACATGCTAGAAATGCTCCAATTGAGCTAATTAGCTTATTGTGAGAATATTGCAATTGTCTGACAAAAGTGAAAAATGTAAATTTCCAATTTCAACCAAACATGCTAGAAATGCTCCAATTGAGCTAATTAGCTTATTGTGGGAATATTACAAACGTCTGACAAAAGTGAAAAATGTAAATTTCGAATTTCAACCAAACATGCTAGAAATGCTCCAATTGAGCTAATTAGCTTATTGTGAGAATATTACAAACGTCTGACAAAACTGAAAAATGTAATTTTCCAATTTTACCCAAACATGCTAGAAATGCTCCAGTTGTGCTAATTAGCTTATTGTGGGAATATTGCAATTGTCTGACAAAATTGAAAAATGTAAATTTCCAATTTCAACCAAACATGCTGGAAATGCTCCAATTGAGCTAATTAGCTTATTGAAAAAATATTGAAATTGTCTGACAAAAGTGAAAAATGTAAATTTCCAATTTCAACCAAACATGCTAGAAATGCTCCAATTGAGCTAATTAGCTTATTGTGAGAATATTACAAACGTCTGACAAAACTGAAAAATGTAATTTTCCAATTTCAACCAAACATGCTAGAAATGCTCCAATTGAGCTAATTAGCTTATTGTGAGAATATTACAAACGTCTAACGAAACTGAAAAATGTAAATTTCTAATTTCAACCAAACATGCTAGAAATGCTCCAATTGAGCTAATTAGCTTATTGTGAGAATATTGCAATTGTCTGACAAAAGTGAAAAATGTAAATTTCGAATTTCAACCAAACATGCTAGAAATGCTCCAATTGAGCTAATTAGCTTATTGTGAGAATATTGCAATTGTTTGCCAAAAGTAAAAAATGTAAATTTCCAATTTCAACCAAACATGCTTGAAATGCTCTAATTGAGCTAATTAGCTTATTGTGAGAATATTACAAAGGACTGACAAACCTGAAAAATGTAAATTTTCAATTTCAACCAAACATGCTAGAAATGCTCCAATTGAGCTAATTAGCTTATTGTGAGAATATTACAAACGTCTGACAACACTGAAAAATGTAAATTTCCAATTTCATCCAAACATGCTAGAAATGCTCCAATTGAGCTATTTAGCTTATTGTGAGAATATTGCAATTGTCTTACAAAAGTGAAAAATGTAAATTTCCAATTTCAACCAAACATGGTAGAAATGCTCAAATTGCGCAAATAAGCCTACCGTAAGAACATTGCAATTGTCTGACAAAACTGAAAAATGTAAATTTCCAATTTCAACCAAACATGCTAGAAATGCTCCAATTGAGCTAATTAGCTTTTTGTGAGAATATTACAAACGTCTGACAACACTGAAAAATGTAAATTTCTAATTTCAACCAAACATGCTAGAAATGCTCCAATTGAGCTAATTAGCTTATTGAGAGAATATTGCAATTGTCTGACAAAAGTGAAAAATGTAATTTTCAAATTTCAACCAAACATGCTAGAAATGCTCCAATTGAGCTAATTAGCTTATTGTGAGAATATTGCAATTGTCTGACAAAAGTGAAAAATGTAAATTTCCAATTTCAACCAAACATGCTAGAAATGCTCCAATTGAGCTAATTAGCTTAATGTGAGAATACTACAAACGTCTGACAAAACTGAAAAATGTAAATTTCCAATTTCAACCAAACATGCTAGAAATGCTCCAATTGAGCTAATTAGCTTATTGTGAGAATATTGCAATTGTCTGACAATAGTGAAAAATGTAAATTTCCAATTTCAACCAAACATGCTTGAAATGCTCTAATTGAGCTAATTAGCTTATTGTGAGAGTATTACAAGCGTCTGACAAAACTGAAAAATGTAAATTTCCAATTTCAACCAAACATGCTAGAAATGCTCCAATTGAGCTAATTAGCTTATTGTGAGAATATTACAAACGTCTGACAAAACTGAAAAATGTAGATTTCCAATTTCAACCAAACATGCTAGAAATGCTCCAATTGAGCTAATTAGCTTATTGTGAGAATATTACAAACGTCTGACAACACTGAAAAATGTAAATTTCCAATTTCAACCAAACATGCTAGAAATGCTCCAATTGAGCTAATTAGCTTATTGTGAGAATATTACAAACGTCTGACAAAACTGAAAAATGTAAATTTCCAATTTCAACCAAACATGCTAGAAATGCTCCAATTGAGCTAATTAGCTTATTGAGAGAATATTGCAATTGTCTGACAAAAGTGAAAAATGTAAATTTCCAATTTCAACCAAACAGGCTAGAAATGCTCCAATTGAGCTAATTAGCTTATTGTGAGAATATTACAAACGTCTGACAAAAGTGAAAAATGTATATTTCCAATTTCAACCGAACATGCTAGAAATGCTCCAATTGAGCTAATTAGCTTATTGTGAGAATATTACAAACGTCTAACAAAATTGAAAAATGTAAATTTCCAATTTCAACCAAACATGCTAGAAATGCTCCAATTGAGCTAATTAGCTTATTGTGAGAATATTGCAATTTTCTGACAGAAGTGAAAAATGTAAATTTGCAATTTCAACCAAACATGCTAGAAATGCTCCAATTGAGCTAATTAGCTTATTGTGAGAATATTGCAATTGTCTGACAAAAGTGAAAAAAGTAAATTTCCAATTTCAACCAAACATGCTAGAAATGCTCAAATTGCGCAAATAAGCCTACTGTAAGAATTTTACAAACGTCTGACAAAACTGAAAAATGTAAATTTCCAATTTCAACTAAACATGCTAAAAATGCTCCAATTGAGCTAATTAGCTTATTGTGAGAATATTACAAACGTCTGACAACACTGAAAAATGTAAATTTCTAATTTCAACCAAACATGCTAGAATTGCTCCAATTGAGCTAATTAGCTTACTGTGAGATTATTGCAATTGTCTGACAAAAGTGAAAAATGTAAATTTCCAATTTCAACCAAACATGCTAGAAATGCTCCAATTGAGCTAATTAGCTTATTGTGAGAATATTACAAACGTCTGACAACACTGAAAAATGTAAATTTCCAATTTCAACCGAAGATGCTAGAAATGCTCCAATTGAGCTAATTAGCTTATTGTGAGAATATTGCAATTGTCTGACAAAAGTTAAAAATGTAAATTTCCAATTTCAACCAAACGTGCTAGAAATGCTCCAATTGAGCTAATTAGCTTATTGTGAGAATATTACAAACGTCTGACAGAAGTGAAAAATGTAAATTTCCAATTTCAACCAAACATGCTAGAAATGCTCCAATTGAGCTAATTAGCTTATTGAGAGAATATTGCAAATGTTTGACAAAAGTGAAAAATGTAAATTTCCAATTTCAACCAAACATGCTAGAAATGCTCCAATTGAGCTAATTAGCTTATTGAGAGAATATTGCAATTGTTTGACAAAAGTGAAAAATGTAACTTTCCAATTTCAACCAAACGTGCTAGAAATGCTCCAATTGAGCTAATTAGCCTATTGTGAGAATATTACAAACGTCTGACAAAAGTGAAAAATGTAAATTTCCAATTTCAACCAAACATGCTAGAAATGCTCCAATTGAGCTAATTAGCTTATTGTGAGAATATTGCAATTGTCTGACAAAAGTGAAAAATGTAAATTTCCAATTTCAACCAAACATGCTAGAAATGCTCCAATTGAGCTAATTAGCTTATTGTGAGAATATTACAAACGTCTAACAAAATTGAAAAATGTAAATTTCCAATTTCAACCAAACATGCTAGAAATGCTCCAATTGAGCTAATTAGCTTATTGTGAGAATATTGCAATTGTCTGACAGAAGTGAAAAATGTAAATTTGCAATTTCAACCAAACATGCTAGAAATGCTCCAATTTTGCTAATTAGCTTATTGTGAGAATATTACAAACGTCTGACAACACTGAAAAATGTAAATTTCCAAATTCAACCAAACATGCTAGAAATGCTCCAATTGAGCTAATTAGCTTATTGCGAGAATATTGCAATTGTCTGACAAAAGTGAAAAAAGTAAATTTCCAATTTCAACCAAACATGCTAGAAATGCTCAAATTGCGCAAACAAGCCTACTGTAAGAATTTTACAAACGTCTGACAAAACTGAAAAATGTAAATTTCCAATTTCAACCAAACATGCTAGAAATGCTCCAATTGAGCTAATTAGCTTATTGTGAGAATATTACAAACGTCTAACAAAATTGAAAAATGTAAATTTCCAATTTCAACCAAACATGCTAGAAATGCTCCAATTGAGCTAATTAGCTTATTGTGTGAATATTGCAAACGTCTGACAACACTGAAAAATGTAAATTTCCAATTTCAACCAAACATGCTAGAAATGCTCCAATTGAGCTAATTAGCTTATTGTGAGAATATTACAAACGTCTGACAAAACTGGAAAATGTAATTTTCCAATTTCAACCAAACATGCTAGAAATGCTCCAATTGAGCTAATTAGCTTATTGTGAGAATATTACAAACGTCTAACGAAACTGAAAAATGTAAATTTCTAATTTCAACCAAACATGCAAGAAATGCTCCAATTGAGCTAATTAGCTTATTGTGAGAATATTGCAATTGTCTGACAAAAGTGAAAAATGTAAATTTCCAATTTCAACCAAACATGCTAGAAATGCTCCAATTGAGCTAATTAGCTTATTGTGAGAATATTACAAACGTCTAACAAAATTGAAAAATGTAAATTTCCAATTTCAACCAAACATGCTAGAAATGCTCCAATTGAGCTAATTAGCTTATTGTGAGAATATTACAAACGTCTAACAAAATTGAAAAATGTAAATTTCCAATTTCAACCAAACATGCTAGAAATGCTCCAATTGAGCTAATTAGCTTATTGAAAAAATATTGAAATTGTCTGGCAAAAGTGAAAAATGTAAATTTCCAATTTCAACCAAACATGCTAGAAATGCTCCAATTGAGCTAATTAGCTTATTGTGAGAATATTACAAACGTCTGACAAAACTGGAAAATGTAATTTTCCAATTTCAACCAAACATGCTAGAAATGCTCCAATTGAGCTAATTAGCTTATTGTGAGAATATTACAAACGTCTAACGAAACTGAAAAATGTAAATTTCTAATTTCAACCAAACATGCTAGAAATGCTCCAATTGAGCTAATTAGCTTATTGTGAGAATATTGCAATTGTCTGACAAAAGTGAAAAATGTAAAATTCCAATTTCAACCAAACATGCTAGAAATGCTCCAATTGAGCTAATTAGCTTATTGTGGGAATATTGCAATTGTCTGACAAAAGTAAAAAATGTAAATTTCCAATATCAACCAAACATGCTTGAAATGCTCTAATTGAGCTAATTAGCTTATTGTGAGAATATTACAAAGGACTGACAAACCTGAAAAATGTAAATTTTCAATTTCAACCAAACATGCTAGAAATGCTCCAATTGAGCTAATTAGCTTATTGTGAGAATATTGCAATTGTCTGACAAAAGTGAAAAATGTAAATTTCCAATTTCAACCAAACATGCTAGAAATGCTCCAATTGAGCTAATTAGCTTATTGTGGGAATATTACAAACGTCTGACAAAAGTGAAAAATGTAAATTTCGAATTTCAACCAAACATGCTAGAAATGCTCCAATTGAGCTAATTAGCTTATTGTGAGAATATTACAAACGTCTGACAAAACTGAAAAATGTAATTTTCCAATTTTAACCAAACATGCTAGAAATGCTCCAGTTGTGCTAATTAGCTTATTGTGGGAATATTGCAATTGTCTGACAAAATTGAAAAATGTAAATTTCCAATTTCAACCAAACATGCTAGAAATGCTCCAATTGAGCTAATTAGCTTATTGAAAAAATATTGAAATTGTCTGACAAAAGTGAAAAATGTAAATTTCCAATTTCAACCAAACATGCTAGAAATGCTCCAATTGAGCTAATTAGCTTATTGTGAGAATATTACAAACGTCTGACAAAACTGAAAAATGTAATTTTCCAATTTCAACCAAACATGCTAGAAATGCTCCAATTGAGCTAATTAGCTTATTGTGAGAATATTACAAACGTCTAACGAAACTGAAAAATGTAAATTTCTAATTTCAACCAAACATGCTAGAAATGCTCCAATTGAGCTAATTAGCTTATTGTGAGAATATTGCAATTGTCTGACAAAAGTGAAAAATGTAAATTTCGAATTTCAACCAAACATGCTAGAAATGCTCCAATTGAGCTAATTAGCTTGTTGTGAGAATATTGCATTTGTTTGACAAAAGTGAAAAATGTAAATTTCCAATTTCAACCAAACATGCTAGAAATGCTCCAATTGAGCTAATTAGCTTATTGTGAGAATATTGCAATTGTCTGCCAAAAGTAAAAAATCTAAATTTCCAATTTCAACCAAACATGCTTGAAATGCTCTAATTGAGCTAATTAGCTTATTGTGAGAATATTACAAAGGACTGACAAACCTGAAAAATGTAAATTTTCAATTTCAACCAAACATGCTAGAAATGCTCCAATTGAGCTAATTAGCTTATTGTGAGAAAATTACAAACGTCTGACAACACTGAAAAATGTAAATTTCCAATTTCATCCAAACATGCTAGAAATGCTCCAATTGAGCTATTTAGCTTATTGTGAGAATATTGCAATTGTCTTACAAAAGTGAAAAATGTAAATTTCCAATTTCAACCAAACATGGTAGAAATGCTCAAATTGCGCAAATAAGCCTACCGTAAGAACATTGCAATTGTCTGACAAAACTGAAAAATGTAAATTTCCAATTTCAACCAAACATGCTAGAAATGCTCCAATTGAGCTAATTAGCTTTTTGTGAGAATATTACAAACGTCTGACAACACTGAAAAATGTAAATTTCTAATTTCAACCAAACATGCTAGAAATGCTCCAATTAAGCTAATTAGCTTATTGAGAGAATATTGCAATTGTCTGACAAAAGTGAAAAATGTAATTTTCAAATTTCAACCAAACATGCTAGAAATGCTCCAATTGAGCTAATTAGCTTATTGTGAGAATATTGCAATTGTCTGACAAAAGTGAAAAATGTAAATTTCCAATTTCAACCAAACATGCTTGGAATGCTCTAATTGAGCTAATTAGCTTATTGTGAGAGTATTACAAGCGTCTGACAAAACTGAAAAATGTAATATTCCAATTTCAACCAAACATGCTAGAAATGCTCCAATTGAGCTAATTAGCTTATTGTGAGAATATTACAAACGTCTGACAAAACTGAAAAATGTAGATTTCCAATTTCAACCAAACATGCTAGAAATGCTCCAATTGAGCTAATTAGCTTATTGTGAGAATATTACAAACGTCTGACAACACTGAAAAATGTAAATTTCCAATTTCAACCAAACATGCTAGAAATGCTCCAATTGAGCTAATTAGCTTATTGTGGGAATATTACAAACGTCTGACAAAACTGAAAAATGTAAATTTCCAATTTCAACCGAACATGCTAGAAATGCTCCAATTGAGCTAATTAGCTTATTGTGAGAATATTACAAACGTCTAACAAAATTGAAAAATGTAAATTTCCAATTTCAACCAAACATGCTAGAAATGCTCCAATTGAGCTAATTAGCTTATTGTGAGAATATTGCAATTTTCTGACAGAAGTGAAAAATGTAAATTTGCAATTTCAACCAAACATGCTAGAAATGCTCCAATTGAGCTAATTAGCTTATTGTGAGAATATTGCAATTGTCTGACAAAACTGAAAAATGTAAATTTCCAATTTCAACTAAACATGCTAAAAATGCACCAATTGAGCTAATTAGCTTATTGTGAGAATATTACAAACGTCTGACAACACTGAAAAATGTAAATTTCTAATTTCAACCAAACATGCTAGAAATGCTCCAAATGAGCTAATTAGCTTATTGAGAGAATAATGCAATTGTCTGACAAAAGTGAAAAATGTAAATTTCCAATTTCAACCAAACATGCTAGAAATGCTCCAATTGAGCTAATTAGCTAATTGTGAGAATATTGCAATTGTCTGACAAAAGTGAAAAATGTAAATTTCCAATTTCAACCAAACATGCGAGAATTGCTCCAATTGAACTAATTAGCTTACTGTGAGATTATTGCAATTGTCTGACAAAAGTGAAAAATGTAAATTTCCAATTTCAACCAAACATGCTAGAAATGCTCCAATTGAGCTAATTAGCTTATTGTGAGAATATTGCATTTGTCTGACAAAAGTTAAAAATGTAAATTTCCAATTTCAACCAAACGTGCTAGAAATGCTCCAATTGAGCTAATTAGCTTATTGTGAGAATATTACAAACGTCTGACAGAAGTGAAAAATGTAAATTTCCAATTTCAACCAAACATGCTAGAAATGCTCCAATTGAGCTAATTAGCTTATTGAGAGAATATTGCAAATGTTTGACAAAAGTGAAAAATGTAAATTTCCAATTTCAACCAAACATGCTAGAAATGCTCCAATTGAGCTAATTAGCTTATTGAGAGAATATTGCAATTGTTTGACAAAAGTGAAAAATGTAAATTTCCAATTTCAACCAAACGTGCTAGAAAGGCTCCAATTGAGCTAATTAGCTTATTGTGAGAATATTACAAACGTCTGACAAAAGTGAAAAATGTAAATTTCCAATTTCAACCAAACATGCTAGAAATGTTCCAATTGAGCTAATTAGCTTATTGTGAGAATATTGCAATTGTCTGACAAAAGTGAAAAATGTAAATTTCCAATTTCAACCAAACATGCTAGAAATGCTCCAATTGAGCTAATTAGCTTATTGTGAGAATATTACAAACGTCTGACAACACTGAAAAATGTAAATTTCCAATTTCAACCAAACATGCTAGAAATGCTCCAATTGAGCTAATTAGCTTATTGTGAGAATATTGCAATTGTCTGACAAAAGTGAAAAAAGTAAATTTCCAATTTCAACCAAACATGCTAGAAATGCTCAAATTGCGCAAATAAGCCTACTGTAAGAATTTTACAAACGTCTGACAAAACTGAAAAATGTAAATTTCCAATTTCAACCAAACATGCTAAAAATGCTCCAATTGAGCTAATTAGCTTATTGTGAGAATATTACAAACGTCTGAAAACACTGAAAAATGTAAATTTCTAATTTCAACCAAACATGCTAGAAATGCTCCAAATGAGCTAATTAGCTTATTGAGAGAATATTGCAATTGTCTGACAAAAGTGAAAAATGTAAATTTCCAATTTCAACCAAACATGCTAGAAATGCTCCAATTGAGCTAATTAGCTTATTATGAGAATATTGCAATTGTCTGACAAAAGTGAAAAATGTAAATTTCCAATTTCAACCAAACATGCTAGAATTGCTCCAATTGAGCTAATTAGCTTACTGTGAGATTATTGCAATTGTCTGACAAAAGTGAAAAATGTAAATTTCCAATTTCAACCAAACATGCTAGAAATGCTCCAATTGAGCTAATTAGCTTACTGTGAGAATATTACAAACGTCTGACAACACTGAAAAATGTAAATTTCCAATTTTAACCGAAGATGCTAGAAATGCTCCAATTGAGCTAATTAGCTTATTGTGAGAATATTGCAATTGTCTGACAAAAGTGAAAAATGTAAGTTTCCAATTTCAACCAAACGTGCTAGAAATGCTCCAATTGAGCTAATTAGCTTATTGTGAGAATATTACAAACGTCTGACAGAAGTGAAAAATGTAAATTTCCAATTTCAACCAAACATGCTAGAAATGCTCCAATTGAGCTAATTAGCTTATTGAGAGAATATTGCAATTGTTTGACAAAAGTGAAAAATGTAAATTTCCAATTTCAACCAAACGTGCTAGAAATGCTCCAATTGAGCTAATTAGCCTATTGTGAGAATATTACAAACGTCTGACAAAAGTGAAAAATGTAAATTTCCAATTTCAACCAAACATGCTAGAAATGCTCCAATTGAGCTAATTAGGTTATTGTGAGAATGTTGCAATTGTCTGACAAAAGTGAAAAATGTAAATTTCCAATTTCAACCAAACATTCTAGAAATGCTCCAATTGAGCTAATTAGCTTATTGTGAGAATATTACAAACGTCTAACAAAATTGAAAAATGTAAATTTCCAATTTCAACCAAACATGCTAGAAATGCTCCAATTGAGCTAATTAGCTTATTGTGAGAATATTGCAATTGTCTGACAGAAGTGAAAAATGTAAATTTGCAATTTCAACCAAACATGCTAGAAATGCTCCAATTTTGCTAATTAGCTTATTGTGAGAATATTACAAACGTCTGACAACACTGAAAAATGTAAATTTCCAAATTCAACCAAACATGTTAGAAATGCTCCAATTGAGCTAATTAGCTTATTGTGAGAATATTGCAATTGTCTGACAAAAGTGAAAAAAGTAAATTTCCAATTTCAACCAAACATGCTAGAAATGCTCAAATTGCGCAAATAAGCCTACTGTAAGAATTTTACAAACGTCTGACAAAACTGAAAAATGTAAATTTCCAATTTCAACTAAACATGCTAAAAATGCTCCAATTGAGCTAATTAGCTTATTGTGAGAATATTACAAACGTCTGACAACACTGAAAAATGTAAATTTCTAAATTCAACCAAACATGCTAGAAATGCTCCAAATGAGCTAATTAGCTTATTGAGAGAATAATGCAATTGTCTGACAAAAGTGAAAAATGTAAATTTCCAATTTCAACCAAACATGCTAGAAATGCTCCAATTGAGCTAATTAGCTCATTGTGAGAATATTGCAATTGTCTGACAAAAGTGAAAAATGTAAATTTCCAATTTCAACCAAACATGCTAGAATTGCTCCAATTGAGCTAATTAGCTTACTGTGAGATTATTGCAATTGTCTGACAAAAGTGAAAAATGTAAATTTCCAATTTCAACCAAACATGCTAGAAATGCTCCAATTGAGCTAATTAGCTTATTGTGAGAATATTACAAACGTCTGACAACACTGAAAAATGTAAATTTCCAATTTCAACCGAAGATGCTAGAAATGCTCCAATTGAGCTAATTAGCTTATTGTGAGAATATTGCAATTGTCTGACAAAAGTTAAAAATGTAAATTTCCAATTTCAACCAAACGTGCTAGAAATGCTCCAATTGAGCTAATTAGCTTATTGTGAGAATATTACAAACGTCTGACAGAAGTGAAAAATGTAAATTTCCAATTTCAACCAAACATGCTAGAAATGCTCCAATTGAGCTAATTAGCTTATTGAGAGAATATTGCAAATGTTTGACAAGAGTGAAAAATGTAAATTTCCAATTTCAACCAAACATGCTAGAAATGCTCCAATTGAGCTAATTAGCTTATTGAGAGAATATTGCAATTGTTTGACAAAAGTGAAAAATGTAAATTTCCAATTTCAACCAAACGTGCTAGAAAGGCTCCAATTGAGCTAATTAGCTTATTGTGAGAATATTACAAACGTCTGACAAAAGTGAAAAATGTAAATTTCCAATTTCAACCAAACATGCTAGAAATGTTCCAATTGAGCTAATTAGCTTATTGTGAGAATATTGCAATTGTCTGACAAAACTGAAAAATGTAAATTTCCAATTTCAACCAAACATGCTAGAAATGCTCCAATTGAGCTAATTAGCTTATTGTGAGAATATTACAAACGTCTAACAAAATTGAAAAATGTAAATTTCCAATTTCAACCAAACATGCTAGAAATGCTCCAATTGAGCTAATTAGCTTAATGTGAGAATATTGCAATTGTCTGACAGAAGTGAAAAATGTAAATTTGCAATTTCAACCAAACATGCTAGAAATGCTCCAATTTAGCTAATTAGCTTATTGTGAGAATATTACAAACGTCTGACAACACTGAAAAATGTAAATTTCCAATTTCAACCAAACATGCTAGAAATGCTCCAATTGAGCTAATTAGCTTATTGTGAGAATATTGCAATTGTCTGACAAAAGTGAAAAAAGTAAATTTCCAATTTCAACCAAACATGCTAGAAATGCTCAAATTGCGCAAATAAGCCTACTGTAAGAATTTTACAAACGTCTGACAAAACTGAAAAATGTAAATTTCCAATTTCAACCAAACATGCTAAAAATGCTCCAATTGAGCTAATTAGCTTATTGTGAGAATATTACAAACGTCTGAAAACACTGAAAAATGTAAATTTCTAATTTCAACCAAACATGCTAGAAATGCTCCAAATGAGCTAATTAGCTTATTGAGAGAATATTGCAATTGTCTGACAAAAGTGAAAAATGTAAATTTCCAATTTCAACCAAACATGCTAGAAATGCTCCAATTGAGCTAATTAGCTTATTATGAGAATATTGCAATTGTCTGACAAAAGTGAAAAATGTAAATTTCCAATTTCAACCAAACATGCTAGAATTGCTCCAATTGAGCTAATTAGCTTACTGTGAGATTATTGCAATTGTCTGACAAAAGTGAAAAATGTAAATTTCCAATTTCAACCAAACATGCTAGAAATGCTCCAATTGAGCTAATTAGCTTATTGTGAGAATATTACAAACGTCTGACAACACTGAAAAATGTAAATTTCGAATTTTAACCGAAGATGCTAGAAATGCTCCAATTGAGCTAATTAGCTTATTGTGAGAATATTGCAATTGTCTGACAAAAGTGAAAAATGTAAGTTTCCAATTTCAACCAAACGTGCTAGAAATGCTCCAATTGAGCTAATTAGCTTATTGTGAGAATATTACAAACGTCTGACAGAAGTGAAAAATGTAAATTTCCAATTTCAACCAAACATGCTAGAAATGCTCCAATTGAGCTAATTAGCTTATTGAGAGAATATTGCAATTGTTTGACAAAAGTGAAAAATGTAAATTTCCAATTTCAACCAAATGTGCTAGAAATGCTCCAATTGAGCTAATTAGCCTATTGTGAGAATATTACAAACGTCTGACAAAAGTGAAAAATGTAAATTTCCAATTTCAACCAAACATGCTAGAAATGCTCCAATTGAGCTAATTAGGTTATTGTGAGAATATTGCAATTGTCTGACAAAAGTGAAAAATGTAAATTTCCAATTTCAACCAAACATGCTAGAAATGCTCCAATTGAGCTAATTAGCTTATTGTGAGAATATTACAAACGTCTAACAAAATTGAAAAATGTAAATTTCCAATTTCAACCAAACATGCTAGAAATGCTCCAATTGAGCTAATTAGCTTATTGTGAGAATATTGCAATTGTCTGACAGAAGTGAAAAATGTAAATTTGCAATTTCAACCAAACATGCTAGAAATGCTCCAATTTTGCTAATTAGCTTATTGTGAGAATATTACAAACGTCTGACAACACTGAAAAATGTAAATTTCCAAATTCAACCAAACATGTTAGAAATGCTCCAATTGAGCTAATTAGCTTATTGTGAGAATATTGCAATTGTCTGACAAAAGTGAAAAAAGTAAATTTCCAATTTCAACCAAACATGCTAGAAATGCTCAAATTGCGCAAATAAGCCTACTGTAAGAATTTTACAAACGTCTGACAAAACTGAAAAATGTAAATTTCCAATTTCAACTAAACATGCTAAAAATGCTCCAATTGAGCTAATTAGCTTATTGTGAGAATATTACAAACGTCTGACAACACTGAAAAATGTAAATTTCTAATTTCAACCAAACATGCTAGAAATGCTCCAAATGAGCTAATTAGCTTATTGAGAGAATAATGCAATTGTCTGACAAAAGTGAAAAATGTAAATTTCCAATTTCAACCAAACATGCTAGAAATGCTCCAATTGAGCTAATTAGCTCATTGTGAGAAAATTGCAATTGTCTGACAAAAGTGAAAAATGTAAATTTCCAATTTTAACCAAACATGCTAGAATTGCTCCAATTGAGCTAATTAGCTTACTGCGAGATTATTGCAATTGTCTGACAAAAGTGAAAAATGTAAATTTCCAATTTCAACCAAACATGCTAGAAATGCTCCAATTGAGCTAATTAGCTTATTGTGAGAATATTACAAACGTCTGACAACACTGAAAAATGTAAATTTCCAATTTCAACCGAAGATGCTAGAAATGCTCCAATTGAGCTAATTAGCTTATTGTGAGAATATTGCAATTGTCTGACAAAAGTTAAAAATGTAAATTTCCAATTTCAACCAAACGTGCTAGAAATGCTCCAATTGAGCTAATTAGCTTATTGTGAGAATATTACAAACGTCTGACAGAAGTGAAAAATGTAAATTTCCAATTTCAACCAAACATGCTAGAAATGCTCCAATTGAGCTAATTAGCTTATTGAGAGAATATTGCAAATGTTTGACAAAAGTGAAAAATGTAAATTTCCAATTTCAACCAAACATGCTAGAAATGCTCCAATTGAGCTAATTAGCTTATTGAGAGAATATTGCAATTGTTTGACAAAAGTGAAAAATGTAAATTTCCAATTTCAACCAAACGTGCTAGAAAGGCTCCAATTGAGCTAATTAGCTTATTGTGAGAATATTACAAACGTCTGACAAAAGTGAAAAATGTAAATTTCCAATTTCAACCAAACATGCTAGAAATGTTCCAATTGAGCTAATTAGCTTATTGTGAGAATATTGCAATTGTCTGACAAAACTGAAAAATGTAAATTTCCAATTTCAACCAAACATGCTAGAAATGCTCCAATTGAGCTAATTAGCTTATTGTGAGAATATTACAAACGTCTAACAAAATTGAAAAATGTAAATTTCCAATTTCAACCAAACATGCTAGAAATGCTCCAATTGAGCTAATTAGCTTAATGTGAGAATATTGCAATTGTCTGACAGAAGTGAAAAATGTAAATTTGCAATTTCAACCGAACATGCTAGAAATGCTCCAATTTAGCTAATTAGTTTATTGTGAGAATATTACAAACGTCTGACAACACTGAAAAATGTAAATTTCCAATTTCAACCAAACATGCTAGAAATGCTCCAATTGAGCTAATTAGCTTATTGTGAGAATATTGCAATTGTCTGACAAAAGTGAAAAAAGTAAATTTCCAATTTCAACCAAACATGCTAGAAATGCTCCAATTGAGCTAATTAGCTTATTGTGAGAATATTACAAACGTCTGACAACACTGAAAAATGTAAATTTCCAATTTTAACCGAAGATGCTAGAAATGCTCCAATTGAGCTAATTAGCTTATTGTGAGAATATTGCAATTGTCTGACAAAAGTGAAAAATGTAAGTTTCCAATTTCAACCAAACGTGCTAGAAATGCTCCATTTGAGCTAATTAGCTTATTGTGAGAATATTACAAACGTCTGACAGAAGTGAAAAATGTAAATTTCCAATTTCAACCAAACATGCTAGAAATGCTCCAATTGAGCTAATTAGCTTATTGAGAGAATATTGCAATTGTTTGACAAAAGTGAAAAATGTAAATTTCCGATTTCAACCAAACATGCTAGAAATGCTCCAATTGAGCTAATTAGCTTATTGAGAGAATATTGCAATTGTTTGACAAAAGTGAAAAATGTAAATTTCCAATTTCAACCAAACGTGCTAGAAATGCTCCAATTGAGCTAATTAGCCTATTGTGAGAATATTACAAACGTCTGACAAAAGTGAAAAATGTAAATTTCCAATTTCAACCAAACATGCTAGAAATGCTCCAATTGAGCTAATTAGCTTATTGTGAGAATATTGCAATTGTCTGACAAAAGTGAAAAATGTAAATTTCCAATTTCAACCAAACATGCTAGAAATGCTCCAATTGAGCTAATTAGCTTATTGTGAGAATATTACAAAC
Source organism: Watersipora subatra (assembly GCF_963576615.1). Taxonomy (NCBI): domain Eukaryota; kingdom Metazoa; phylum Bryozoa; class Gymnolaemata; order Cheilostomatida; family Watersiporidae; genus Watersipora; species Watersipora subatra. Next base: position 17,490,661 of record NC_088718.1, read on the forward strand.
GTCTAACAAAATTGAAAAATGTAAATTTCCAATTTCAACCAAACATGCTAGAAATGCTCCAATTGAGCTAATTAGCTTATTGTGAGAATATTGCAATTGTCTGACAGAAGTGAAAAATGTAAATTTGCAATTTCAACCGAACATGCTAGAAATGCTCCAATTTAGCTAATTAGTTTATTGTGAGAATATTACAAACGTCTGACAACACTGAAAAATGTAAATTTCCAATTTCAACCAAACATGCTAGAAATGCTCCAATTGAGCTAATTAGCTTATTGTGAGAATATTGCAATTGTCTGACAAAAGTGAAAAAAGTAAATTTCCAATTTCAACCAAACATGCTAGAAATGCTCAAATTGCGCAAATAAGCCTACTGTAAGAATTTTACAAACGTCTGACAAAACTGAAAAATGTAAATTTCCAATTTCAACCAAACATGCTAGAAATGTTCCAATTGAGCTAATTAGCTTATTGTGAGAATATTGCAATTGTCTGACAAAACTGAAAAATGTAAATTTCCAATTTCAACCAAACATGCTAGAAATGCTCCAATTGAGCTAATTAGCTTATTGTGAGAATATTACAAACGTCTAACAAAATTGAAAAATGTAAATTTGCAATTTCAACCAAACATGCTAGAAATGCTCCAATTGAGCTAATTAGCTTAATGTGAGAATATTGCAATTGTCTGACAGAAGTGAAAAATGTAAATTTGCAATTTCAACCGAACATGCTAGAAATGCTCCAATTTAGCTAATTAGTTTATTGTGAGAATATTACAAACGTCTGACAACACTGAAAAATGTAAATTTCCAATTTCAACCAAACATGCTAGAAATGCTCCAATTGAGCTAATTAGCTTATTGTGAGAATATTGCAATTGTCTGACAAAAGTGAAAAAAGTAAATTTCCAATTTCAACCAAACATGCTAGAAATGCTCAAATTGCGCAAATAAGCCTACTGTAAGAATTTTACAAACGTCTGACAAAACTGAAAAATGTAAATTTCCAATTTCAACCAAACATGCTAAAAATGCTCCAATTGATCTAATTAGCTCATTGTGAGAATATTACAAACGTCTGAAAACACTGAAAAATGTAAATTTCTAATTTCAACCAAACATGCTAGAAATGCTCCAAATGAGCTAATTAGCTTATTGAGAGAATATTGCAATTGTCTGACAAAAGTGAAAAATGTAAATTTCCAATTTCAACCAAACATGCTAGAAATGCTCCAATTGAGCTAATTAGCTTATTATGAGAATATTGCAATTGTCTGACAAAAGTGAAAAATGTAAATTTCCAATTTCAACCAAACATGCTAGAATTGCTCCAATTGAGCTAATTAGCTTACTGTGAGATTATTGCAATTGTCTGACAAAAGTGAAAAATGTAAATTTCCAATTTCAACCAAACATGCTAGAAATGCTCCAATTGAGCTAATTAGCTTATTGTGAGAATATTACAAACGTCTGACAACACTGAAAAATGTAAATTTCCAATTTTAACCGAAGATGCTAGAAATGCTCCAATTGAGCTAATTAGCTTATTGTGAGAATATTGCAATTGTCTGACAAAAGTGAAAAATGTAAGTTTCCAATTTCAACCAAACGTGCTAGAAATGCTCCAATTGAGCTAATTAGCTTATTGTGAGAATATTACAAACGTCTGACAGAAGTGAAAAATGTAAATTTCCAATTTCAACCAAACATGCTAGAAATGCTCCAATTGAGCTAATTAGCTTATTGAGAGAATATTGCAATTGTTTGACAAAAGTGAAAAATGTAAATTTCCGATTTCAACCAAACATGCTAGAAATGCTCCAATTGAGCTAATTAGCTTATTGAGAGAATATTGCAATTGTTTGACAAAAGTGAAAAATGTAAATTTCCAATTTCAACCAAACGTGCTAGAAATGCTCCAATTGAGCTAATTAGCCTATTGTGAGAATATTACAAACGTCTGACAAAAGTGAAAAATGTAAATTTCCAATTTCAACCAAACATGCTAGAAATGCTCCAATTGAGCTAATTAGCTTATTGTGAGAATATTGCAATTGTCTGACAAAAGTGAAAAATGTAAATTTCCAATTTCAACCAAACATGCTAGAAATGCTCCAATTGAGCTAATTAGCTTATTGTGAGAATATTACAAACGTCTAACAAAATTGAAAAATGTAAATTTCCAATTTCAACCAAACATGCTAGAAATGCTCCAATTGAGCTAATTAGCTTATTGTGAGAATATTGCAATTGTCTGACAGAAGTGAAAAATGTAAATTTGCAATTTCAACCAAACATGCTAGAAATGCTCCAATTTTGCTAATTAGCTTATTGTGAGAATATTACAAACGTCTGACAACACTGAAAAATGTAAATTTCCAAACTCAACCAAACATGCTAGAAATGCTCAAATTGCGCAAATAAGCCTACTGTAAGAATTTTACAAACGTCTGACAAAACTGAAAAATGTAAATTTCCAATTTCAACCAAACATGCTAGAAATGCTCCAATTGAGCTAATTAGCTTATTGTGAGAATATTACAAACGTCTAACAAAATTGAAAAATGTAAATTTCCAATTTCAACCAAACATGCTAGAAATGCTCCAATTGAGCTAATTAGCTTATTGTGAGAATATTACAAACGTCTGACAACACTGAAAAATGTAAATTTCCAAATTCAACCAAACATGCTAGAAATGCTCAAATTGCGCAAATAAGCCTACTGTAAGAATTTTACAAACGTCTGACAAAACTGAAAAATGTAAATTTCCAATTTCAACCAAACATGCTAGAAATGCTCCAATTGAGCTAATTAGCTTATTGTGAGAATATTACAAACGTCTAACAAAATTGAAAAATGTAAATTTCCAATTTCAACCAAACATGCTAGAAATGCTCCAATTGAGCTAATTAGCTTATTGTGAGAATATTGCAAACGTCTGACAACACTGAAAAATGTAAATTTCCAATTTCAACCAAACATGCTAGAAATGCTCCAATTGAGCTAATTAGCTTATTGTGAGAATATTACAAACGTCTGACAAAACTGAAAAATGTGAATTTCCAATTTCAACCAAACATGCTAGAAATGCTCCAATTGAGCTAATTAGCTTATTGTGAGAATATTACAAACGTCTAACAAAATTGAAAAATGTAAATTTCCAATTTCAACCAAACATGCTAGAAATGCTCCAATTGAGCTAATTAGCTTATTGTGAGAATATTGCAAACGTCTGACAAAACTGAAAAATGTAAATTTTCAATTTCAACCAAACATGCTAGAAATGCTCCAATTGAGCTAATTAGCTTATTGAGAAAATATTGCAATCGTCTGACAAAAGTGAAAAATGTAAATTTCCAATTTCAACCAAACATGCTAGAAATGCTCCAATTGAGCTAATTAGCTTATTGTGAGAATATTGCAATTGTCTGACAGAAGTGAAAAATGTAAATTTGCAATTTCAACCAAACATGCTAGAAATGCTCCAATTTAGCTAATTAGCTTATTGTGAGAATATTACAAACGTCTGACAACACTGAAAAATGTAAATTTCCAATTTCAACCAAACATGCTAGAAATGCTCCAATTGAGCTAATTAGCTTATTGTGAGAATATTGCAATTGTCTGACAAAAGTGAAAAAAGTAAATTTCCAATTTCAACCAAACATGCTAGAAATGCTCAAATTGCGCAAATAAGCCTACTGTAAGAATTTTACAAACGTCTGACAAAAGTGAAAAAAGTAAATTTCCAATTTCAACCAAACATGCTAGAAATGCTCAAATTGCGCAAATAAGCCTACTGTAAGAATTTTACAAACGTCTGACAAAAGTGAAAAATGTAAATTTCCAATTTCAACCAAACATGCTAGAAATGCTCCAAATGAGCTAATTAGCTTATTGAGAGAATATTGCAATTGTCTGACAGAAGTGAAAAATGTAAATTTGCAATTTCAACCAAACATGCTAGAAATGCTCCAATTTAGCTAATTAGCTTATTGTGAGAATATTACAAACGTCTGACAACACTGAAAAATGTAAATTTCCAATTTCAACCAAACATGCTAGAAATGCTCCAATTGAGCTAATTAGCTTATTGTGAGAATATTGCAATTGTCTGACAAAAGTGAAAAAAGTAAATTTCCAATTTCAACCAAACATGCTAGAAATGCTCCAAATGAGCTAATTAGCTTATTGAGAGAATATTGCAATTGTCTGACAAAAGTGAAAAATGTAAATTTCCAATTTCAACCAAACATGCTAGAAATGCTCCAATTGAGCTAATTAGCTTATTGTGAGAATATTGCAATTGTCTGACAAAAGTGAAAAATGTAAATTTCCATTTTCAACCAAACATGCTAGAAATGCTCCAATTGAGCTAATTAGCTTATTGTGAGAATATTACAAACGTCTGACAACACTGAAAAATGTAAATTTCCAATTTCAACCAAACATGCTAGAAATGCTCCAATTGAGCTAATTAGCTTATTGTGAGAATATTGCAATTGTCTGACAAAAGTGAAAAATGTAAATTTCCAATTTCAACCAAACATGCTAGAAATGCTCAAATTGCGCAAATCAGCCTACCGTAAGAATTTTACAAACGTCTGACAAAACTGAAAAATGTAAATTTCCAATTTCAACCAAACATGCTAGAAATGCTCCAATTGAGCTAATTAGCTAATTGTGAGAATATTACAAACGTCTGACAAAACTGAAAAATGTAGATTTCCAATTTCAACCAAACATGTTAGAAATGCTCCAATTGAGCTAATTAGCTTATTGTGAGAATATTACAAACGTCTGACAACACTGAAAAATGTAAATTTCCAATTTCAACCAAACATGCTAGAAATGCTCCAATTGAGCTAATTAGCTTATTGTGAGAATATTACAAACGTCTGACCAAACTGAAAGATGTAAACTTCCAATTTCAACCAAACATGCTAGAAATGCTCCAATTGAGCTAATTAGCTTATTGAGAGAATATTGCAATTGTCTGACAAAAGTGAAAAATGTAAATTTCCAATTTCAACCAAACGTGCTAGAAATGCTCCAATTGAGCTAATTAGCTTATTGTGAGAATATTACAAACGTCTGACAAAAGTGAAAAATGTAAAATTCCAATTTCAGCCGATTATGCTAGAAATGCTCCAATTGAGCTAATTAGCTTATTGTGAGAATATTGCAATTGTCTGACAGAAGTGAAAAATGTAAATTTGAAATTTCAACCAAACATGCTAGAAATGCTCCAATTTAGCTAATTAGCTTATTGTGAGAATATTACAAACGTCTGACAAAAGTGAAAAATGTAAATTTCCAATTTCAACCAAACATGCTAGAAATGCTCCAATTGAGCTAATTAGCTTATTGTGAGAATATTGCAATTGTCTGACAAAAGTGAAAAAAGTAAATTTCCAATTTCAACCAAACATGCTAGAAATGCTCAAATTGCGCAAATAAGCCTACTGTAAGAATTTTACAAACGTCTGACAAAACTGAAAAATGTAAATTTCCAATTTCAACCAAACATGCTAGAAATGCTCCAATTGAGCTAATTAGCTTATTGTGAGAATATTACAAACGTCTAACAAAATTGAAAAATGTAAATTTCCAATTTCAACCAAACATGCTAGAAATGCTCCAATTGAGCTAATTAGCTTATTGTGAGAATATTACAAACGTCTAACAAAATTGAAAAATGTAAATTTCCAATTTCAACCAAACATGCTAGAAATGCTCCAATTGAGCTAATTAGCTTATTGTGAGAATATTGCAATCGTCTGACAGAAGTGAAAAATGTAAATTTGCAATTTCAACCAAACATGCTAGAAAAGCTCCAATTTTGCTAATTAGCTTATTGTGAGAATATTACAAACGTCTGACAACACTGAAAAATGTAAATTTCCAAATTCAACCAAACATGCTAGAAATGCTCAAATTGCGCAAATAAGCCTACTGTAAGAATTTTACAAACGTCTGACAAAAGTGAAAAATGTAAATTTCCAATTTCAACCAAACATGCTAGAAATGCTCCAATTGAGCTAATTAGCTTATTGTGAGAATATTGCAATTGTCTGACAAAAGTGAAAAAAGTAAATTTCCAATTTCAACCAAACATGCTAGAAATGCTCAAATTGCGCAAATAAGCCTACTGTAAGAATTTTACAAACGTCTGACAAAACTGAAAAATGTAAATTTCCAATTTCAACCAAACATGCTAAAAATGCTCCAATTGAGCTAATTAGCTTATTGTGAGAATATTACAAACGTCTGACAACACTGAAAAATGTAAATTTCTAATTTCAACCAAACATGCTAGAAATGCTCCAAATGAGCTAATTAGCTTATTGAGAGAATATTGCAATTGTCTGACAAAAGTGAAAAATGTAAATTTCCAATTTCAACCAAACATGCTAGAAATGCTCCAATTGAGCTAATTAGCTTATTGTGAGAATATTGCAATTGTCTGACAAAAGTGAAAAATGTAAATTTCCAATTTCAACCAAACATGCTAGAATTGCTCCAATTGAGCTAATTAGCTTACTGTGAGATTATTGCAATTGTCTGACAAAAGTGAAAAATGTAAATTTCCAATTTCAACCAAACATGCTAGAAATGCTCAAATTGCGCAAATAAGCCTACTGTAAGAATTTTACAAACGTCTGACAAAACTGAAAAATGTAAATTTCCAATTTCAACCAAACATGCTAAAAATGCTCCAATTGAGCTAATTAGCTTATTGTGAGAATATTACAAACGTCTGACAACACTGAAAAATGTAAATTTCTAATTTCAACCAAACATGCTAGAAATGCTCCAAATGAGCTAATTAGCTTATTGAGAGAATATTGCAATTGTCTGACAAAAGTGAAAAATGTAAATTTCCAATTTCAACCAAACATGCTAGAAATGCTCCAATTGAGCTAATTAGCTTATTGTGAGAATATTGCAATTGTTTGACAAAAGTGAAAAAAGTAAATTTCCAATTTCAACCAAACGTGCTAGAAATGCTCAAACTGCGCAAATAAGCCTACTGTAAGAATTTTACAAGCGTCTGACAAATCTGAAAAATTTAAATTTCCAATATCAACCAAACATGCTAAAAATGCTCCAATTGAGCTAATTAGCTTATTGTGAGAATATTACAAACGTCTGACAAAAGTGAAAAATGTAAAATTCCAATTTCAGCCGAACATGCTAGAAATGCTCCAATTGAGCTAATTAGCTTATTGTGAGAATATTGCAATTGTCTGACAGAAGTGAAAAATGTAAATTTGAAATTTCAACCAAACATGCTAGAAATGCTCCAATTTAGCTAATTAGCTTATTGTGAGAATATTACAAACGTCTGACAAAAGTGAAAAATGTAAATTTCCAATTTCAACCAAACATGCTAGAAATGCTCCAATTGAGCTAATTAGCTTATTGTGAGAATATTGCAATTGTCTGACAAAAGTGAAAAAAGTAAATTTCCAATTTCAACCAAACATGCTAGAAATGCTCAAATTGCGCAAATAAGCCTACTGTAAGAATTTTACAAACGTCTGACAAAACTGAAAAATGTAAATTTCCAATTTCAACCAAACATGCTAGAAATGCTCCAATTGAGCTAATTAGCTTATTGTGAGAATATTACAAACGTCTAACAAAATTGAAAAATGTAAATTTCCAATTTCAACCAAACATGCTAGAAATGCTCCAATTGAGCTAATTAGCTTATTGTGAGAATATTACAAACGTCTAACAAAATTGAAAAATGTAAATTTCCAATTTCAACCAAACATGCTAGAAATGCTCCAATTGAGCTAATTAGCTTATTGTGAGAATATTGCAATCGTCTGACAGAAGTGAAAAATGTAAATTTGCAATTTCAACCAAACATGCTAGAAATGCTCCAATTTTGCTAATTAGCTTATTGTGAGAATATTACAAACGTCTGACAACACTGAAAAATGTAAATTTCCAAATTCAACCAAACATGCTAGAAATGCTCAAATTGCGCAAATAAGCCTACTGTAAGAATTTTACAAACGTCTGACAAAAGTGAAAAATGTAAATTTCCAATTTCAACCAAACATGCTAGAAATGCTCCAATTGAGCTAATTAGCTTATTGTGAGAATATTGCAATTGTCTGACAAAAGTGAAAAAAGTAAATTTCCAATTTCAACCAAACATGCTAGAAATGCTCAAATTGCGCAAATAAGCCTACTGTAAGAATTTTACAAACGTCTGACAAAACTGAAAAATGTAAATTTCCAATTTCAACCAAACATGCTAAAAATGCTCCAATTGAGCTAATTAGCTTATTGTGAGAATATTACAAACGTCTGACAACACTGAAAAATGTAAATTTCTAATTTCAACCAAACATGCTAGAAATGCTCCAAATGAGCTAATTAGCTTATTGAGAGAATATTGCAATTGTCTGACAAAAGTGAAAAATGTAAATTTCCAATTTCAACCAAACATGCTAGAAATGCTCCAATTGAGCTAATTAGCTTATTGTGAGAATATTGCAATTGTCTGACAAAAGTGAAAAATGTAAATTTCCAATTTCAACCAAACATGCTAGAATTGCTCCAATTGAGCTAATTAGCTTACTGTGAGATTATTGCAATTGTCTGACAAAAGTGAAAAATGTAAATTTCCAATTTCAACCAAACATGCTAGAAATGCTCAAATTGCGCAAATAAGCCTACTGTAAGAATTTTACAAACGTCTGACAAAACTGAAAAATGTAAATTTCCAATTTCAACCAAACATGCTAAAAATGCTCCAATTGAGCTAATTAGCTTATTGTGAGAATATTACAAACGTCTGACAACACTGAAAAATGTAAATTTCTAATTTCAACCAAACATGCTAGAAATGCTCCAAATGAGCTAATTAGCTTATTGAGAGAATATTGCAATTGTCTGACAAAAGTGAAAAATGTAAATTTCCAATTTCAACCAAACATGCTAGAAATGCTCCAATTGAGCTAATTAGCTTATTGTGAGAATATTGCAATTGTTTGACAAAAGTGAAAAAAGTAAATTTCCAATTTCAACCAAACGTGCTAGAAATGCTCAAACTGCGCAAATAAGCCTACTGTAAGAATTTTACAAGCGTCTGACAAATCTGAAAAATTTAAATTTCCAATATCAACCAAACATGCTAAAAATGCTCCAATTGAGCTAATTAGCTTATTGTGAGAATATTACAAACGTCTGACAATACTGAAAAATGTAAATTTCTAACTTCAACCAAACATGCTAGAAATGCTCCAAGTGAGCTAATTAGCTTATTGTGAGAATATTACAAACGTCTGACAACACTGAAAAATGTAAATTTCCAATTTCAACCAAACATGCTAGAAATGCTCCAATTGAGCTAATTAGCTTATTGTGAGAATATTGCAATTGTCTGACAAAAGTGAAAAAAGTAAATTTCCAATTTCAACCAAACATGCTAGAAATGCTCAAATTGCGCAAATAAGCCTACTGTAAGAATTTTACAAACGTCTGATAAAACTGAAAAATGTAAATTTCCAATATCAACCAAACATGCTAAAAATGCTCCAATTGAGCTAATTAGCTTATTGTGAGAATATTACAAACGTCTGACAACACTGAAAAATGTAAATTTCTAATTTCAACCAAACATGCTAGAAATGCTCCAAATGAGCTAATTAGCTTATTGAGAGAATATTGCAATTGTCTGACAAAAGTGAAAAATGTCAATTTCCAATTTCAACCAAACATGCTAGAAATGCTCCAATTGAGCTAATTAGCTTATTGTGAGAATATTGCAATTGTCTGACAAAAGTGAAAAATGTAAATTTCCAATTTCAACCAAACATGCTAGAAATGCTCCAATTGAGCTAATTAGCTTATTGTGAGAATATTGCAATTGTCTGACAAAAGTGAAAAATGTAAATTTCCAATTTCAACCAAACATGCTAGAAATGCTCAAATTGCGCAAATAAGCCTACTGTAAGAATTTTACAAACGTCTGACAAAACTGAAAAATGTAAATTTCCAATTTCAACCAAACATGCTAAAAATGCTCCAATTGAGCTAATTAGCTTATTGTGAGAATATTACAAACGTCTGACAACACTGAAAAATGTAAATTTCTAATTTCAACCAAACATGCTAGAAATGCTCCAAATGAGCTAATTAGCTTATTGAGAGAATATTGCAATTGTCTGACAAAAGTGAAAAATGTAAATTTCCAATTTCAACCAAACATGCTAGAAATGCTCCAATTGAGCTAATTAGCTTATTGTGAGAATATTGCAATTGTCTGACAAAAGTGAACAATGTAAATTTCCAATTTCAACCAAACATGCTAGAATTGCTCCAATTGAGCTAATTAGCTTACTGTGAGATTATTGCAATTGTCTGACAAAAGTGAAAAATGTAAATTTCCAATTTCAACCAAACATGCTAGAAATGCTCAAATTGCGCAAATAAGCCTACTGTAAGAATTTTTACAAACGTCTGACAAAACTGAAAAATGTAAATTTCCAATTTCAACCAAACATGCTAGAAATGCTCAAATTGCGCAAATAAGCCTACCGTAAGAATTTTACAAACGTCTGACAAAACTGAAAAATGTAAATTTCCAATTTCAACCAAACATGCTAGAAATGCTCCAATTGAGCTAATTAGCTTATTGTGAGAATATTACAAACGTCTGACAAAACTGAAAAATGTAGATTTCCAATTTCAACCAAACATGTTAGAAATGCTCCAATTGAGCTAATTAGCTTATTGTGAGAATATTACAAACGTCTGACAACACTGAAAAATGTAAATTTCCAATTTCAACCAAACATGCTAGAAATGCTCCAATTGAGCTAATTAGCTTATTGTGAGAATATTACAAACGTCTGACCAAACTGAAAGATGTAAACTTCCAATTTCAACCAAACATGCTAGAAATGCTCCAATTGAGCTAATTAGCTTATTGAGAGAATATTGCAATTGTTTGACAAAAGTGAAAAATGTAAATTTCCAATTTCAACCAAACGTGCTAGAAAGGCTCCAATTGAGCTAATTAGCTTATTGTGAGAATATTACAAACGTCTGACAAAAGTGAAAAATGTAAATTTCCAATTTCAACCAAACATGCTAGAAATGTTCCAATTGAGCTAATTAGCTTATTGTGAGAATATTACAAACGTCTGACAAAACTGAAAAATGTAGATTTCCAATTTCAACCAAACATGTTAGAAATGCTCCAATTGAGCTAATTAGCTTATTGTGAGAATATTACAAACGTCTGACAACACTGAAAAATGTAAATTTCCAATTTCAACCAAACATGCTAGAAATGCTCCAATTGAGCTAATTAGCTTATTGTGAGAATATTACAAACGTCTGACCAAACTGAAAGATGTAAACTTCCAATTTCAACCAAACATGCTAGAAATGCTCCAATTGAGCTAATTAGCTTATTGAGAGAATATTGCAATTGTTTGACAAAAGTGAAAAATGTAAATTTCCAATTTCAACCAAACATGCTAGAAATGCTCCAATTGAGCTAATTAGCTTATTGTGAGAATATTGCAATTGTCTGACAAAAGTGAAAAAAGTAAATTTCCAATTTCAACCAAACATGCTAGAAATGCTCAAATTGCGCAAATAAGCCTACTGTAAGAATTTTACAAACGTCTGACAAAACTGAAAAATGTAAATTTCCAATTTCAACCAAACATGCTAAAAATGCTCCAATTGAGCTAATTAGCTTATTGTGAGAATATTACAAACGTCTGACAACACTGAAAAATGTAAATTTCTAATTTCAACCAAACATGCTAGAAATGCTCCAAATGAGCTAATTAGCTTATTGAGAGAATATTGCAATTGTCTGACAAAAGTGAAAAATGTAAATTTCCAATTTCAACCAAACATGCTAGAAATGCTCCAATTGAGCTAATTAGCTTATTGTGAGAATATTGCAATTGTCTGACAAAAGTGAAAAATGTAAATTTCCAATTTCAACCAAACATGCTAGAATTGCTCCAATTGAGCTAATTAGCTTACTGTGAGATTATTGCAATTGTCTGACAAAAGTGAAAAATGTAAATTTCCAATTTCAACCAAACATGCTAGAAATGCTCAAATTGCGCAAATAAGCCTACTGTAAGAATTTTACAAACGTCTGACAAAACTGAAAAATGTAAATTTCCAATTTCAACCAAACATGCTAAAAATGCTCCAATTGAGCTAATTAGCTTATTGTGAGAATATTACAAACGTCTGACAACACTGAAAAATGTAAATTTCTAATTTCAACCAAACGTGCTAGAAATGCTCCAAATGAGCTAATTAGCTTATTGAGAGAATATTGCAATTGTCTGACAAAAGTGAAAAATGTAAAATTCCAATTTCAACCAAACATGCTAGAAATGCTCCAATTGAGCTAATTAGCTTATTGTGAGAATATTGCAATTGTTTGACAAAAGTGAAAAAAGTAAATTTCCAATTTCAACCAAACGTGCTAGAAATGCTCAAACTGCGCAAATAAGCCTACTGTAAGAATTTTACAAGCGTCTGACAAATCTGAAAAATTTAAATTTCCAATATCAACCAAACATGCTAAAAATGCTCCAATTGAGCTAATTAGCTTATTGTGAGAATATTACAAACGTCTGACAACACTGAAAAATGTAAATTTCTAACTTCAACCAAACATGCTAGAAATGCTCCAAGTGAGCTAATTAGCTTATTGTGAGAATATTACAAACGTCTGACAACACTGAAAAATGTAAATTTCCAATTTCAACCAAACATGCTAGAAATGCTCCAATTGAGCTAATTAGCTTATTGTGAGAATATTGCAATTGTCTGACAAAAGTGAAAAAAGTAAATTTCCAATTTCAACCAAACATGCTAGAAATGCTCAAATTGCGCAAATATGCCTACTGTAAGAATTTTACAAACGTCTGATAAAACTGAAAAATGTAAATTTCCAATATCAACCAAACATGCTAAAAATGCTCCAATTGAGCTAATTAGCTTATTGTGAGAATATTACAAACGTCTGACAACACTGAAAAATGTAAATTTCTAATTTCAACCAAACATGCTAGAAATGCTCCAAATGAGCTAATTAGCTTATTGAGAGAATATTGCAATTGTCTGACAAAAGTGAAAAATGTAAATTTCCAATTTCAACCAAACATGCTAGAAATGCTCCAATTGAGCTAATTAGCTTATTGTGAGAATATTGCAATTGTCTGACAAAAGTGAAAAATGTAAATTTCCAATTTCAACCAAACATGCTAGAAATGCTCCAATTGAGCTAATTAGCTTATTGTGAGAATATTGCAATTGTCTGACAAAAGTGAAAAATGTAAATTTCCAATTTCAACCAAACATGCTAGAAATGCTCAAATTGCGCAAATAAGCCTACTGTAAGAATTTTACAAACGTCTGACAAAACTGAAAAATGTAAATTTCCAATTTCAACCAAACATGCTAAAAATGCTCCAATTGAGCTAATTAGCTTATTGTGAGAATATTACAAACGTCTGACAACACTGAAAAATGTAAATTTCTAATTTCAACCAAACATGCTAGAAATGCTCCAAATGAGCTAATTAGCTTATTGAGAGAATATTGCAATTGTCTGACAAAAGTGAAAAATGTAAATTTCCAATTTCAACCAAACATGCTAGAAATGCTCCAATTGAGCTAATTAGCTTATTGTGAGAATATTGCAATTGTCTGACAAAAGTGAACAATGTAAATTTCCAATTTCAACCAAACATGCTAGAATTGCTCCAATTGAGCTAATTAGCTTACTGTGAGATTATTGCAATTGTCTGACAAAAGTGAAAAATGTAAATTTCCAATTTCAACCAAACATGCTAGAAATGCTCAAATTGCGCAAATAAGCCTACTGTAAGAATTTTTACAAACGTCTGACAAAACTGAAAAATGTAAATTTCCAATTTCAACCAAACATGCTAGAAATGCTCAAATTGCGCAAATAAGCCTACCGTAAGAATTTTACAAACGTCTGACAAAACTGAAAAATGTAAATTTCCAATTTCAACCAAACATGCCAGAAATGCTCCAATTGAGCTAATTAGCTTATTGTGAGAATATTACAAACGTCTGACAAAACTGAAAAATGTAGATTTCCAATTTCAACCAAACATGTTAGAAATGCTCCAATTGAGCTAATTAGCTTATTGTGAGAATATTACAAACGTCTGACAACACTGAAAAATGTAAATTTCCAATTTCAACCAAACATGCTAGAAATGCTCCAATTGAGCTAATTAGCTTATTGTGAGAATATTACAAACGTCTGACCAAACTGAAAGATGTAAACTTCCAATTTCAACCAAACATGCTAGAAATGCTCCAATTGAGCTAATTAGCTTATTGAGAGAATATTGCAATTGTTTGACAAAAGTGAAAAATGTAAATTTCCAATTTCAACCAAACGTGCTAGAAAGGCTCCAATTGAGCTAATTAGCTTATTGTGAGAATATTACAAACGTCTGACAAAAGTGAAAAATGTAAATTTCCAATTTCAACCAAACATGCTAGAAATGTTCCAATTGAGCTAATTAGCTTATTGTGAGAATATTGCAATTGTCTGACAAAACTGAAAAATGTAAATTTCCAATTTCAACCAAACATGCTAGAAATGCTCCAATTGAGCTAATTAGCTTATTGTGAGAATATTACAAACGTCTAACAAAATTGAAAAATGTAAATTTCCAATTTCAACCAAACATGCTAGAAATGCTCCAATTGAGCTAATTAGCTTAATGTGAGAATATTGCAATTGTCTGACAGAAGTGAAAAATGTAAATTTGCAATTTCAACCAAACATGCTAGAAATGCTCCAATTTAGCTAATTAGTTTATTGTGAGAATATTACAAACGTCTGACAACACTGAAAAATGTAAATTTCCAATTTCAACCAAACATGCTAGAAATGCTCCAATTGAGCTAATTAGCTTATTGTGAGAATATTGCAATTGTCTGACAAAAGTGAAAAAAGTAAATTTCCAATTTCAACCAAACATGCTAGAAATGCTCAAATTGCGCAAATAAGCCTACTGTAAGAATTTTACAAACGTCTGACAAAACTGAAAAATGTAAATTTCCAATTTCAACCAAACATGCTAAAAATGCTCCAATTGATCTAATTAGCTTATTGTGAGAATATTACAAACGTCTGAAAACACTGAAAAATGTAAATTTCTAATTTCAACCAAACATGCTAGAAATGCTCCAAATGAGCTAATTAGCTTATTGAGAGAATATTGCAATTGTCTGACAAAAGTGAAAAATGTAAATTTCCAATTTCAACCAAACATGCTAGAAATGCTCCAATTGAGCTAATTAGCTTATTATGAGAATATTGCAATTGTCTGACAAAAGTGAAAAATGTAAATTTCCAATTTCAACCAAACATGCTAGAATTGCTCCAATTGAGCTAATTAGCTTACTGTGAGATTATTGCAATTGTCTGACAAAAGTGAAAAATGTAAATTTCCAATTTCAACCAAACATGCTAGAAATGCTCCAATTGAGCTAATTAGCTTATTGTGAGAATATTACAAACGTCTGACAACACTGAAAAATGTAAATTTCCAATTTTAACCGAAGATGCTAGAAATGCTCCAATTGAGCTAATTAGCTTATTGTGAGAATATTGCAATTGTCTGACAAAAGTGAAAAATGTAAGTTTCCAATTTCAACCAAACGTGCTAGAAATGCTCCAATTGAGCTAATTAGCTTATTGTGAGAATATTACAAACGTCTGACAGAAGTGAAAAATGTAAATTTCCAATTTCAACCAAACATGCTAGAAATGCTCCAATTGAGCTAATTAGCTTATTGAGAGAATATTGCAATTGTTTGACAAAAGTGAAAAATGTAAATTTCCGATTTCAACCAAACATGCTAGAAATGCTCCAATTGAGCTAATTAGCTTATTGAGAGAATATTGCAATTGTTTGACAAAAGTGAAAAATGTAAATTTCCAATTTCAACCAAACGTGCTAGAAATGCTCCAATTGAGCTAATTAGCCTATTGTGAGAATATTACAAACGTCTGACAAAAGTGAAAAATGTAAATTTCCAATTTCAACCAAACATGCTAGAAATGCTCCAATTGAGCTAATTAGCTTATTGTGAGAATATTGCAATTGTCTGACAAAAGTGAAAAATTTAAATTTCCAATTTCAACCGAACATGCTAGAAATGCTCCAATTGAGCTAATTAGCTTATTGTGAGAATATTACAAACGTCTAACAAAATTGAAAAATGTAAATTTCCAATTTCAACCAAACATGCTAGAAATGCTCCAATTGAGCTAATTAGCTTATTGTGAGAATATTGCAATTGTCTGACAGAAGTGAAAAATGTAAATTTGCAATTTCAACCAAACATGCTAGAAATGCTCCAATTTTGCTAATTAGCTTATTGTGAGAATATTACAAACGTCTGACAACACTGAAAAATGTAAATTTCCAAACTCAACCAAACATGCTAGAAATGCTCAAATTGCGCAAATAAGCCTACTGTAAGAATTTTACAAACGTCTGACAAAACTGAAAAATGTAAATTTCCAATTTCAACCAAACATGCTAGAAATGCTCCAATTGAGCTAATTAGCTTATTGTGAGAATATTACAAACGTCTAACAAAATTGAAAAATGTAAATTTCCAATTTCAACCAAACATGCTAGAAATGCTCCAATTGAGCTAATTAGCTTATTGTGAGAATATTACAAACGTCTGACAACACTGAAAAATGTAAATTTCCAAATTCAACCAAACATGCTAGAAATGCTCAAATTGCGCAAATAAGCCTACTGTAAGAATTTTACAAACGTCTGACAAAACTGAAAAATGTAAATTTCCAATTTCAACCAAACATGCTAGAAATGCTCCAATTGAGCTAATTAGCTTATTGTGAGAATATTACAAACGTCTAACAAAATTGAAAAATGTAAATTTCCAATTTCAACCAAACATGCTAGAAATGCTCCAATTGAGCTAATTAGCTTATTGTGAGAATATTGCAAACGTCTGACAACACTGAAAAATGTAAATTTCCAATTTCAACCAAACATGCTAGAAATGCTCCAATTGAGCTAATTAGCTTATTGTGAGAATATTACAAACGTCTGACAAAACTGAAAAATGTGAATTTCCAATTTCAACCAAACATGCTAGAAATGCTCCAATTGAGCTAATTAGCTTATTGTGAGAATATTACAAACGTCTAACAAAATTGAAAAATGTAAATTTCCAATTTCAACCAAACATGCTAGAAATGCTCCAATTGAGCTAATTAGCTTATTGAGAAAATATTACAAACGTCTGACAAAAGTGAAAAATGTAAAATTCCAATTTCAGCCGAACATGCTAGAAATGCTCCAATTGAGCTAATTAGCTT
The DNA here is from genome assembly GCF_963576615.1 of Watersipora subatra. Classification (NCBI taxonomy): domain Eukaryota; kingdom Metazoa; phylum Bryozoa; class Gymnolaemata; order Cheilostomatida; family Watersiporidae; genus Watersipora; species Watersipora subatra. The sequence continues at coordinate 17,508,087 of NC_088718.1, forward strand.
ATTGTGAGAATATTGCAATTGTCTGACAGAAGTGAAAAATGTAAATTTGAAATTTCAACCAAACATGCTAGAAATGCTCCAATTTAGCTAATTAGCTTATTGTGAGAATATTACAAACGTCTGACAAAAGTGAAAAATGTAAATTTCCAATTTCAACCAAACATGCTAGAAATGCTCCAATTGAGCTAATTAGCTTATTGTGAGAATATTGCAATTGTCTGACAAAAGTGAAAAAAGTAAATTTCCAATTTCAACCAAACATGCTAGAAATGCTCAAATTGCGCAAATAAGCCTACTGTAAGAATTTTACAAACGTCTGACAAAACTGAAAAATGTAAATTTCCAATTTCAACCAAACATGCTAGAAATGCTCCAATTGAGCTAATTAGCTTATTGTGAGAATATTACAAACGTCTAACAAAATTGAAAAATGTAAATTTCCAATTTCAACCAAACATGCTAGAAATGCTCCAATTGAGCTAATTAGCTTATTGTGAGAATATTACAAACGTCTAACAAAATTGAAAAATGTAAATTTCCAATTTCAACCAAACATGCTAGAAATGCTCCAATTGAGCTAATTAGCTTATTGTGAGAATATTGCAATCGTCTGACAGAAGTGAAAAATGTAAATTTGCAATTTCAACCAAACATGCTAGAAATGCTCCAATTTTGCTAATTAGCTTATTGTGAGAATATTACAAACGTCTGACAACACTGAAAAATGTAAATTTCCAAATTCAACCAAACATGCTAGAAATGCTCAAATTGCGCAAATAAGCCTACTGTAAGAATTTTACAAACGTCTGACAAAAGTGAAAAATGTAAATTTCCAATTTCAACCAAACATGCTAGAAATGCTCCAATTGAGCTAATTAGCTTATTGTGAGAATATTGCAATTGTCTGACAAAAGTGAAAAAAGTAAATTTCCAATTTCAACCAAACATGCTAGAAATGCTCAAATTGCGCAAATAAGCCTACTGTAAGAATTTTACAAACGTCTGACAAAACTGAAAAATGTAAATTTCCAATTTCAACCAAACATGCTAAAAATGCTCCAATTGAGCTAATTAGCTTATTGTGAGAATATTACAAACGTCTGACAACACTGAAAAATGTAAATTTCTAATTTCAACCAAACATGCTAGAAATGCTCCAAATGAGCTAATTAGCTTATTGAGAGAATATTGCAATTGTCTGACAAAAGTGAAAAATGTAAATTTCCAATTTCAACCAAACATGCTAGAAATGCTCCAATTGAGCTAATTAGCTTATTGTGAGAATATTGCAATTGTCTGACAAAAGTGAAAAATGTAAATTTCCAATTTCAACCAAACATGCTAGAATTGCTCCAATTGAGCTAATTAGCTTACTGTGAGATTATTGCAATTGTCTGACAAAAGTGAAAAATGTAAATTTCCAATTTCAACCAAACATGCTAGAAATGCTCAAATTGCGCAAATAAGCCTACTGTAAGAATTTTACAAACGTCTGACAAAACTGAAAAATGTAAATTTCCAATTTCAACCAAACATGCTAAAAATGCTCCAATTGAGCTAATTAGCTTATTGTGAGAATATTACAAACGTCTGACAACACTGAAAAATGTAAATTTCTAATTTCAACCAAACATGCTAGAAATGCTCCAAATGAGCTAATTAGCTTATTGAGAGAATATTGCAATTGTCTGACAAAAGTGAAAAATGTAAATTTCCAATTTCAACCAAACATGCTAGAAATGCTCCAATTGAGCTAATTAGCTTATTGTGAGAATATTGCAATTGTTTGACAAAAGTGAAAAAAGTAAATTTCCAATTTCAACCAAACGTGCTAGAAATGCTCAAACTGCGCAAATAAGCCTACTGTAAGAATTTTACAAGCGTCTGACAAATCTGAAAAATTTAAATTTCCAATATCAACCAAACATGCTAAAAATGCTCCAATTGAGCTAATTAGCTTATTGTGAGAATATTACAAACGTCTGACAACACTGAAAAATGTAAATTTCTAACTTCAACCAAACATGCTAGAAATGCTCCAAGTGAGCTAATTAGCTTATTGTGAGAATATTACAAACGTCTGACAACACTGAAAAATGTAAATTTCCAATTTCAACCAAACATGCTAGAAATGCTCCAATTGAGCTAATTAGCTTATTGTGAGAATATTGCAATTGTCTGACAAAAGTGAAAAAAGTAAATTTCCAATTTCAACCAAACATGCTAGAAATGCTCAAATTGCGCAAATAAGCCTACTGTAAGAATTTTACAAACGTCTGATAAAACTGAAAAATGTAAATTTCCAATTTCAACCAAACATGCTAAAAATGCTCCAATTGAGCTAATTAGCTTATTGTGAGAATATTACAAACGTCTGACAACACTGAAAAATGTAAATTTCTAATTTCAACCAAACATGCTAGAAATGCTCCAAATGAGCTAATTAGCTTATTGAGAGAATATTGCAATTGTCTGACAAAAGTGAAAAATGTAAATTTCCAATTTCAACCAAACATGCTAGAAATGCTCCAATTGAGCTAATTAGCTTATTGTGAGAATATTGCAATTGTCTGACAAAAGTGAAAAATGTAAATTTCCAATTTCAACCAAACATGCTAGAAATGCTCCAATTGAGCTAATTAGCTTATTGTGAGAATATTGCAATTGTCTGACAAAAGTGAAAAATGTAAATTTCCAATTTCAACCAAACATGCTAGAAATGCTCAAATTGCGCAAATAAGCCTACTGTAAGAATTTTACAAACGTCTGACAAAACTGAAAAATGTAAATTTCCAATTTCAACCAAACATGCTAAAAATGCTCCAATTGAGCTAATTAGCTTATTGTGAGAATATTACAAACGTCTGACAACACTGAAAAATGTAAATTTCTAATTTCAACCAAACATGCTAGAAATGCTCCAAATGAGCTAATTAGCTTATTGAGAGAATATTGCAATTGTCTGACAAAAGTGAAAAATGTAAATTTCCAATTTCAACCAAACATGCTAGAAATGCTCCAATTGAGCTAATTAGCTTATTGTGAGAATATTGCAATTGTCTGACAAAAGTGAAAAATGTAAATTTCCAATTTCAACCAAACATGCTAGAATTGCTCCAATTGAGCTAATTAGCTTACTGTGAGATTATTGCAATTGTCTGACAAAAGTGAAAAATGTAAATTTCCAATTTCAACCAAACATGCTAGAAATGCTCAAATTGCGCAAATAAGCCTACTGTAAGAATTTTTACAAACGTCTGACAAAACTGAAAAATGTAAATTTCCAATTTCAACCAAACATGCTAAAAATGCTCCAATTGAGCTAATTAGCTCAATGTGAGAATATTACAAACGTCTGACAACACTGAAAAATGTAAATTTCTAATTTCAACCAAACATGCTAGAAATGCTCCAAATGAGCTAATTAGCTTATTGAGAGAATATTGCAATTGTCTGACAAAAGTGAAAAATGTAAATTTCCAATTTCAACCAAACATGCTAGAAATGCTCCAATTGAGCTAATTAGCTTATTGAGAGAATATTGCAATTGTTTGACAAAAGTGAAAAAAGTAAATTTCCAATTTCAACCAAACGTGCTAGAAATGCTCAAACTGCGCAAATAAGCCTACTGTAAGAATTTTACAAACGTCTGACAAATCTGAAAAATGTAAATTTCCAATATCAACCAAACATGCTAAAAATGCTCCAATTGAGCTAATTAGCTTATTGTGAGAATATTACAAACGTCTGACAACACTGAAAAATGTAAATTTCTAACTTCAACCAAACATGCTAGAAATGCTCCAAGTGAGCTAATTAGCTTATTGTGAGAATATTACAAACGTCTGACAACACTGAAAAATGTAAATTTCCAATTTCAACCAAACATGCTAGAAATGCTCCAATTGAGCTAATTAGCTTATTGTGAGAATATTGCAATTGTCTGACAAAAGTGAAAAAAGTAAATTTCCAATTTCAACCAAACATGCTAGAAATGCTCAAATTGCGCAAAAAAGCCTACTGTAAGAATTTTACAAACGTCTGATAAAACTGAAAAATGTAAATTTCCAATTTCAACCAAACATGCTAGAAATGCTCCAAGTGAGCTAATTAGCTTATTGTGAGAATATTACAAACGTCTGACAACACTGAAAAATGTAAATTTCTAATTTCAACCAAACATGCTAGAAATGCTCCAAATGAGCTAATTAGCTTATTGAGAGAATATTGCAATTGTCTGACAAAAGTGAAAAATGTAAATTTCCATATTCAACCAAACATGCTAGAAATGCTCAAATTGCGCAAATAAGCCTACTGTAAGAATTTTACAAACGTCTGACAAAACTGAAAAATGTAAATTTCCAATTTCAACCAAACATGCTAAAAATGCTCCAATTGAGCTAATTAGCTTATTGTGAGAATATTACAAACGTCTGACAACACTGAAAAATGTAAATTTCTAATTTCAACCAAACATGCTAGAAATGCTCCAAATGAGCTAATTAGCTTATTGAGAGAATATTGCAATTGTCTGACAAAAGTGAAAAATGTAAATTTCCAATTTCAACCAAACATGCTAGAAATGCTCCAATTGAGCTAATTAGCTTATTGAGAGAATATTGCAATTGTTTGACAAAAGTGAAAAAAGTAAATTTCCAATTTCAACCAAACGTCCTAGAAATGCTCAAACTGCGCAAATAAGCCTACTGTAAGAATTTTACAAACGTCTGACAAATCTGAAAAATTTAAATTTCCAATATCAACCAAACATGCTAAAAATGCTCCAATTGAGCTAATTAGCTTATTGTGAGAATATTACAAACGTCTGACAACACTGAAAAATGTAAATTTCTAACTTCAACCAAACATGCTAGAAATGCTCCAAGTGAGCTAATTAGCTTATTGTGAGAATATTACAAACGTCTGACAACACTGAAAAATGTAAATTTCCAATTTCAACCAAACATGCTAGAAATGCTCCAATTGAGCTAATTAGCTTATTGTGAGAATATTGCAATTGTCTGACAAAAGTGAAAAAAGTAAATTTCCAATTTCAACCAAACATGCTAGAAATGCTCAAATTGCGCAAATAAGCCTACTGTAAGAATTTTACAAACGTCTGATAAAACTGAAAAATGTAAATTTCCAATTTCAACCAAACATGCTAAAAATGCTCCAATTGAGCTAATTAGCTTATTGTGAGAATATTACAAACGTCTGACAACACTGAAAAATGTAAATTTCTAATTTCAACCAAACATGCTAGAAATGCTCCAAATGAGCTAATTAGCTTATTGAGAGAATATTGCAATTGTCTGACAAAAGTGAAAAATGTAAATTTCCAATTTCAACCAAACATGCTAAAAATGCTCCAATTGAGCTAATTAGCTTATTGTGAGAATATTACAAACGTCTGACAACACTGAAAAATGTAAATTTCTAATTTCAACCAAACATGCTAGAAATGCTCCAAATGAGCTAATTAGCTTATTGAGAGAATATTGCAATTGTCTGACAAAAGTGAAAAATGTAAATTTCCAATTTCAACCAAACATGCTAGAAATGCTCCAATTGAGCTAATTAGCTTATTGTGAGAATATTGCAATTGTCTGACAAAAGTGAAAAATGTAAATTTCCAATTTCAACCAAACATGCTAGAAATGCTCCAATTGAGCTAATTAGCTTATTGTGAGAATATTGCAATTGTCTGACAAAAGTGAAAAATGTAAATTTCCAATTTCAACCAAACATGCTAGAAATGCTCAAATTGCGCAAATAAGCCTACTGTAAGAATTTTACAAACGTCTGACAAAACTGAAAAATGTAAATTTTTAATTTCAACCAAACATGCTAAAAATGCTCCAATTGAGCTAATTAGCTTATTGTGAGAATATTACAAACGTCTGACAACACTGAAAAATGTAAATTTCTAATTTCAACCAAACATGCTAGAAATGCTCCAAATGAGCTAATTAGCTTATTGAGAGAATATTGCAATTGTCTGACAAAAGTGAAAAATGTAAATTTCCAATTTCAACCAAACATGCTAGAAATGCTCCAATTGAGCTAATTAGCTTATTGAGAGAATATTGCAATTGTTTGACAAAAGTGAAAAAAGTAAATTTCCAATTTCAACCAAACGTGCTAGAAATGCTCAAACTGCGCAAATAAGCCTACTGTAAGAATTTTACAAACGTCTGACAAATCTGAAAAATGTAAATTTCCAATTTCAACCAAACATGCTAAAAATGCTCCAATTGAGCTAATTAGCTTATTGTGAGAATATTACAAACGTCTGACAACACTGAAAAATGTAAATTTCTAACTTCAACCAAACATGCTAGAAATGCTCCAAGTGAGCTAATTAGCTTATTGTGAGAATATTACAAACGTCTGACAACACTGAAAAATGTAAATTTCCAATTTCAACCAAACATGCTAGAAATGCTCCAATTGAGCTAATTAGCTTATTGTGAGAATATTGCAATTGTCTGACAAAAGTGAAAAAAGTAAATTTCCAATTTCAACCAAACATGCTAGAAATGCTCAAATTGCGCAAATAAGCTTACTGTAAGAATTTTACAAACGTCTGATAAAACTGAAAAATGTAAATTTCCAATTTCAACCAAACATGCTAAAAATGCTCCAATTGAGCTAATTAGCTTATTGTGAGAATATTACAAACGTCTGACAACACTGAAAAATGTAAATTTCTAATTTCAACCAAACATGCTAGAAATGCTCCAAATGAGCTAATTAGCTTATTGAGAGAATATTGCAATTGTCTGACAAAAGTGAAAAATGTAAATTTCCAATTTCAACCAAACATGCTAGAAATGCTCTAATTGAGCTAATTAGCTTATTGTGAGAATATTGCAATTGTCTGACAAAAGTGAAAAATGTAAATTTCCAATTTCAACCAAACATGCTAGAAATGCTCCAATTGAGCTAATTAGCTTATTGTGAGAATATTACAAACGTCTGACAACACTGAAAAATGTAAATTTCCAATTTCAACCAAACATGCTAGAAATGCTCCAATTGAGCTAATTAGCTTATTGTGAGAATATTACAAACGTCTGACAACACTGAAAAATGTAAATTTCCAATTTCAACCAAACATGCTAGAAATGCTCAAATTGCGCAAATAAGCCTACTGTAAGAATTTTACAAACGTCTGACAAAACTGAAAAATGTAAATTTCCAATTTCAACCAAACATGCTAGAAATGCTCCAATTGAGCTAATTAGCTTATTGTGAGAATATTGCAATTGTCTGACAAAAGTGAAAAATGTAAATTTCCAATTTCAACCAAACATGCTAGAAATGCTCAAATTGCGCAAATAAGCCTACTGTAAGAATTTTACAAACGTCTGACAAAACTGAAAAATGTAAATTTCCAATTTCAACCAAACATGCTAAAAATGCTCCAATTGAGCTAATTAGCTTATTGTGAGAATATTACAAACGTCTGACAACACTGAAAAATGTAAATTTCTAATTTCAACCAAACATGCTAGAAATGCTCCAAATGAGCTAATTAGCTTATTGAGAGAATATTGCAATTGTCTGACAAAAGTGAAAAATGTAAATTTCCAATTTCAACCAAACATGCTAGAAATGCTCCAATTGAGCTAATTAGCTTATTGTGAGAATATTGCAATTGTCTGACAAAAGTGAAAAATGTAAATTTCCAATTTCAACCAAACATGCTAGAATTGCTCCAATTGAGCTAATTAGCTTACTGTGAGATTATTGCAATTGTCTGACAAAAGTGAAAAATGTAAATTTCCAATTTCAACCAAACATGCTAGAAATGCTCCAATTGAGCTAATTAGCTTATTGTGAGAATATTGCAATTGTTTGACAAAAGTGGAAAAAGTAAATTTCCAATTTCAACCAAACGTGCTAGAAATGCTCAAACTGCGCAAATAAGCCTACTGTAAGAATTTTACAAGCGTCTGACAAATCTGAAAAATTTAAATTTCCAATATCAACCAAACATGCTAAAAATGCTCCAATTGAGCTAATTAGCTTATTGTGAGAATATTACAAACGTCTGACAAAACTGAAAAATGTAGATTTCCAATTTCAACCAAACATGTTAGAAATGCTCCAATTGAGCTAATTAGCTTATTGTGAGAATATTACAAACGTCTGACAACACTGAAAAATGTAAATTTCCAATTTCAACCAAACATGCTAGAAATGCTCCAATTGAGCTAATTAGCTTATTGTGAGAATATTGCAATTGTCTGACAAAAGTGAAAAAAGTAAATTTCCAATTTCAACCAAACATGCTAGAAATGCTCAAATTGCGCAAATAAGCCTACTGTAAGAATTTTACAAACGTCTGATAAAACTGAAAAATGTAAATTTCCAATTTCAACCAAACATGCTAAAAATGCTCCAATTGAGCTAATTAGCTTATTGTGAGAATATTACAAACGTCTGACAACACTGAAAAATGTAAATTTCTAATTTCAACCAAACATGCTAGAAATGCTCCAAATGAGCTAATTAGCTTATTGAGAGAATATTGCAATTGTCTGACAAAAGTGAAAAATGTAAATTTCCAATTTCAACCAAACATGCTAGAAATGCTCCAATTGAGCTAATTAGCTTATTGTGAGAATATTGCAATTGTCTGACAAAAGTGAAAAATGTAAATTTCCAATTTCAACCAAACATGCTAGAAATGCTCCAATTGAGCTAATTAGCTTATTGTGAGAATATTGCAATTGTCTGACAAAAGTGAAAAATGTAAATTTCCAATTTCAACCAAACATGCTAGAAATGCTCAAATTGCGCAAATAAGCCTACTGTAAGAATTTTACAAACGTCTGACAAAACTGAAAAATGTAAATTTCCAATTTCAACCAAACATGCTAAAAATGCTCCAATTGAGCTAATTAGCTTATTGTGAGAATATTACAAACGTCTGACAACACTGAAAAATGTAAATTTCTAATTTCAACCAAACATGCTAGAAATGCTCCAAATGAGCTAATTAGCTTATTGAGAGAATATTGCAATTGTCTGACAAAAGTGAAAAATGTAAATTTCCAATTTCAACCAAACATGCTAGAAATGCTCCAATTGAGCTAATTAGCTTATTGTGAGAATATTGCAATTGTCTGACAAAAGTGAAAAATGTAAATTTCCAATTTCAACCAAACATGCTAGAATTGCTCCAATTGAGCTAATTAGCTTACTGTGAGATTATTGCAATTGTCTGACAAAAGTGAAAAATGTAAATTTCCAATTTCAACCAAACATGCTAGAAATGCTCAAATTGCGCAAATAAGCCTACTGTAAGAATTTTTACAAACGTCTGACAAAACTGAAAAATGTAAATTTCCAATTTCAACCAAACATGCTAGAAATGCTCAAATTGCGCAAATAAGCCTACCGTAAGAATTTTACAAACGTCTGACAAAACTGAAAAATGTAAATTTCCAATTTCAACCAAACATGCTAGAAATGCTCCAATTGAGCTAATTAGCTTATTGTGAGAATATTACAAACGTCTGACAAAACTGAAAAATGTAGATTTCCAATTTCAACCAAACATGTTAGAAATGCTCCAATTGAGCTAATTAGCTTATTGTGAGAATATTACAAACGTCTGACAACACTGAAAAATGTAAATTTCCAATTTCAACCAAACATGCTAGAAATGCTCCAATTGAGCTAATTAGCTTATTGTGAGAATATTACAAACGTCTGACCAAACTGAAAGATGTAAACTTCCAATTTCAACCAAACATGCTAGAAATGCTCCAATTGAGCTAATTAGCTTATTGAGAGAATATTGCAATTGTTTGACAAAAGTGAAAAATGTAAATTTCCAATTTCAACCAAACGTGCTAGAAAGGCTCCAATTGAGCTAATTAGCTTATTGTGAGAATATTACAAACGTCTGACAAAAGTGAAAAATGTAAATTTCCAATTTCAACCAAACATGCTAGAAATGTTCCAATTGAGCTAATTAGCTTATTGTGAGAATATTGCAATTGTCTGACAAAACTGAAAAATGTAAATTTCCAATTTCAACCAAACATGCTAGAAATGCTCCAATTGAGCTAATTAGCTTATTGTGAGAATATTACAAACGTCTAACAAAATTGAAAAATGTAAATTTCCAATTTCAACCAAACATGCTAGAAATGCTCCAATTGAGCTAATTAGCTTAATGTGAGAATATTGCAATTGTCTGACAGAAGTGAAAAATGTAAATTTGCAATTTCAACCAAACATGCTAGAAATGCTCCAATTTAGCTAATTAGTTTATTGTGAGAATATTACAAACGTCTGACAACACTGAAAAATGTAAATTTCCAATTTCAACCCAACATGCTAGAAATGCTCCAATTGAGCTAATTAGCTTATTGTGAGAATATTGCAATTGTCTGACAAAAGTGAAAAAAGTAAATTTCCAATTTCAACCAAACATGCTAGAAATGCTCAAATTGCGCAAATAAGCCTACTGTAAGAATTTTACAAACGTCTGACAAAACTGAAAAATGTAAATTTCCAATTTCAACCAAACATGCTAAAAATGCTCCAATTGATCTAATTAGCTTATTGTGAGAATATTACAAACGTCTGAAAACACTGAAAAATGTAAATTTCTAATTTCAACCAAACATGCTAGAAATGCTCCAAATGAGCTAATTAGCTTATTGAGAGAATATTGCAATTGTCTGACAAAAGTGAAAAATGTAAATTTCCAATTTCAACCAAACATGCTAGAAATGCTCCAATTGAGCTAATTAGCTTATTATGAGAATATTGCAATTGTCTGACAAAAGTGAAAAATGTAAATTTCCAATTTCAACCAAACATGCTAGAATTGCTCCAATTGAGCTAATTAGCTTACTGTGAGATTATTGCAATTGTCTGACAAAAGTGAAAAATGTAAATTTCCAATTTCAACCAAACATGCTAGAAATGCTCCAATTGAGCTAATTAGCTTATTGTGAGAATATTACAAACGTCTGACAACACTGAAAAATGTAAATTTCCAATTTTAACCGAAGATGCTAGAAATGCTCCAATTGAGCTAATTAGCTTATTGTGAGAATATTGCAATTGTCTGACAAAAGTGAAAAATGTAAGTTTCCAATTTCAACCAAACGTGCTAGAAATGCTCCAATTGAGCTAATTAGCTTATTGTGAGAATATTACAAACGTCTGACAGAAGTGAAAAATGTAAATTTCCAATTTCAACCAAACATGCTAGAAATGCTCCAATTGAGCTAATTAGCTTATTGAGAGAATATTGCAATTGTTTGACAAAAGTGAAAAATGTAAATTTCCGATTTCAACCAAACATGCTAGAAATGCTCCAATTGAGCTAATTAGCTTATTGAGAGAATATTGCAATTGTTTGACAAAAGTGAAAAATGTAAATTTCCAATTTCAACCAAACGTGCTAGAAATGCTCCAATTGAGCTAATTAGCCTATTGTGAGAATATTACAAACGTCTGACAAAAGTGAAAAATGTAAATTTCCAATTTCAACCAAACATGCTAGAAATGCTCCAATTGAGCTAATTAGCCTATTGTGAGAATATTGCAATTGTCTGACAAAAGTGAAAAATGTAAATTTCCAATTTCAACCAAACATGCTAGAAATGCTCCAATTGAGCTAATTAGCTTATTGTGAGAATATTGCAATTGTCTGACAAAAGTGAAAAATGTAAATTTCCAATTTCAACCAAACATGCTAGAATTGCTCCAATTGAGCTAATTAGCTTACTGTGAGATTATTGCAATTGTCTGACAAAAGTGAAAAATGTAAATTTCCAATTTCAACCAAACATGCTAGAAATGCTCAAATTGCGCAAATAAGCCTACTGTAAGAATTTTTACAAACGTCTGACAAAACTGAAAAATGTAAATTTCCAATTTCAACCAAACATGCTAGAAATGCTCAAATTGCGCAAATAAGCCTACCGTAAGAATTTTACAAACGTCTGACAAAACTGAAAAATGTAAATTTCCAATTTCAACCAAACATGCTAGAAATGCTCCAATTGAGCTAATTAGCTTATTGTGAGAATATTACAAACGTCTGACAAAACTGAAAAATGTAGATTTCCAATTTCAACCAAACATGTTAGAAATGCTCCAATTGAGCTAATTAGCTTATTGTGAGAATATTACAAACGTCTGACAACACTGAAAAATGTAAATTTCCAATTTCAACCAAACATGCTAGAAATGCTCCAATTGAGCTAATTAGCTTATTGTGAGAATATTACAAACGTCTGACCAAACTGAAAGATGTAAACTTCCAATTTCAACCAAACATGCTAGAAATGCTCCAATTGAGCTAATTAGCTTATTGAGAGAATATTGCAATTGTTTGACAAAAGTGAAAAATGTAAATTTCCAATTTCAACCAAACGTGCTAGAAAGGCTCCAATTGAGCTAATTAGCTTATTGTGAGAATATTACAAACGTCTGACAAAAGTGAAAAATGTAAATTTCCAATTTCAACCAAACATGCTAGAAATGTTCCAATTGAGCTAATTAGCTTATTGTGAGAATATTGCAATTGTCTGACAAAACTGAAAAATGTAAATTTCCAATTTCAACCAAACATGCTAGAAATGCTCCAATTGAGCTAATTAGCTTATTGTGAGAATATTACAAACGTCTAACAAAATTGAAAAATGTAAATTTCCAATTTCAACCAAACATGCTAGAAATGCTCCAATTGAGCTAATTAGCTTAATGTGAGAATATTGCAATTGTCTGACAGAAGTGAAAAATGTAAATTTGCAATTTCAACCAAACATGCTAGAAATGCTCCAATTTAGCTAATTAGTTTATTGTGAGAATATTACAAACGTCTGACAACACTGAAAAATGTAAATTTCCAATTTCAACCCAACATGCTAGAAATGCTCCAATTGAGCTAATTAGCTTATTGTGAGAATATTGCAATTGTTTGACAAAAGTGAAAAATGTAAATTTCCAATTTCAACCAAACGTGCTAGAAATGCTCCAATTGAGCTAATTAGCCTATTGTGAGAATATTACAAACGTCTGACAAAAGTGAAAAATGTAAATTTCCAATTTCAACCAAACATGCTAGAAATGCTCCAATTGAGCTAATTAGCCTATTGTGAGAATATTGCAATTGTCTGACAAAAGTGAAAAATGTAAATTTCCAATTTCAACCAAACATGCTAGAAATGCTCCAATTGAGCTAATTAGCTTATTGTGAGAATATTACAAACGTCTAACAAAATTGAAAAATGTAAATTTCCAATTTCAACCAAACATGCTAGAAATGCTCCAATTGAGCTAATTAGCTTATTGTGAGAATATTACAAACGTCTAACAAAATTGAAAAATGTAAATTTCCAATTTCAACCAAACATGCTAGAAATGCTCCAATTGAGCTAATTAGCTTATTGTGAGAATATTGCAATTGTCTGACAGAAGTGAAAAATGTAAATTTGCAATTTCAACCAAACATGCTAGAAATGCTCCAATTTTGCTAATTAGCTTATTGTGAGAATATTACAAACGTCTGACAACACTGAAAAATGTAAATTTCCAAACTCAACCAAACATGCTAGAAATGCTCAAATTGCGCAAATAAGCCTACTGTAAGAATTTTACAAACGTCTGACAAAACTGAAAAATGTAAATTTCCAATTTCAACCAAACATGCTAGAAATGCTCCAATTGAGCTAATTAGCTTATTGTGAGAATATTACAAACGTCTGACAAAACTGAAAAATGTAGATTTCCAATTTCAAGCAAACATGCTAGAAATGCTCCAATTGAGCTAATTAGCTTATTGTGAGAATATTACAAACGTCTGACAACACTGAAAAATGTAAATTTCCAATTTCAACCAAACATGCTAGAAATGCTCCAATTGAGCTAATTAGCTTATTGTGAGAATATTACAAACGTCTGACCAAACTGAAAGATGTAAACTTCCAATTTCAACCAAACATGCTAGAAATGCTCCAATTGAGCTAATTAGCTTATTGAGAGAATATTGCAATTGTTTGACAAAAGTGAAAAATGTAAATTTCCAATTTCAACCAAACGTGCTAGAAAGGCTCCAATTGAGCTAATTAGCTTATTGTGAGAATATTACAAACGTCTGACAAAAGTGAAAAATGTAAATTTCCAATTTCAACCAAACATGCTAGAAATGTTCCAATTGAGCTAATTAGCTTATTGTGAGAATATTGCAATTGTCTGACAAAACTGAAAAATGTAAATTTCCAATTTCAACCAAACATGCTAGAAATGCTCCAATTGAGCTAATTAGCTTATTGTGAGAATATTACAAACGTCTAACAAAATTGAAAAATGTAAATTTCCAATTTCAACCAAACATGCTAGAAATGCTCCAATTGAGCTAATTAGCTTAATGTGAGAATATTGCAATTGTCTGACAGAAGTGAAAAATGTAAATTTGCAATTTCAACCAAACATGCTAGAAATGCTCCAATTTAGCTAATTAGTTTATTGTGAGAATATTACAAACGTCTGACAACACTGAAAAATGTAAATTTCCAATTTCAACCCAACATGCTAGAAATGCTCCAATTGAGCTAATTAGCTTATTGTGAGAATATTGCAATTGTCTGACAAAAGTAAAAAAAGTAAATTTCCAATTTCAACCAAACATGCTAGAAATGCTCAAATTGCGCAAATAAGCCTACTGTAAGAATTTTACAAACGTCTGACAAAACTGAAAAATGTAAATTTCCAATTTCAACCAAACATGCTAAAAATGCTCCAATTGATCTAATTAGCTTATTGTGAGAATATTACAAACGTCTGAAAACACTGAAAAATGTAAATTTCTAATTTCAACCAAACATGCTAGAAATGCTCCAAATGAGCTAATTAGCTTATTGAGAGAATATTGCAATTGTCTGACAAAAGTGAAAAATGTAAATTTCCAATTTCAACCAAACATGCTAGAAATGCTCCAATTGAGCTAATTAGCTTATTATGAGAATATTGCAATTGTCTGACAAAAGTGAAAAATGTAAATTTCCAATTTCAACCAAACATGCTAGAATTGCTCCAATTGAGCTAATTAGCTTACTGTGAGATTATTGCAATTGTCTGACAAAAGTGAAAAATGTAAATTTCCAATTTCAACCAAACATGCTAGAAATGCTCCAATTGAGCTAATTAGCTTATTGTGAGAATATTACAAACGTCTGACAACACTGAAAAATGTAAATTTCCAATTTTAACCGAAGATGCTAGAAATGCTCCAATTGAGCTAATTAGCTTATTGTGAGAATATTGCAATTGTCTGACAAAAGTGAAAAATGTAAGTTTCCAATTTCAACC
Organism: Watersipora subatra; assembly: GCF_963576615.1. NCBI lineage: Eukaryota > Metazoa > Bryozoa > Gymnolaemata > Cheilostomatida > Watersiporidae > Watersipora > Watersipora subatra. The sequence continues at coordinate 17,523,438 of NC_088718.1, forward strand.
AAACGTGCTAGAAATGCTCCAATTGAGCTAATTAGCTTATTGTGAGAATATTACAAACGTCTGACAGAAGTGAAAAATGTAAATTTCCAATTTCAACCAAACATGCTAGAAATGCTCCAATTGAGCTAATTAGCTTATTGAGAGAATATTGCAATTGTTTGACAAAAGTGAAAAATGTAAATTTCCGATTTCAACCAAACATGCTAGAAATGCTCCAATTGAGCTAATTAGCTTATTGAGAGAATATTGCAATTGTTTGACAAAAGTGAAAAATGTAAATTTCCAATTTCAACCAAACGTGCTAGAAATGCTCCAATTGAGCTAATTAGCCTATTGTGAGAATATTACAAACGTCTGACAAAAGTGAAAAATGTAAATTTCCAATTTCAACCAAACATGCTAGAAATGCTCCAATTGAGCTAATTAGCTTATTGTGAGAATATTGCAATTGTCTGACAAAAGTGAAAAATGTAAATTTCCAATTTCAACCAAACATGCTAGAAATGCTCCAATTGAGCTAATTAGCTTATTGTGAGAATATTACAAACGTCTAACAAAATTGAAAAATGTAAATTTCCAATTTCAACCAAATATGCTAGAAATGCTCCAATTGAGCTAATTAGCTTATTGTGAGAATATTGCAATTGTCTGACAGAAGTGAAAAATGTAAATTTGCAATTTCAACCAAACATGCTAGAAATGCTCCAATTTTGCTAATTAGCTTATTGTGAGAATATTACAAACGTCTGACAACACTGAAAAATGTAAATTTCCAAACTCAACCAAACATGCTAGAAATGCTCAAATTGCGCAAATAAGCCTACTGTAAGAATTTTACAAACGTCTGACAAAACTGAAAAATGTAAATTTCCAATTTCAACCAAACATGCTAGAAATGCTCCAATTGAGCTAATTAGCTTATTGTGAGAATATTACAAACGTCTAACAAAATTGAAAAATGTAAATTTCCAATTTCAACCAAACATGCTAGAAATGCTCCAATTGAGCTAATTAGCTTATTGTGAGAATATTACAAACGTCTGACAACACTGAAAAATGTAAATTTCCAAATTCAACCAAACATGCTAGAAATGCTCAAATTGCGCAAATAAGCCTACTGTAAGAATTTTACAAACGTCTGACAAAACTGAAAAATGTAAATTTCCAATTTCAACCAAACATGCTAGAAATGCTCCAATTGAGCTAATTAGCTTATTGTGAGAATATTACAAACGTCTAACAAAATTGAAAAATGTAAATTTCCAATTTCAACCAAACATGCTAGAAATGCTCCAATTGAGCTAATTAGCTTATTGTGAGAATATTGCAAACGTCTGACAACACTGAAAAATGTAAATTTCCAATTTCAACCAAACATGCTAGAAATGCTCCAATTGAGCTAATTAGCTTATTGTGAGAATATTACAAATGTCTGACAAAACTGAAAAATGTGAATTTCCAATTTCAACCAAACATGCTAGAAATGCTCCAATTGAGCTAATTAGCTTATTGTGAGAATATTACAAACGTCTAACAAAATTGAAAAATGTAAATTTCCAATTTCAACCAAACATGCTAGAAATGCTCCAATTGAGCTAATTAGCTTATTGTGAGAATATTGCAAACGTCTGACAAAACTGAAAAATGTAAATTTCCAATTTCAACCAAACATGCTAGAAATGCTCCAATTGAGCTAATTAGCTTATTGAGAAAATATTGCAATCGTCTGACAAAAGTGAAAAATGTAAATTTCCAATTTCAACCAAACATGCTAGAAATGCTCCAATTGAGCTAATTAGCTTATTGTGAGAATATTGCAATTGTCTGACAGAAGTGAAAAATGTAAATTTGCAATTTCAACCAAACATGCTAGAAATGCTCCAATTTAGCTAATTAGCTTATTGTGAGAATATTACAAACGTCTGACAACACTGAAAAATGTAAATTTCCAATTTCAACCAAACATGCTAGAAATGCTCCAATTGAGCTAATTAGCTTATTGTGAGAATATTGCAATTGTCTGACAAAAGTGAAAAAAGTAAATTTCCAATTTCAACCAAACATGCTAGAAATGCTCAAATTGCGCAAATAAGCCTACTGTAAGAATTTTACAAACGTCTGACAAAAGTGAAAAATGTAAATTTCCAATTTCAACCAAACATGCTAAAAATGCTCCAATTGAGCTAATTAGCTTATTGTGAGAATATTACAAACGTCTGACAACACTGAAAAATGTAAATTTCTAATTTCAACCAAACATGCTAGAAATGCTCCAAATGAGCTAATTAGCTTATTGAGAGAATATTGCAATTGTCTGACAAAAGTGAAAAATGTAAATTTCCAATTTCAACCAAACATGCTAGAAATGCTCCAATTGAGCTAATTAGCTTATTGTGAGAATATTGCAATTGTCTGACAAAAGTGAAAAATGTAAATTTCCATTTTCAACCAAACATGCTAGAAATGCTCCAATTGAGCTAATTAGCTTATTGTGAGAATATTACAAACGTCTGACAACACTGAAAAATGTAAATTTCCAATTTCAACCAAACATGCTAGAAATGCTCCAATTGAGCTAATTAGCTTATTGTGAGAATATTGCAATTGTCTGACAAAAGTGAAAAATGTAAATTTCCAATTTCAACCAAACATGCTAGAAATGCTCCAATTGAGCTAATTAGCTTATTGTGAGAATATTACAAACGTCTGACAAAACTGAAAAATGTAGATTTCCAATTTCAACCAAACATGTTAGAAATGCTCCAATTGAGCTAATTAGCTTATTGTGAGAATATTACAAACGTCTGACAACACTGAAAAATGTAAATTTCCAATTTCAACCAAACATGCTAGAAATGCTCCAATTGAGCTAATTAGCTTATTGTGAGAATATTACAAACGTCTGACCAAACTGAAAGATGTAAACTTCCAATTTCAACCAAACATGCTAGAAATGCTCCAATTGAGCTAATTAGCTTATTGAGAGAATATTGCAATTGTCTGACAAAAGTGAAAAATGTAAATTTCCAATTTCAACCAAACGTGCTAGAAATGCTCCAATTGAGCTAATTAGCTTATTGTGAGAATATTACAAACGTCTGACAAAAGTGAAAAATGTAAAATTCCAATTTCAGCCGAACATGCTAGAAATGCTCCAATTGAGCTAATTAGCTTATTGTGAGAATATTGCAATTGTCTGACAGAAGTGAAAAATGTAAATTTGAAATTTCAACCAAACATGCTAGAAATGCTCCAATTTAGCTAATTAGCTTATTGTGAGAATATTACAAACGTCTGACAAAAGTGAAAAATGTAAATTTCCAATTTCAACCAAACATGCTAGAAATGCTCCAATTGAGCTAATTAGCTTATTGTGAGAATATTGCAATTGTCTGACAAAAGTGAAAAAAGTAAATTTCCAATTTCAACCAAACATGCTAGAAATGCTCAAATTGCGCAAATAAGCCTACTGTAAGAATTTTACAAACGTCTGACAAAACTGAAAAATGTAAATTTCCAATTTCAACCAAACATGCTTAGAAATGCTCCAATTGAGCTAATTAGCTTATTGTGAGAATATTACAAACGTCTAACAAAATGAAAAATGTAAATTTCCAATTTCAACCAAACATGCTAGAAATGCTCCAATTGAGCTAATTAGCTTATTGTGAGAATATTACAAACGTCTAACAAAATTGAAAAATGTAAATTTCCAATTTCAACCAAACATGCTAGAAATGCTCCAATTGAGCTAATTAGCTTATTGTGAGAATATTGCAATCGTCTGACAGAAGTGAAAAATGTAAATTTGCAATTTCAACCAAACATGCTAGAAATGCTCCAATTTTGCTAATTAGCTTATTGTGAGAATATTACAAACGTCTGACAACACTGAAAAATGTAAATTTCCAAATTCAACCAAACATGCTAGAAATGCTCAAATTGCGCAAATAAGCCTACTGTAAGAATTTTACAAACGTCTGACAAAAGTGAAAAATGTAAATTTCCAATTTCAACCAAACATGCTAGAAATGCTCCAATTGAGCTAATTAGCTTATTGTGAGAATATTGCAATTGTCTGACAAAAGTGAAAAAAGTAAATTTCCAATTTCAACCAAACATGCTAGAAATGCTCAAATTGCGCAAATAAGCCTACTGTAAGAATTTTACAAACGTCTGACAAAACTGAAAAATGTAAATTTCCAATTTCAACCAAACATGCTAAAAATGCTCCAATTGAGCTAATTAGCTTATTGTGAGAATATTACAAACGTCTGACAACACTGAAAAATGTAAATTTCTAATTTCAACCAAACATGCTAGAAATGCTCCAAATGAGCTAATTAGCTTATTGAGAGAATATTGCAATTGTCTGACAAAAGTGAAAAATGTAAATTTCCAATTTCAACCAAACATGCTAGAAATGCTCCAATTGAGCTAATTAGCTTATTGTGAGAATATTGCAATTGTCTGACAAAAGTGAAAAATGTAAATTTCCAATTTCAACCAAACATGCTAGAATTGCTCCAATTGAGCTAATTAGCTTACTGTGAGATTATTGCAATTGTCTGACAAAAGTGAAAAATGTAAATTTCCAATTTCAACCAAACATGCTAGAAATGCTCAAATTGCGCAAATAAGCCTACTGTAAGAATTTTACAAACGTCTGACAAAACTGAAAAATGTAAATTTCCAATTTCAACCAAACATGCTAAAAATGCTCCAATTGAGCTAATTAGCTTATTGTGAGAATATTACAAACGTCTGACAACACTGAAAAATGTAAATTTCTAATTTCAACCAAACATGCTAGAAATGCTCCAAATGAGCTAATTAGCTTATTGAGAGAATATTGCAATTGTCTGACAAAAGTGAAAAATGTAAATTTCCAATTTCAACCAAAGATGCTAGAAATGCTCCAATTGAGCTAATTAGCTTATTGTGAGAATATTGCAATTGTTTGACAAAAGTGAAAAAAGTAAATTTCCAATTTCAACCAAACGTGCTAGAAATGCTCAAACTGCGCAAATAAGCCTACTGTAAGAATTTTACAAGCGTCTGACAAATCTGAAAAATTTAAATTTCCAATATCAACCAAACATGCTAAAAATGCTCCAATTGAGCTAATTAGCTTATTGTGAGAATATTACAAACGTCTGACAAAGTGAAAAATGTAAAATTCCAATTTCAGCCGAACATGCTAGAAATGCTCCAATTGAGCTAATTAGCTTATTGTGAGAATATTGCAATTGTCTGACAGAAGTGAAAAATGTAAATTTGAAATTTCAACCAAACATGCTAGAAATGCTCCAATTTAGCTAATTAGCTTATTGTGAGAATATTACAAACGTCTGACAAAAGTGAAAAATGTAAATTTCCAATTTCAACCAAACATGCTAGAAATGCTCCAATTGAGCTAATTAGCTTATTGTGAGAATATTGCAATTGTCTGACAAAAGTGAAAAAAGTAAATTTCCAATTTCAACCAAACATGCTAGAAATGCTCAAATTGCGCAAATAAGCCTACTGTAAGAATTTTACAAACGTCTGACAAAACTGAAAAATGTAAATTTCCAATTTCAACCAAACATGCTAGAAATGCTCCAATTGAGCTAATTAGCTTATTGTGAGAATATTACAAACGTCTAACAAAATTGAAAAATGTAAATTTCCAATTTCAACCAAACATGCTAGAAATGCTCCAATTGAGCTAATTAGCTTATTGTGAGAATATTACAAACGTCTAACAAAATTGAAAAATGTAAATTTCCAATTTCAACCAAACATGCTAGAAATGCTCCAATTGAGCTAATTAGCTTATTGTGAGAATATTGCAATCGTCTGACAGAAGTGAAAAATGTAAATTTGCAATTTCAACCAAACATGCTAGAAATGCTCCAATTTTGCTAATTAGCTTATTGTGAGAATATTACAAACGTCTGACAACACTGAAAAATGTAAATTTCCAAATTCAACCAAACATGCTAGAAATGCTCAAATTGCGCAAATAAGCCTACTGTAAGAATTTTACAAACGTCTGACAAAAGTGAAAAATGTAAATTTCCAATTTCAACCAAACATGCTAGAAATGCTCCAATTGAGCTAATTAGCTTATTGTGAGAATATTGCAATTGTCTGACAAAAGTGAAAAAAGTAAATTTCCAATTTCAACCAAACATGCTAGAAATGCTCAAATTGCGCAAATAAGCCTACTGTAAGAATTTTACAAACGTCTGACAAAACTGAAAAATGTAAATTTCCAATTTCAACCAAACATGCTAAAAATGCTCCAATTGAGCTAATTAGCTTATTGTGAGAATATTACAAACGTCTGACAACACTGAAAAATGTAAATTTCTAATTTCAACCAAACATGCTAGAAATGCTCCAAATGAGCTAATTAGCTTATTGAGAGAATATTGCAATTGTCTGACAAAAGTGAAAAATGTAAATTTCCAATTTCAACCAAACATGCTAGAAATGCTCCAATTGAGCTAATTAGCTTATTGTGAGAATATTGCAATTGTCTGACAAAAGTGAAAAATGTAAATTTCCAATTTCAACCAAACATGCTAGAATTGCTCCAATTGAGCTAATTAGCTTACTGTGAGATTATTGCAATTGTCTGACAAAAGTGAAAAATGTAAATTTCCAATTTCAACCAAACATGCTAGAAATGCTCAAATTGCGCAAATAAGCCTACTGTAAGAATTTTACAAACGTCTGACAAAACGGAAAAATGTAAATTTCCAATTTCAACCAAACATGCTAAAAATGCTCCAATTGAGCTAATTAGCTTATTGTGAGAATATTACAAACGTCTGACAACACTGAAAAATGTAAATTTCTAATTTCAACCAAACATGCTAGAAATGCTCCAAATGAGCTAATTAGCTTATTGAGAGAATATTGCAATTGTCTGACAAAAGTGAAAAATGTAAATTTCCAATTTCAACCAAACATGCTAGAAATGCTCCAATTGAGCTAATTAGCTTATTGTGAGAATATTGCAATTGTTTGACAAAAGTGAAAAAAGTAAATTTCCAATTTCAACCAAACGTGCTAGAAATGCTCAAACTGCGCAAATAAGCCTACTGTAAGAATTTTACAAGCGTCTGACAAATCTGAAAAATTTAAATTTCCAATATCAACCAAACATGCTAAAAATGCTCCAATTGAGCTAATTAGCTTATTGTGAGAATATTACAAACGTCTGACAACACTGAAAAATGTAAATTTCTAACTTCAACCAAACATGCTAGAAATGCTCCAAGTGAGCTAATTAGCTTATTGTGAGAATATTACAAACGTCTGACAACACTGAAAAATGTAAATTTCCAATTTCAACCAAACATGCTAGAAATGCTCCAATTGAGCTAATTAGCTTATTGTGAGAATATTGCAATTGTCTGACAAAAGTGAAAAAAGTAAATTTCCAATTTCAACCAAACATGCTAGAAATGCTCAAATTGCGCAAATAAGCCTACTGTAAGAATTTTACAAACGTCTGATAAAACTGAAAAATGTAAATTTCCAATTTCAACCAAACATGCTAAAAATGCTCCAATTGAGCTAATTAGCTTATTGTGAGAATATTACAAACGTCTGACAACACTGAAAAATGTAAATTTCTAATTTCAACCAAACATGCTAGAAATGCTCCAAATGAGCTAATTAGCTTATTGAGAGAATATTGCAATTGTCTGACAAAAGTGAAAAATGTAAATTTCCAATTTCAACCAAACATGCTAGAAATGCTCCAATTGAGCTAATTAGCTTATTGTGAGAATATTGCAATTGTCTGACAAAAGTGAAAAATGTAAATTTCCAATTTCAACCAAACATGCTAGAAATGCTCCAATTGAGCTAATTAGCTTATTGTGAGAATATTGCAATTGTCTGACAAAAGTGAAAAATGTAAATTTCCAATTTCAACCAAACATGCTAGAAATGCTCAAATTGCGCAAATAAGCCTACTGTAAGAATTTTACAAACGTCTGACAAAACTGAAAAATGTAAATTTCCAATTTCAACCAAACATGCTAAAAATGCTCCAATTGAGCTAATTAGCTTATTGTGAGAATATTACAAACGTCTGACAACACTGAAAAATGTAAATTTCTAATTTCAACCAAACATGCTAGAAATGCTCCAAATGAGCTAATTAGCTTATTGAGAGAATATTGCAATTGTCTGACAAAAGTGAAAAATGTAAATTTCCAATTTCAACCAAACATGCTAGAAATGCTCCAATTGAGCTAATTAGCTTATTGTGAGAATATTGCAATTGTCTGACAAAAGTGAAAAATGTAAATTTCCAATTTCAACCAAACATGCTAGAATTGCTCCAATTGAGCTAATTAGCTTACTGTGAGATTATTGCAATTGTCTGACAAAAGTGAAAAATGTAAATTTCCAATTTCAACCAAACATGCTAGAAATGCTCAAATTGCGCAAATAAGCCTACTGTAAGAATTTTTACAAACGTCTGACAAAACTGAAAAATGTAAATTTCCAATTTCAACCAAACATGCTAAAAATGCTCCAATTGAGCTAATTAGCTCAATGTGAGAATATTACAAACGTCTGACAACACTGAAAAATGTAAATTTCTAATTTCAACCAAACATGCTAGAAATGCTCCAAATGAGCTAATTAGCTTATTGAGAGAATATTGCAATTGTCTGACAAAAGTGAAAAATGTAAATTTCCAATTTCAACCAAACATGCTAGAAATGCTCCAATTGAGCTAATTAGCTTATTGAGAGAATATTGCAATTGTTTGACAAAAGTGAAAAAAGTAAATTTCCAATTTCAACCAAACGTGCTAGAAATGCTCAAACTGCGCAAATAAGCCTACTGTAAGAATTTTACAAACGTCTGACAAATCTGAAAAATGTAAATTTCCAATATCAACCAAACATGCTAAAAATGCTCCAATTGAGCTAATTAGCTTATTGTGAGAATATTACAAACGTCTGACAACACTGAAAAATGTAAATTTCTAACTTCAACCAAACATGCTAGAAATGCTCCAAGTGAGCTAATTAGCTTATTGTGAGAATATTACAAACGTCTGACAACACTGAAAAATGTAAATTTCCAATTTCAACCAAACATGCTAGAAATGCTCCAATTGAGCTAATTAGCTTATTGTGAGAATATTGCAATTGTCTGACAAAAGTGAAAAAAGTAAATTTCCAATTTCAACCAAACATGCTAGAAATGCTCAAATTGCGCAAATAAGCCTACTGTAAGAATTTTACAAACGTCTGATAAAACTGAAAAATGTAAATTTCCAATTTCAACCAAACATGCTAGAAATGCTCCAAGTGAGCTAATTAGCTTATTGTGAGAATATTACAAACGTCTGACAACACTGAAAAATGTAAATTTCTAATTTCAACCAAACATGCTAGAAATGCTCCAAATGAGCTAATTAGCTTATTGAGAGAATATTGCAATTGTCTGACAAAAGTGAAAAATGTAAATTTCCATATTCAACCAAACATGCTAGAAATGCTCAAATTGCGCAAATAAGCCTACTGTAAGAATTTTACAAACGTCTGACAAAACTGAAAAATGTAAATTTCCAATTTCAACCAAACATGCTAAAAATGCTCCAATTGAGCTAATTAGCTTATTGTGAGAATATTACAAACGTCTGACAACACTGAAAAATGTAAATTTCTAATTTCAACCAAACATGCTAGAAATGCTCCAAATGAGCTAATTAGCTTATTGAGAGAATATTGCAATTGTCTGACAAAAGTGAAAAATGTAAATTTCCAATTTCAACCAAACATGCTAGAAATGCTCCAATTGAGCTAATTAGCTTATTGAGAGAATATTGCAATTGTTTGACAAAAGTGAAAAAAGTAAATTTCCAATTTCAACCAAACGTGCTAGAAATGCTCAAACTGCGCAAATAAGCCTACTGTAAGAATTTTACAAACGTCTGACAAATCTGAAAAATTTAAATTTCCAATATCAACCAAACATGCTAAAAATGCTCCAATTGAGCTAATTAGCTTATTGTGAGAATATTACAAACGTCTGACAACACTGAAAAATGTAAATTTCTAACTTCAACCAAACATGCTAGAAATGCTCCAAGTGAGCTAATTAGCTTATTGTGAGAATATTACAAACGTCTGACAACACTGAAAAATGTAAATTTCCAATTTCAACCAAACATGCTAGAAATGCTCCAATTGAGCTAATTAGCTTATTGTGAGAATATTGCAATTGTCTGACAAAAGTGAAAAAAGTAAATTTCCAATTTCAACCAAACATGCTAGAAATGCTCAAATTGCGCAAATAAGCCTACTGTAAGAATTTTACAAACGTCTGATAAAACTGAAAAATGTAAATTTCCAATTTCAACCAAACATGCTAAAAATGCTCCAATTGAGCTAATTAGCTTATTGTGAGAATATTACAAACGTCTGACAACACTGAAAAATGTAAATTTCTAATTTCAACCAAACATGCTAGAAATGCTCCAAATGAGCTAATTAGCTTATTGAGAGAATATTGCAATTGTCTGACAAAAGTGAAAAATGTAAATTTCCAATTTCAACCAAACATGCTAAAAATGCTCCAATTGAGCTAATTAGCTTATTGTGAGAATATTACAAACGTCTGACAACACTGAAAAATGTAAATTTCTAATTTCAACCAAACATGCTAGAAATGCTCCAAATGAGCTAATTAGCTTATTGAGAGAATATTGCAATTGTCTGACAAAAGTGAAAAATGTAAATTTCCAATTTCAACCAAACATGCTAGAAATGCTCCAATTGAGCTAATTAGCTTATTGTGAGAATATTGCAATTGTCTGACAAAAGTGAAAAATGTAAATTTCCAATTTCAACCAAACATGCTAGAAATGCTCCAATTGAGCTAATTAGCTTATTGTGAGAATATTGCAATTGTCTGACAAAAGTGAAAAATGTAAATTTCCAATTTCAACCAAACATGCTAGAAATGCTCAAATTGCGCAAATAAGCCTACTGTAAGAATTTTACAAACGTCTGACAAAACTGAAAAATGTAAATTTCCAATTTCAACCAAACATGCTAAAAATGCTCCAATTGAGCTAATTAGCTTATTGTGAGAATATTACAAACGTCTGACAACACTGAAAAATGTAAATTTCTAATTTCAACCAAACATGCTAGAAATGCTCCAAATGAGCTAATTAGCTTATTGAGAGAATATTGCAATTGTCTGACAAAAGTGAAAAATGTAAATTTCCAATTTCAACCAAACATGCTAGAAATGCTCCAATTGAGCTAATTAGCTTATTGAGAGAATATTGCAATTGTTTGACAAAAGTGAAAAAAGTAAATTTCCAATTTCAACCAAACGTGCTAGAAATGCTCAAACTGCGCAAATAAGCCTACTGTAAGAATTTTACAAACGTCTGACAAATCTGAAAAATGTAAATTTCCAATTTCAACCAAACATGCTAAAAATGCTCCAATTGAGCTAATTAGCTTATTGTGAGAATATTACAAACGTCTGACAACACTGAAAAATGTAAATTTCTAATTTCAACCAAACATGCTAGAAATGCTCCAAATGAGCTAATTAGCTTATTGAGAGAATATTGCAATTGTCTGACAAAAGTGAAAAATGTAAATTTCCAATTTCAACCAAACATGCTAGAAATGCTCAAATTGCGCAAATAAGCTTACTGTAAGAATTTTACAAACGTCTGATAAAACTGAAAAATGTAAATTTCCAATTTCAACCAAACATGCTAAAAATGCTCCAATTGAGCTAATTAGCTTATTGTGAGAATATTACAAACGTCTGACAACACTGAAAAATGTAAATTTCTAATTTCAACCAAACATGCTAGAAATGCTCCAAATGAGCTAATTAGCTTATTGAGAGAATATTGCAATTGTCTGACAAAAGTGAAAAATGTAAATTTCCAATTTCAACCAAACATGCTAGAAATGCTCTAATTGAGCTAATTAGCTTATTGTGAGAATATTGCAATTGTCTGACAAAAGTGAAAAATGTAAATTTCCAATTTCAACCAAACATGCTAGAAATGCTCCAATTGAGCTAATTAGCTTATTGTGAGAATATTACAAACGTCTGACAACACTGAAAAATGTAAATTTCCAATTTCAACCAAACATGCTAGAAATGCTCCAATTGAGCTAATTAGCTTATTGTGAGAATATTACAAACGTCTGACAACACTGAAAAATGTAAATTTCCAATTTCAACCAAACATGCTAGAAATGCTCAAATTGCGCAAATAAGCCTACTGTAAGAATTTTACAAACGTCTGACAAAACTGAAAAATGTAAATTTCCAATTTCAACCAAACATGCTAGAAATGCTCCAATTGAGCTAATTAGCTTATTGTGAGAATATTACAAACGTCTGACAACACTGAAAAATGTAAATTTCCAATTTCAACCGAACATGCTAGAAATGCTCCAATTGAGCTAATTAGCTTATTGTGAGAATATTACAAACGTCTGACCAAACTGAAAGATGTAAATTTCCAATTTCAACCAAACATGCTAGAAATGCTCCAATTGAGCTAATTAGCTTATTGAGAGAATATTGCAATTGTCTGACAAAAGTGAAAAATGTAAATTTCCAATTTCAACCAAACGTGCTAGAAATGCTCCAATTGAGCTAATTAGCTTATTGTGAGAATATTACAAACGTCTGACAAAAGTGAAAAATGTAAAATTCCAATTTCAACCGAACATGCTAGAAATGCTCCAATTGAGCTAATTAGCTTATTGTGAGAATATTGCAATTGTCTGACAGAAGTGAAAAATGTAAATTTGCAATTTCAACCAAACATGCTAGAAATGCTCCAATTTAGCTAATTAGCTTATTGTGAGAATATTACAAACGTCTGACAACACTGAAAAATGTAAATTTCCAATTTCAACCAAACATGCTAGAAATGCTCCAATTGAGCTAATTAGCTTATTGTGAGAATATTGCAATTGTCTGACAAAAGTGAAAAAAGTAAATTTCCAATTTCAACCAAACATGCTAGAAATGCTCAAATTGCGCAAATAAGCCTACTGTAAGAATTTTACAAACGTCTGACAAAACTGAAAAATGTAAATTTCCAATTTCAACCAAACATGCTAAAAATGCTCCAATTGAGCTAATTAGCTTATTGTGAGAATATTACAAACGTCTGACAACACTGAAAAATGTAAATTTCTAATTTCAACCAAACATGCTAGAAATGCTCCAAATGAGCTAATTAGCTTATTGAGAGAATATTGCAATTGTCTGACAAAAGTGAAAAATGTAAATTTCCAATTTCAACCAAACATGCTAGAAATGCTCCAATTGAGCTAATTAGCTTATTGAGAGAATATTGCAATTGTCTGACAAAAGTGAAAAATGTAAATTTCCAATTTCAACCAAACGTGCTAGAAATGCTCCAATTGAGCTAATTAGCTTATTGTGAGAATATTACAAACGTCTAACAGAAGTGAAAAATGTAAATTTCCAATTTCAACCAAACATGCTAGAAATGCTCCAATTGAGCTAATTAGCTTATTGAGAGAATATTGCAATTGTTTGACAAAAGTGAAAAATGTAAATTTCCAATTTCAACCAAACGTGCTAGAAATGCTCCAATTGAGCTAATTAGCTTAATGTGAGAATATTACAAACGTCTGACAAAAGTGAAAAATGTAAATTTCCAATTTCAACCAAACATGCTAGAAATGCTCCAATTGAGCTAATTAGCTTATTGTGAGAATATTGCAATTGTCTGACAAAAGTGAAAAATGTAAATTTCCAATTTCAACCAAACATGCTAGAAATGCTCCAATTGAGCTAATTAGCTTATTGTGAGAATATTACAAACGTCTAACAAAATTGAAAAATGTAAATTTCCAATTTCAACCAAACATGCTAGAAATGCTCCAATTGAGCTAATTAGCTTATTGAGAGAATATTGCAATTGTTTGACAAAAGTGAAAAATGTAAATTTCCAATTTCAACCAAACATGCTAGAAATGCTCCAATTGAGCTAATTAGCTTATTGTGAGAATATTGCAATTGTTTGACAAAAGTGAAAAATGTAAATTTCCAATTTCAACCAAACGTGCTAGAAATGCTCCAATTGAGCTAATTAGCTTATTGTGAGAATATTACAAATGTCTGACAAAAGCGAAAAATGTAAATTTCCAATTTCAACCAAACATGCTAGAAATGCTCCAATTGAGCTAATTAGCTTATTGTGAGAATATTGCAATTGTCTGACAAAAGTGAAAAATGTAAATTTCCAATTTCAACCAAACATGCTAGAAATGCTCCAATTTTGCTAATTAGCTTATTGTGAGAATATTGCAATTGTCTGACAAAAGTGAAAAATGTAAATTTCCAATTTCAACCAAACATGCTAGAAATGCTCAAATTGCGCAAATAAGCCTACTGTAAGAATTTTACAAACGTCTGACAAAACTGAAAAATGTAAATTTCCAATTTCAACCAAACATGCTAGAAATGCTCCAATTGAACTAATTAGCTTATTGAGAGAATATTGCAATTGTTTGACAAAAGTGAAAAATGTAAATTTCCAATTTCAACCAAACGTGCTAGAAATGCTCCAATTGAGCTAATTAGCTTATTGTGAGAATATTACAAATGTCTGACAAAAGTGAAAAATGTAAATTTCCAATTTCAACCAAACATGCTAGAAATGCTCCAATTGAGCTAATTAGCTTATTGTGAGAATATTGCAATTGTCTGACAAAAGTGAAAAATGTAAATTTCCAATTTCAACCAAACATGCTAGAAATGCTCCAATTGAGCTAATTAGCTTATTGTGAGAATATTACAAACGTCTAACAAAATTGAAAAATGTAAATTTCCAATTTCAACCAAACATGCTAGAAATGCTCCAATTTTGCTAATTAGCTTATTGTGAGAATATTACAAACGTCTGACAACACTGAAAAATGTAAATTTCCAAATTCAATTAAACATGCTAGAAATGCTCCAATTGAGCTAATTAGCTTATTGTGAGAATATTGCAATTGTCTGACAAAAGTGAAAAAAGTAAATTTCCAATTTCAACCAAACATGCTAGAAATGCTCAAATTGCGCAAATAAGCCTACTGTAAGAATTTTACAAACGTCTGACAAAACTGAAAAATGTAAATTTCCAATTTTAACCAAACATGCTAGAAATGCTCCAATTGAGCTAATTAGCTTATTGTGAGAATATTACAAACGTCTAACAAAATTGAAAAATGTAAATTTCCAATTTCAACCAAACATGCTAGAAATGCTCCAATTGAGCTAATTAGCTTATTGTGAGAATATTACAAATGTCTGACAAAAGTGAAAAATGTCAATTTCTAATTTCAACCAAACATGCTAGAAATGCTCCAATTGAGCTAATTAGCTTATTGTGAGAATATTGCAATTGTCTGACAGAAGTGAAAAATGTAAATTTCCAATTTCAACCAAACATGCTAGAAATGCTCCAATTGAGCTAATTAGCTTATTGTGAGAATATTACAAACGTCTAACAAAATTGAAAAATGTAAATTTCCAATTTCAACCAAACATGCTAGAAATGCTCCAATTGAGCTAATTAGCTTATTGTGAGAATATTGCAATTGTCTGACAGAAGTGAAAAATGTAAATTTGCAATTTCAACCAAACATGCTAGAAATGCTCCAATTTTGCTAATTAGCTTATTGTGAGAATATTACAAACGTCTGACAACACTGAAAAATGTAAATTTCTAATTTCAACCAAACATGCTAGAAATGCTCCAAATGAGCTAATTAGCTTATTGAGAGAATATTGCAATTGTCTGACAAAAGTGAAAAATGTAAATTTCCAATTTCAACCAAACATGCTAGAAATGCTCCAATTGAGCTAATTAGCTTATTGTGAGAATATTGCAATTGTCTGACAAAAGTGAAAAATGTAAATTTCCAATTTCAACCAAACATGCTAGAAATGCTCCAATTGAGCTAATTAGCTTATTGTGAGAATATTACAAACGTCTAACAACACTGAAAAATGTAAATTTCCAATTTCAACCAAACATGCTAGAAATGCTCCAATTGAGCTAATTAGCTTATTGTGAGAATATTGCAATTGTCTGACAAAAGTGAAAAATGTAAATTTCCAATTTCAACCAAACATGC
Organism: Watersipora subatra; assembly: GCF_963576615.1. Classification (NCBI taxonomy): domain Eukaryota; kingdom Metazoa; phylum Bryozoa; class Gymnolaemata; order Cheilostomatida; family Watersiporidae; genus Watersipora; species Watersipora subatra. The sequence goes on from NC_088718.1 coordinate 17,539,616, forward strand.
TAGAAATGCTCAAATTGCGCAAATACGCCTACTGTAAGAATTTTACAAACGTCTGACAAAACTGAAAAATGTAAATTTCCAATTTCAACCAAACATGCTAGAAATGCTCCAATTGAGCTAATTAGCTTATTGTGAGAATATTACAAACGTCTGACAACACTGAAAAATGTAGATTTCCAATTTCAACCAAACATGTTAGAAATGCTCCAATTGAGCTAATTAGCTTATTGTGAGAATATTACAAACGTCTGACAACACTGAAAAATGTAAATTTCCAATTTCAACCAAACATGCTAGAAATGCTCCAATTGAGCTAATTAGCTTATTGTGAGAATATTACAAACGTCTGACCAAACTGAAAGATGTAAATTTCCAATTTCAACCAAACATGCTAGAAATGCTCCAATTGAGCTAATTAGCTTATTGAGAGAATATTGCAATTGTCTGACAAAAGTGAAAAATGTAAATTTCCAATTTCAACCAAACGTGCTAGAAATGCTCCAATTGAGCTAATTAGCTTATTGTGAGAATATTACAAACGTCTGACAAAAGTGCGAAATGTAAAATTCCAATTTCAACCGAACATGCTAGAAATGCTCCAATTGAGCTAATTAGCTTATTGAGAGAATATTGCAATTGTTTGACAAAAGTGAAAAATGTAAATTTCCAATTTCAACCAAACGTGCTAGAAATGCTCCAATTGAGCTAATTAGCTTATTGTGAGAATATTACAAACGTCTGACAAAAGTGAAAAATGTAAATTTCCAATTTCAACCAAACATGCTAGAAATGCTCCAATTGAGCTAATTAGCTTATTGTGAGAATATTGCAATTGTCTGACAAAAGTGAAAAATGTAAATTTCCAATTTCAACCAAACGCGCTAGAAATGCTCCAATTGAGCTAATTAGCTTATTGTGAGAATATTACAATTGTCTGACAAAAGTGAAAAATGTAAATTTCCAATTTCAACCAAACATGCTAAAAATGCTCCAATTGAGCTAATTAGCTTATTGTGGGAATATTACAAACGTCTAACAAAATTGAAAAATGTAAATTTCCAATTTCAACCAAACATGCTAAAAATGCTCCAATTGAGCTAATTAGCTTATTGTGAGAATATTGCAATTGTCTGACAGAAGTGAAAAATGTAAATTTCCAATTTCAACCAAACATGCTAGAAATGCTCCAATTGAGCTAATTAGCTTATTGAGAGAATATTGCAATTGTCTGACAAAAGTGAAAAATGTAAATTTCCAATTTCAACCAAACGTGCTAGAAATGCTCCAATTGAGCTAATTAGCTTATTGTGAGAATATTACAAACGTCTGACAAAAGTGAAAAATGTAAATTTCCAATTTCAACCGAACATGCTAGAAATGCTCCAATTGAGCTAATTAGCTTATTGAAAGAATATTGCAATTGTTTGACAAAAGTGAAAAATGTAAATTTCCAATTTCAACCAAATGTGCTAGAAATGCTCCAATTGAGCTAATTAGCTTATTGTGAGAATATTACAAACGTCTGACAAAAGTGAAAAATGTAAATTTCCAATTTCAACCAAACATGCTAGAAATGCTCCAATTGAGCTAATTAGCTTATTGTGAGAATATAGCAATTGTCTGACAAAAGTGAAAAATGTAAATTTCCAATTTCAACCAAACATGCTAGAAATGCTCCAATTGAGCTAATTAGCTTATTGTGAGAATATTACAAACGTCTAACAAAATTGAAAAATGTAAATTTCCAATTTCAACCAAACATGCTAGAATTGCTCCAATTGAGCTAATTAGCTTATTGTGAGAATATTACAAACGTCTGACAAAAGTGAAAAATGTAAATTTCCAATTTCAACCAAACATGCTAGAAATGCTCCAATTGAGCTAATTAGCTTATTGTGAGAATATTGCAATTGTCTGACAAAAGTGAAAAATGTAAATTTCCAATTTCAACCAAACGCGCTAGAAATGCTCCAATTGAGCTAATTAGCTTATTGTGAGAATATTACAATTGTCTGACAAAAGTGAAAAATGTAAATTTCCAATTTCAACCAAACATGCTAAAAATGCTCCAATTGAGCTAATTAGCTTATTGTGGGAATATTACAAACGTCTAACAAAATTGAAAAATGTAAATTTCCAATTTCAACCAAACATGCTAAAAATGCTCCAATTGAGCTAATTAGCTTTTTGTGAGAATATTGCAATTGTCTGACAGAAGTGAAAAATGTAAATTTCCAATTTCAACCAAACATGCTAGAAATGCTCCAATTGAGCTAATTAGCTTATTGAGAGAATATTGCAATTGTCTGACAAAAGTGAAAAATGTAAATTTCCAATTTCAACCAAACGTGCTAGAAATGCTCCAATTGAGCTAATTAGCTTATTGTGAGAATATTACAAATGTCTGACAAAAGTGAAAAATGTAAATTTCCAATTTCAACCGAACATGCTAGAAATGCTCCAATTGAGCTAATTAGCTTATTGAAAGAATATTGCAATTGTTTGACAAAAGTGAAAAATGTAAATTTCCAATTTCAACCAAACGTGCTAGAAATGCTCCAATTGAGCTAATTAGCTTATTGTGAGAATATTACAAACGTCTGACAAAAGTGAAAAATGTAAATTTCCAATTTCAACCAAACATGCTAGAAATGCTCCAATTGAGCTAATTAGCTTATTGTGAGAATATAGCAATTGTCTGACAAAAGTGAAAAATGTAAATTTCCAATTTCAACCAAACATGCTAGAAATGCTCCAATTGAGCTAATTAGCTTATTGTGAGAATATTACAAACGTCTAACAAAATTGAAAAATGTAAATTTCCAATTTCAACCAAACATGCTAGAAATGCTCCAATTGAGCTAATTAGCTCATTGTGAGAATATTGCAATTGTGTGACAGAAGTGAAAAATGTAAATTTGCAATTTCAACCAAACATGCTAGAAATGCTCCAATTTAGCTAATTAGCTTATTGTGAGAATATTACAAACGTCTGACAACACTGAAAAATGTAAATTTCCAATTTCAACCAAACATGCTAGAAATGCTCCAAATGAGCTAATTAGCTTATTGAGAGAATATTGCAATTGTCTGACAAAAGTGAAAAATGTAAATTTCCAATTTCAACCAAACATGCTAGAAATGCTCCAATTGAGCTAATTAGCTTATTGTGAGAATATTGCAATTGTCTGACAAAAGTGAAAAATGTAAATTTCCAATTTCAACCAAACATGCTAGAAATGCTCCAATTGAGCTAATTAGCTTATTGTGAGAATATTGCAATTGTCTGACAAAAGTGAAAAATGTAAATTTCCAATTTCAACCAAACATGCTAGAAATGCTCAAATTGCGCAAATAAGCCTACTGTAAGAATTTTACAAACGTCTGACAAAACTGAAAAATGTAAATTTCCAATTTCAACCAAACATGCTAAAAATGCTCCAATTGAGCTAATTAGCTTATTGTGAGAATATTACAAACGTCTGACAACACTGAAAAATGTAAATTTCTAATTTCAACCAAACATGCTAGAAATGCTCCAAATGAGCTAATTAGCTTATTGAGAGAATATTGCAATTGTCTGACAAAAGTGAAAAATGTAAATTTCCAATTTCAACCAAACATGCTAGAAATGCTCCAATTGAGCTAATTAGCTTATTGAGAGAATATTGCAATTGTTTGACAAAAGTGAAAAAAGTAAATTTCCAATTTCAACCAAACGTGCTAGAAATGCTCAAACTGCGCAAATAAGCCTACTGTAAGAATTTTACAAACGTCTGACAAATCTGAAAAATGTAAATTTCCAATTTCAACCAAACATGCTAAAAATGCTCCAATTGAGCTAATTAGCTTATTGTGAGAATATTACAAACGTCTGACAACACTGAAAAATGTAAATTTCTAACTTCAACCAAACATGCTAGAAATGCTCCAAGTGAGCTAATTAGCTTATTGTGAGAATATTACAAACGTCTGACAACACTGAAAAATGTAAATTTCCAATTTCAACCAAACATGCTAGAAATGCTCCAATTGAGCTAATTAGCTTATTGTGAGAATATTGCAATTGTCTGACAAAAGTGAAAAAAGTAAATTTCCAATTTCAACCAAACATGCTAGAAATGCTCAAATTGCGCAAATAAGCCTACTGTAAGAATTTTACAAACGTCTGATAAAACTGAAAAATGTAAATTTCCAATTTCAACCAAACATGCTAAAAATGCTCCAATTGAGCTAATTAGCTTATTGTGAGAATATTACAAACGTCTGACAACACTGAAAAATGTAAATTTCTAATTTCAACCAAACATGCTAGAAATGCTCCAAATGAGCTAATTAGCTTATTGAGAGAATATTGCAATTGTCTGACAAAAGTGAAAAATGTAAATTTCCAATTTCAACCAAACATGCTAGAAATGCTCTGAGCTAATTAGCTTATTGTGAGAATATTGCAATTGTCTGACAAAAGTGAAAAATGTAAATTTCCAATTTCAACCAAACATGCTAGAAATGCTCCAATTGAGCTAATTAGCTTATTGTGAGAATATTGCAATTGTCTGACAAAAGTGAAAAATGTAAATTTCCAATTTCAACCAAACGCGCTAGAAATGCTCCAATTGAGCTAATTAGCTTATTGTGAGAATATTACAATTGTCTGACAAAAGTGAAAAATGTAAATTTCCAATTTCAACCAAACATGCTAAAAATGCTCCAATTGAGCTAATTAGCTTATTGTGGGAATATTACAAACGTCTAACAAAATTGAAAAATGTAAATTTCCAATTTCAACCAAACATGCTAAAAATGCTCCAATTGAGCTAATTAGCTTATTGTGAGAATATTGCAATTGTCTGACAGAAGTGAAAAATGTAAATTTCCAATTTCAACCAAACATGCTAGAAATGCTCCAATTGAGCTAATTAGCTTATTGAGAGAATATTGCAATTGTCTGACAAAAGTGAAAAATGTAAATTTCCAATTTCAACCAAACGTGCTAGAAATGCTCCAATTGAGCTAATTAGCTTATTGTGAGAATATTACAAACGTCTGACAAAAGTGAAAAATGTAAATTTCCAATTTCAACCGAACATGCTAGAAATGCTCCAATTGAGCTAATTAGCTTATTGAAAGAATATTGCAATTGTTTGACAAAAGTGAAAAATGTAAATTTCCAATTTCAACCAAATGTGCTAGAAATGCTCCAATTGAGCTAATTAGCTTATTGTGAGAATATTACAAACGTCTGACAAAAGTGAAAAATGTAAATTTCCAATTTCAACCAAACATGCTAGAAATGCTCCAATTGAGCTAATTAGCTTATTGTGAGAATATAGCAATTGTCTGACAAAAGTGAAAAATGTAAATTTCCAATTTCAACCAAACATGCTAGAAATGCTCCAATTGAGCTAATTAGCTTATTGTGAGAATATTACAAACGTCTAACAAAATTGAAAAATGTAAATTTCCAATTTCAACCAAACATGCTAGAATTGCTCCAATTGAGCTAATTAGCTTATTGTGAGAATATTACAAACGTCTGACAAAAGTGAAAAATGTAAATTTCCAATTTCAACCAAACATGCTAGAAATGCTCCAATTGAGCTAATTAGCTTATTGTGAGAATATTGCAATTGTCTGACAAAAGTGAAAAATGTAAATTTCCAATTTCAACCAAACGCGCTAGAAATGCTCCAATTGAGCTAATTAGCTTATTGTGAGAATATTACAATTGTCTGACAAAAGTGAAAAATGTAAATTTCCAATTTCAACCAAACATGCTAAAAATGCTCCAATTGAGCTAATTAGCTTATTGTGGGAATATTACAAACGTCTAACAAAATTGAAAAATGTAAATTTCCAATTTCAACCAAACATGCTAAAAATGCTCCAATTGAGCTAATTAGCTTTTTGTGAGAATATTGCAATTGTCTGACAGAAGTGAAAAATGTAAATTTCCAATTTCAACCAAACATGCTAGAAATGCTCCAATTGAGCTAATTAGCTTATTGAGAGAATATTGCAATTGTCTGACAAAAGTGAAAAATGTAAATTTCCAATTTCAACCAAACGTGCTAGAAATGCTCCAATTGAGCTAATTAGCTTATTGTGAGAATATTACAAATGTCTGACAAAAGTGAAAAATGTAAATTTCCAATTTCAACCGAACATGCTAGAAATGCTCCAATTGAGCTAATTAGCTTATTGAAAGAATATTGCAATTGTTTGACAAAAGTGAAAAATGTAAATTTCCAATTTCAACCAAACGTGCTAGAAATGCTCCAATTGAGCTAATTAGCTTATTGTGAGAATATTACAAACGTCTGACAAAAGTGAAAAATGTAAATTTCCAATTTCAACCAAACATGCTAGAAATGCTCCAATTGAGCTAATTAGCTTATTGTGAGAATATAGCAATTGTCTGACAAAAGTGAAAAATGTAAATTTCCAATTTCAACCAAACATGCTAGAAATGCTCCAATTGAGCTAATTAGCTTATTGTGAGAATATTACAAACGTCTAACAAAATTGAAAAATGTAAATTTCCAATTTCAACCAAACATGCTAGAAATGCTCCAATTGAGCTAATTAGCTCATTGTGAGAATATTGCAATTGTGTGACAGAAGTGAAAAATGTAAATTTGCAATTTCAACCAAACATGCTAGAAATGCTCCAATTTAGCTAATTAGCTTATTGTGAGAATATTACAAACGTCTGACAACACTGAAAAATGTAAATTTCCAATTTCAACCAAACATGCTAGAAATGCTCCAAATGAGCTAATTAGCTTATTGAGAGAATATTGCAATTGTCTGACAAAAGTGAAAAATGTAAATTTCCAATTTCAACCAAACATGCTAGAAATGCTCCAATTGAGCTAATTAGCTTATTGTGAGAATATTGCAATTGTCTGACAAAAGTGAAAAATGTAAATTTCCAATTTCAACCAAACATGCTAGAAATGCTCCAATTGAGCTAATTAGCTTATTGTGAGAATATTGCAATTGTCTGACAAAAGTGAAAAATGTAAATTTCCAATTTCAACCAAACATGCTAGAAATGCTCAAATTGCGCAAATAAGCCTACTGTAAGAATTTTACAAACGTCTGACAAAACTGAAAAATGTAAATTTCCAATTTCAACCAAACATGCTAAAAATGCTCCAATTGAGCTAATTAGCTTATTGTGAGAATATTACAAACGTCTGACAACACTGAAAAATGTAAATTTCTAATTTCAACCAAACATGCTAGAAATGCTCCAAATGAGCTAATTAGCTTATTGAGAGAATATTGCAATTGTCTGACAAAAGTGAAAAATGTAAATTTCCAATTTCAACCAAACATGCTAGAAATGCTCCAATTGAGCTAATTAGCTTATTGAGAGAATATTGCAATTGTTTGACAAAAGTGAAAAAAGTAAATTTCCAATTTCAACCAAACGTGCTAGAAATGCTCAAACTGCGCAAATAAGCCTACTGTAAGAATTTTACAAACGTCTGACAAATCTGAAAAATGTAAATTTCCAATTTCAACCAAACATGCTAAAAATGCTCCAATTGAGCTAATTAGCTTATTGTGAGAATATTACAAACGTCTGACAACACTGAAAAATGTAAATTTCTAACTTCAACCAAACATGCTAGAAATGCTCCAAGTGAGCTAATTAGCTTATTGTGAGAATATTACAAACGTCTGACAACACTGAAAAATGTAAATTTCCAATTTCAACCAAACATGCTAGAAATGCTCCAATTGAGCTAATTAGCTTATTGTGAGAATATTGCAATTGTCTGACAAAAGTGAAAAAAGTAAATTTCCAATTTCAACCAAACATGCTAGAAATGCTCAAATTGCGCAAATAAGCCTACTGTAAGAATTTTACAAACGTCTGATAAAACTGAAAAATGTAAATTTCCAATTTCAACCAAACATGCTAAAAATGCTCCAATTGAGCTAATTAGCTTATTGTGAGAATATTACAAACGTCTGACAACACTGAAAAATGTAAATTTCTAATTTCAACCAAACATGCTAGAAATGCTCCAAATGAGCTAATTAGCTTATTGAGAGAATATTGCAATTGTCTGACAAAAGTGAAAAATGTAAATTTCCAATTTCAACCAAACATGCTAGAAATGCTCTGAGCTAATTAGCTTATTGTGAGAATATTGCAATTGTCTGACAAAAGTGAAAAATGTAAATTTCCAATTTCAACCAAACATGCTAGAAATGCTCCAATTGAGCTAATTAGCTTATTGTGAGAATATTACAAACGTCTGACAACACTGAAAAATGTAAATTTCCAATTTCAACCAAACATGCTAGAAATGCTCCAATTGAGCTAATTAGCTTATTGAGAGAATATTGCAATTGTCTGACAAAAGTGAAAAATGTAAATTTCCAATTTCAACCAAACATGCTAGAAATGCTCAAATTGCGCAAATAAGCCTACTGTAAGAATTTTACAAACGTCTGACAAAACTGAAAAATGTAAATTTCCAATTTCAACCAAACATGCTAGAAATGCTCCAATTGAGCTAATTAGCTTATTGTGAGAATATTACAAACGTCTGACAAAACTGAAAAATGTAGATTTCCAATTTCAACCAAACATGTTAGAAATGCTCCAATTGAGCTAATTAGCTTATTGTGAGAATATTACAAACGTCTGACAACACTGAAAAATGTAAATTTCCAATTTCAACCGAACATGCTAGAAATGCTCCAATTGAGCTAATTAGCTTATTGTGAGAATATTACAAACGTCTGACCAAACTGAAAGATGTAAATTTCCAATTTCAACCAAACATGCTAGAAATGCTCCAATTGAGCTAATTAGCTTATTGAGAGAATATTGCAATTGTCTGACAAAAGTGAAAAATGTAAATTTCCAATTTCAACCAAACGTGCTAGAAATGCTCCAATTGAGCTAATTAGCTTATTGTGAGAATATTACAAACGTCTGACAAAAGTGAAAAATGTAAAATTCCAATTTCAACCGAACATGCTAGAAATGCTCCAATTGAGCTAATTAGCTTATTGTGAGAATATTACAAACGTCTGACAACACTGAAAAATGTAAATTTCCAATTTCAACCAAACATGCTAGAAATGCTCCAATTGAGCTAATTAGCTTATTGTGAGAATATTACAAACGTCTGACCAAACTGAAAGATGTAAATTTCCAATTTCAACCAAACATGCTAGAAATGCTCCAATTGAGCTAATTAGCTCATTGAGAGAATATTGCAATTGTCTGACAAAAGTGAAAAATGTGAATTTCCAATTTCAACCAAACGTGCTAGAAATGCTCCAATTGAGCTAATTAGCTTATTGTGAGAATATTACAAACGTCTGACAAAAGTGAAAAATGTAAAATTCCAATTTCAACCGAACATGCTAGAAATGCTCCAATTGAGCTAATTAGCTTATTGTGAGAATATTGCAATTGTCTGACAGAAGTGAAAAATGTAAATTTGCAATTTCAACCAAACATGCTAGAAATGCTCCAATTTAGCTAATTAGCTTATTGTGAGAATATTACAAACGTCTGACAACACTGAAAAATGTAAATTTCCAATTTCAACCAAACATGCTAGAAATGCTCCAATTGAGCTAATTAGCTTATTGTGAGAATATTGCATTTGTCTGACAAAAGTGAAAAAATTAAATTTCCAATTTCAACCAAACATGCTAGAAATGCTCAAATTGCGCAAATAAGCCTACTGTAAGAATTTTACAAACGTATGACAAAACTGAAAAATGTAAATTTCCAATTTCAACCAAACATGCTAGAAATGCTCCAATTGAGCTAATTAGCTTATTGTGAGAATATTGCAATTGTCTGACAAAAGTGAAAAATGTAAATTTCCAATTTCAACCAAACATGCTAGAATTGCTCCAATTGAGCTAATTAGCTTACTGTGAGATTATTGCAATTGTCTGACAAAAGTGAAAAATGTAAATTTCCAATTTCAACCAAACATGCTAGAAATGCTCAAATTGCGCAAATAAGCCTACTGTAAGAATTTTACAAACGTCTGACAAAACTGAAAAATGTAAATTTCCAATTTCAACCAAACATGCTAAAAATGCTCCAATTGAGCTAATTAGCTTATTGTGGGAATATTACAAACGTCTGACAACACTGAAAAATGTAAATTTCTAATTTCAACCAAACATGCTAGAAATGCTCCAAATGAGCTAATTAGCTTATTGAGAGAATATTGCAATTGTCTGACAAAAGTGAAAAATGTAAATTTCCAATTTCAACCAAACATGCTAGAATTGCTCCAATTGAGCAAATTAGCTTACTGTGAGATTATTGCAATTGTCTGACAAAAGTAAAAAATGTAAATTTCCAATTTCAACCAAACATGCTAGAAATGCTCCAATTGAGCTAATTAGCTTATTGTGAGAATATTACAAACGTCTGACAACACTGAAAAATGTAAATTTCCAATTTCAACCGAAGATGCTAGAAATGCTCCAATTGAGCTAATTAGCTTATTGTGAGAATATTGCAATTGTCTGACAAAAGTGAAAAATGTAAATTTCCAATTTCAACCAAACGTGCTAGAAATGCTCCAATTGAGCTAATTAGCTTATTGTGAGAATATTACAAACGTCTGACAGAAGTGAAAAATGTAAATTTCCAATTTCAACCAAACATGCTAGAAATGCTCCAATTGAGCTAATTAGCTTATTGAGAGAATATTGCAATTGTTTGACAAAAGTGAAAAATGTAAATTTCCAATTTCAACCAAACATGCTAGAAATGCTCCAATTGAGCTAATTAGCTTATTGTGAGAATATTGCAATTGTTTGACAAAAGTGAAAAATGTAAATTTCCAATTTCAACCAAACGTGCTAGAAATGCTCCAATTGAGCTAATTAGCTTATTGTGAGAATATTGCAATTGTCTGACAAAAGTGAAAAATGTAAATTTCCAATTTCAACCAAACATGCTAGAAATGCTCCAATTTTGCTAATTAGCTTATTGTGAGAATATTGCAATTGTCTGACAAAAGTGAAAAATGTAAATTTCCAATTTCAACCAAACATGCTAGAAATGCTCAAATTGCGCAAATAAGCCTACTGTAAGAATTTTACAAACGTCTGACAAAACTGAAAAATGTAAATTTCCAATTTCAACCAAACATGCTAGAAATGCTCCAATTGAACTAATTAGCTTATTGAGAGAATATTGCAATTGTTTGACAAAAGTGAAAAATGTAAATTTCCAATTTCAACCAAACGTGCTAGAAATGCTCCAATTGAGCTAATTAGCTTATTGTGAGAATATTACAAATGTCTGACAAAAGTGAAAAATGTAAATTTCCAATTTCAACCAAACATGCTAGAAATGCTCCAATTGAGCTAATTAGCTTATTGTGAGAATATTGCAACTGTCTGACAAAAGTGAAAAATGTAAATTTCCAATTTCAACCAAACATGCTAGAAATGCTCCAATTGAGCTAATTAGCTTATTGTGAGAATATTACAAACGTCTAACAAAATTGAAAAATGTAAATTTCCAATTTCAACCAAACATGCTAGAAATGCTCCAATTTTGCTAATTAGCTTATTGTGAGAATATTACAAACGTCTGACAACACTGAAAAATGTAAATTTCCAAATTCAATTAAACATGCTAGAAATGCTCCAATTGAGCTAATTAGCTTATTGTGAGAATATTGCAATTGTCTGACAAAAGTGAAAAAAGTAAATTTCCAATTTCAACCAAACATGCTAGAAATGCTCAAATTGCGCAAATAAGCCTACTGTAAGAATTTTACAAACGTCTGACAAAACTGAAAAATGTAAATTTCCAATTTTAACCAAACATGCTAGAAATGCTCCAATTGAGCTAATTAGCTTATTGTGAGAATATTACAAATGTCTGACAAAAGTGAAAAATGTCAATTTCTAATTTCAACCAAACATGCTAGAAATGCTCCAATTGAGCTAATTAGCTTATTGTGAGAATATTGCAATTGTCTGACAGAAGTGAAAAATGTAAATTTCCAATTTCAACCAAACATGCTAGAAATGCTCCAATTGAGCTAATTAGCTTATTGTGAGAATATTACAAACGTCTAACAAAATTGAAAAATGTAAATTTCCAATTTCAACCAAACATGCTAGAAATGCTCCAATTGAGCTAATTAGCTTATTGTGAGAATATTGCAATTGTCTGACAGAAGTGAAAAATGTAAATTTGCAATTTCAACCAAACATGCTAGAAATGCTCCAATTTTGCTAATTAGCTTATTGTGAGAATATTACAAACGTCTGACAACACTGAAAAATGTAAATTTCTAATTTCAACCAAACATGCTAGAAATGCTCCAAATGAGCTAATTAGCTTATTGAGAGAATATTGCAATTGTCTGACAAAAGTGAAAAATGTAAATTTCCAATTTCAACCAAACATGCTAGAAATGCTCCAATTGAGCTAATTAGCTTATTGTGAGAATATTGCAATTGTCTGACAAAAGTGAAAAATTTAAATTTCCAATTTCAACCAAACATGCTAGAAATGCTCCAATTGAGCTAATTAGCTTATTGTGAGAATATTACAAACGTCTAACAACACTGAAAAATGTAAATTTCCAATTTCAACCAAACATGCTAGAAATGCTCCAATTGAGCTAATTAGCTTATTGTGAGAATATTGCAATTGTCTGACAAAAGTGAAAAATGTAAATTTCCAATTTCAACCAAACATGCTAGAAATGCTCAAATTGCGCAAATACGCCTACTGTAAGAATTTTACAAACGTCTGACAAAACTGAAAAATGTAAATTTCCAATTTCAACCAAACATGCTAGAAATGCTCCAATTGAGCTAATTAGCTTATTGTGAGAATATTACAAACGTCTGACAACACTGAAAAATGTAGATTTCCAATTTCAACCAAACATGTTAGAAATGCTCCAATTGAGCTAATTAGCTTATTGTGAGAATATTACAAACGTCTGACAACACTGAAAAATGTAAATTTCCAATTTCAACCAAACATGCTAGAAATGCTCCAATTGAGCTAATTAGCTTATTGTGAGAATATTACAAACGTCTGACCAAACTGAAAGATGTAAATTTCCAATTTCAACCAAACATGCTAGAAATGCTCCAATTGAGCTAATTAGCTTATTGAGAGAATATTGCAATTGTCTGACAAAAGTGAAAAATGTAAATTTCCAATTTCAACCAAACGTGCTAGAAATGCTCCAATTGAGCTAATTAGCTTATTGTGAGAATATTACAAACGTCTGACAAAAGTGAGAAATGTAAAATTCCAATTTCAACCGAACATGCTAGAAATGCTCCAATTGAGCTAATTAGCTTATTGAGAGAATATTGCAATTGTTTGACAAAAGTGAAAAATGTAAATTTCCAATTTCAACCAAACGTGCTAGAAATGCTCCAATTGAGCTAATTAGCTTATTGTGAGAATATTACAAACGTCTGACAAAAGTGAAAAATGTAAATTTCCAATTTCAACCAAACATGCTAGAAATGCTCCAATTGAGCTAATTAGCTTATTGTGAGAATATTGCAATTGTCTGACAAAAGTGAAAAATGTAAATTTCCAATTTCAACCAAACGCGCTAGAAATGCTCCAATTGAGCTAATTAGCTTATTGTGAGAATATTACAATTGTCTGACAAAAGTGAAAAATGTAAACTTCCAATTTCAACCAAACATGCTAAAAATGCTCCAATTGAGCTAATTAGCTTATTGTGGGAATATTACAAACGTCTAACAAAATTGAAAAATGTAAATTTCCAATTTCAACCAAACATGCTAAAAATGCTCCAATTGAGCTAATTAGCTTATTGTGAGAATATTGCAATTGTCTGACAGAAGTGAAAAATGTAAATTTCCAATTTCAACCAAACATGCTAGAAATGCTCCAATTGAGCTAATTAGCTTATTGAGAGAATATTGCAATTGTCTGACAAAAGTGAAAAATGTAAATTTCCAATTTCAACCAAACGTGCTAGAAATGCTCCAATTGAGCTAATTAGCTTATTGTGAGAATATTACAAACGTCTGACAAAAGTGAAAAATGTAAATTTCCAATTTCAACCGAACATGCTAGAAATGCTCCAATTGAGCTAATTAGCTTATTGAAAGAATATTGCAATTGTTTGACAAAAGTGAAAAATGTAAATTTCCAATTTCAACCAAACGTGCTAGAAATGCTCCAATTGAGCTAATTAGCTTATTGTGAGAATATTACAAACGTCTGACAAAAGTGAAAAATGTAAATTTCCAATTTCAACCAAACATGCTAGAAATGCTCCAATTGAGCTAATTAGCTTATTGTGAGAATATAGCAATTGTCTGACAAAAGTGAAAAAATGTAAATTTCCAATTTCAACCAAACATGCTAGAAATGCTCCAATTGAGCTAATTAGCTTATTGTGAGAATATTACAAACGTCTAACAAAATTGAAAAATGTAAATTTCCAATTTCAACCAAACATGCTAGAAATGCTCCAATTGAGCTAATTAGCTCATTGTGAGAATATTGCGATTGTCTGACAGAAGTGAAAAATGTAAATTTGCAATTTCAACCAAACATGCTAGAAATGCTCCAATTTAGCTAATTAGCTTATTGTGAGAATATTACAAACGTCTGACAACACTGAAAAATGTAAATTTCCAATTTCAACCAAACATGCTAGAAATGCTCCAATTGAGCTAATTAGCTTATTGTGAGAATAATGCAATTGTCTGACAAAAGTGAAAAATGTAAATTTCCAATTTTAACCAAACGTGCTAGAAATGCTCCAATTGAGCTAATTAGCTTATTGTGAGAATATTACAAACGTCTGACAGAAGTGAAAAATGTAAATTTCCAATTTCAACCAAACATGCTAGAAATGCTCCAATTGAGCTAATTAGCTTATTGAGAGAATATTGCAATTGTTTGACAAAAGTGAAAAATGTAAATTTCCAATTTCAACCAAACATGCTAGAAATGCTCCAATTGAGCTAATTAGCTCATTGAGAGAATATTGCAATTGTTTGACAAAAGTGAAAAATGTAAATTTCCAATTTCAACCAAACGTGCTAGAAATGCTCCAATTGAGCTAATTAGCTTATTGTGAGAATATTACAAACGTCTGACAAAAGTGAAAGATGTAAATTTCCAATTTCAACCAAACATGCTAGAAATGCTCCAATTGAGCTAATTAGCTTATTGTGAGAATATTGCAATTGTCTGACAAAAGTGAAAAATGTAAATTTCCAATTTCAACCAAACATGCTAGAAATGCTCCAATTGAGCTAATTAGCTTATTGTGAGAATATTACAAACGTCTAACAAAATTGAAAAATGTAAATTTCCAATTTCAACCAAACATGCTAGAAATGCTCCAATTGAGCTAATTAGCTTATTGTGAGAATATTGCAATTGTCTGACAGAAGTGAAAAATGTAAATTTGCAATTTTAACCAAACATGCTAGAAATGCTCCAATTTTGCTAATTAGCTTATTGTGAGAATATTACAAACGTCTGACAACACTGAAAAATGTAAATTTCCAAATTCAACCAAACATGCTAGAAATGCTCCAATTGAGCTAATTAGCTTATTGTGAGAATATTGCAATTGTCTGACAAAAGTGAAAAAAGTAAATTTCCAATTTCAACCAAACATGCTAGAAATGCTCAAATTGCGCAAATAAGCCTACTGTAAGAATTTTACAAACGTCTGACAAAACTGAAAAATGTAAATTTCCAATTTTAACCAAACATGCTAGAAATGCTCCAATTGAGCTAATTAGCTTATTGTGAGAATATTACAAACGTCTAACAAAATTGAAAAATCTAAATTTCCAATTTCAACCAAACATGCTAGAAATGCTCCAATTGAGCTAATTAGCTTATTGTGAGAATATTACAAACGTCTGACAAAACTGAAAAATGTAAATTTCCAATTTCAACCAAACATGCTAGAAATGCTCCAATTGAGCTAATTAGCTTATTGTGAGAGTATTACAAACGTCTAACAAAATTGAAAAATGTAAATTTCCAATTTCAACCAAACATGCTAGAAATGCTCCAATTGAGCTAATTAGCTTATTGTGAGAATATTGCAAACGTCTGACAAAACTGAAAAATGTAAATGTCCAATTTCAACCAAACATGCTAGAAATGCTCCAATTGAGCTAATTAGCTTATTGAGAAAATATTGCAATCGTCTGACAAAAGTGAAAAATGTAAATTTCCAATTTCAACCAAACATGCTAGAAATGCTCCAATTGAGCTAATTAGCTTATTGAGAGAATATTGCAATTGTTTGACAAAAGTGAAAAATGTAAATTTCCAATTTCAACCAAACGTGCTAGAAATGCTCCAATTGAGCTAATTAGCTTATTGTGAGAATATTACAAACGTCTGACAAAAGTGAAAAATGTAAATTTCCAATTTCAACCAAACATGCTAGAAATGCTCCAATTGAGCTAATTAGCTTATTGTGAGAATATTGCAATTGTCTGACAAAAGTGAAAAATGTAAATTTCCAATTTCAACCAAACATGCTAGAAATGCTCCAATTGAGCTAATTAGCTTATTGTGAGAATATTACAAACGTCTAACAAAATTGAAAAATGTAAATTTCCAATTTCAACCAAACATGCTAGAAATGCTCAAATTGCGCAAATAAGCCTACTGTAAGAATTTTAAAAACGTCTGACAAAAGTGAAAAATGTAAATTTCCAATTTCAACCAAACATGCTAGAAATGCTCCAAATGAGCTAATTAGCTTATTGACAGAATATTGCAATTGTCTGACAAAAGTGAAAAATGTAAATTTCCAATTTCAACCAAACATGCTAGAAATGCTCCAATTGAGCTAATTAGCTTATTGAGAGAATATTGCAATTGTTTGACAAAAGTGAAAAATGTAATTTTCCAATTTCAACCAAACGTGCTAGAAATGCTCCAATTGAGCTAATTAGCTTATTGTGAGAATATTACAAACGTCTGACAAAAGTGAAAAATGTAAATTTCCAATTTCAACCAAACATGCTAGAAATGCTCCAATTGAGCTAATTAGCTTATTGTGAGAATATTGCAATTGTCTGACAAAAGTGAAAAATGTAAATTTCCAATTTCAACCAAACATGCTAGAAATGCTCCAATTGAGCTAATTAGCTTATTGTGAGAATATTACAAACGTCTAACAAAATTGAAAAATGTAAATTTCCAATTTCAACCAAACATGTTAGAAATGCTCCAATTGAGCTAATTAGCTTATTGTGAGAATATTACAAACGTCTGACAACACTGAAAAATGTAAATTTCCAATTTCAACCAAACATGCTAGAAATGCTCCAAATGAGCTAATTAGCTTATTGAGAGAATATTGCAATTGTCTGACAAAAGTGAAAAATGTAAATTTCCAATTTCAACCAAACATGCTAGAAATGCTCCAAATGAGCTAATTAGCTTATTGAGAGAATATTGCAATTGTCTGACAAAAGTGAAAAATGTGAATTTCCAATTTCAACCGAACATGCTAGAAATGCTCCAATTGAGCTAATTAGCTTATTGTGAGAATATTGCAATTGTCTGACAAAAGTGAAAAATGTAAATTTCCAATTTCAACCAAACATGCTAGAAATGCTCAAATTGCGCAAATAAGCCTACTGTAAGAATTTTACAAACGTCTGACAAAAGTGAAAAATGTAAATTTCCAATTTCAACCAAACATGCTAGAAATGCTCCAATTTTGCTAATTAGCTTATTGTGAGAATATTACAAACGTCTGACAACACTGAAAAATGAAAATTTCCAAATTCAACCAAACATGCTAGAAATGCTCCAATTGAGCTAATTAGCTTATTGTGAGAATATTGCAATTGTCTGACAAAAGTGAAAAAAGTAAATTTCCAATTTCAACCAAACATGCTAGAAATGCTCAAATTGCGCAAATAAGCCTACTGTAAGAATTTTACAAACGTCTGACAAAACTGAAAAATGTAAATTTCCAATTTTAACCAAACATGCTAGAAATGCTCCAATTGAGCTAATTAGCTTATTGTGAGAATATTACAAACGTCTAACAAAATTGAAAAATGTAAATTTCCAATTTCAACCAAACATGCTAGAAATGCTCCAATTGAGCTAATTAGCTTATTGTGAGAATATTACAAACGTCTGACAAAACTGAAAAATGTAAATTTCCAATTTCAACCAAACATGCTAGAAATGCTCCAATTGAGCTAATTAGCTTATTGTGAGAGTATTACAAACGTCTAACAAAATTGAACAATGTAAATTTCCAATTTCAACCAAACATGCTAGAAATGCTCCAATTGAGCTAATTAGCTTATTGTGAGAATATTGCAAACGTCTGACAAAACTGAAAAATGCAAATGTCCAATTTCAACCAAACATGCTAGAAATGCTCCAATTGAGCTAATTAGCTTATTGAGAAAATATTGCAATCGTCTGACAAAAGTGAAAAATGTAAATTTCCAATTTCAACCAAACATGCTAGAAATGCTCCAATTGAGCTAATTAGCTTATTGAGAGAATATTGCAATTGTTTGACAAAAGTGAAAAATGTAAATTTCCAATTTCAACCAAACGTGCTAGAAATGCTCCAATTGAGCTAATTAGCTTATTGTGAGAATATTACAAACGTCTGACAAAAGTGAAAAATGTAAATTTCCAATTTCAACCAAACATGCTAGAAATGCTCCAATTGAGCTAATTAGCTTATTGTGAGAATATTACAAACGTCTAACAAAATTGAAAAATGTAAATTTCCAATTTCAACCAAACATGCTAGAAATGCTCAAATTGCGCAAATAAGCCTACTGTAAGACTTTTAAAAACGTCTGACAAAACTGAAAAATGTAAATTTCCAATTTCAACCAAACATGCTAGAAATGCTCCAAATGAGCTAATTAGCTTATTGACAGAATATTGCAATTGTCTGACAAAAGTGAAAAATGTAAATTTCCAATTTCAACCAAACATGCTAGAAATGCTCCAAATGAGCTAATTAGCTTATTGAGAGAATATTGCAATTGTCTGACAAAAGTGAAAAATGTAAATTTCCAATTTCAACCAAACATGCTAGAAATGCTCCAATTGAGCTAATTAGCTTATTGAGAGAATATTGCAATTGTTTGACAAAGGTGAAAAATGTAAATTTCCAATTTCAACCAAACGTGCTAGAAATGCTCCAATTGAGCTAATTAGCTTATTGTGAGAATATTACAAACGTCTGACAAAAGTGAAAAATGTAAATTTCCAATTTCAACCAAACATGCTAGAAATGCTCCAATTGAGCTAATTAGCTTATTGTGAGAATATTGCAATTGTCTGACAAAAGTGAAAAATGTAAATTTCCAATTTCAACCAAACATGCTAGAAATGCTCCAATTGAGCTAATTAGCTTATTGTGAGAATATTACAAACGTCTAACAAAATTGAAAAATGTAAATTTCCAATTTCAACCAAACATGTTAGAAATGCTCCAATTGAGCTAATTAGCTTATTGTGAGAATATTACAAACGTCTGACAACACTGAAAAATGTAAATTTCCAATTTCAACCAAACATGCTAGAAATGCTCCAAATGAGCTAATTAGCTTATTGAGAGAATATTGCAATTGTCTGACAAAAGTGAAAAATGTAAATTTCCAATTTCAACCAAACATGCTAGAAATGCTCCAAATGAGCTAATTAGCTTATTGAGAGAATATTGCAATTGTCTGACAAAAGTGAAAAATGTGAATTTCCAATTTCAACCGAACATGCTAGAAATGCTCCAATTGAGCTAATTAGCTTATTGTGAGAATATTGCAATTGTCTGACAAAAGT